>NC_092723.1:172793585-173129174 GCF_047496885.1 Scyliorhinus torazame | reverse complement strand
ATCAGGAAGGAAACCCCCGTCTGGAAGAATAGTTCAGACAGGGGCAGAGAAACAAATTACAGCTGTAACACTTACCTGGAAGCTCCACATGTCCATTCCTTGAAGGAGAACAGCTGTGACCTACATCGAGACCCCCTCAGACCCATTATCTGCAAGTCATTCATAACCTTCCAGTCGTGTGCTGTGATTGACAGGTTCCACAAACCAGCTGCAGCCTTAACTCATTTATCTCCCTTCATGGAATAATGATTCAAGTGGTAAAATCTCAATGTTTACAAACATTGACCACATCAAAGAGAGGTAAGTGCGTTCCAAGCACTAAGTGCATTCCAATCACTCAAGTGAATAGCACTTATTATTGTTGTAGTTTCCATATTCATAGAATCATAGAATCCCTACAGTGCAGAAGGAGGCCATTCGGCCCATTGAATCTGCACCAACCCTTCAAATGATCACCCGACCCAATCCCCCACCCTAAAGAGCAATTTAGCATGGCCAAACCACCGAACCGGCACATCTTTGGACTGTGGGAGGAAACCGGAGCACGTGGAGGAAACCCACGCAGACACTGGAAGAACGTGCAAACTCACACAGTCATCTGAGGTCGGAATTGAACCCGGGTCCCTGGTACTGTGAGGCAGCATGCTAACCACTGTGCCCAATTAATATTGTGGAGTAACCGTGGCAGTAATGGGGTGGAAAGTGACCCTAAGATTCCATGGGGTTTATGTAGATCTCCTGAAAAGTTCCGGACCAAATCCCTGGGACATTCAGTATAAATCTCTGTGACTTATTGAGGCTTTTCAGTATTGTGTATCAAACCAACATCATAAAAAACATGACCTCATTGCTGCTTGAGGGAGTTTGCTGCGCTCAAGGTGTCTGCCGAGCATTACAACAGTGACGACCCTTCAAAACGTGATTCATAAAGCACCGAGACATCTCTTTTTTTCTTTAGGCGGGATGATTTATTGGCAAACGCTTTCTGGCCGGACGCAGCTAGAGTTACCTGATCGTAGGACCGGCTTCTAATTCATCACAATTAGCATTCATTGCATGTCACTTTACCAGACCTTATTCAGCAGGAGTTGTGGACTGATGCTGATGTGGCAGAATTACCGCAGAGAACTCATCGAGTCTCCAAGGAAACGGAGGGTCATTGACTTGTAGTTGCGGTTAGCATTTGTGGGCAAGGGTGGAACTTCATTGCGCTGTTAAAACGACCCTGAGAGAGGTTTCACTGTAGTCCTGGAAGCCTTCTATTCATCAATATTAATGCATGGCGTCTGATTGGGACACGCAAAGTCATCTGAACTGTCGCTGGGATTTTCAGGGAGGAAACAAGATGGGTTTGATCAGTTTGAAGCTTTTGAAATTAATCATTTCCCTTTTTGCCTGTGAATGTCAGATCTGAAGTGACACGAGGTTAAAATTCAAGAGACATTCTATCGAGTCAATTATCTTCAGAGCTGCTGGTACTCGAAATGGTGTTTAATTGGTTGGGGTTGGGAGGGGGGAGGGGGGGGGATTTACTGACGGTGCACAAAACCTGCGCCTAAGTTCCATCCAAACGATACCTCTGAGGAATCAAAATGAACATTCACGGCGTGACTGTGTTCATTAGAGGCTCTGGTCTTAATGTGGTGCCACGCTGTTTATAATAGCCAGGTTGCTAAAGGTCAGGAAGATTGCACAAAGCATAACCTACTTTGACACACGTTATTTTATTTCCCATTATACAATCGCTGCAGGAATAATTCTAGGAAAGTGAATTCTGGGCAGACAATGTTCCTGGATTGCAGCGATAGCATTTTCTAGATTTAATGTTGGATCGATGAAGGATTTGTCGCTTACCCCGCATCCCAGGCGCATTGGATTTCAAGCTGGCGTATTACCCCAGCTCTCGAACTAACAAAAAGTACACTGCATGCAGTATTGAACTTGAGGGTGAAATTGATTCAGGCCAGCAGTGCGACATGGGCGTGGGAGTGAATTAGCATCCTATAATCATCAAGCTTTTTTTCATTGTCCGTTGGCACGGGAAGCCAAATTTTTAATTTCGCACAACGGAAAGGTGACGGTGACGGTGAGACCAGGAAACATGCCTCGAAAAAGAGTGTGACCTAACATTCACTGCTCTTCAGCGGAAGGAAAATCAAGGTGATGAGCAACAGGCTATGCATTTCCTAACCAGTTGGATTGCTGGCGGAGATCAATTTCACCCTCTTTACTTAATTTTAAAAAAAACTTTTGCCGCCTGTTTCTGAACAATGATTGAGATTTAAAATCCTAAATTTTTCAGGCTAACAGAAACACGCTCTCATTAGAGAGCATTGAGATGGGGCACTGCAGGATTAGAGGCAATTCTGCATTGTCGGAAGTGTCATCCTTTCGATATTAAATGAGGAACTATTGGCGTATTGGTTCGGGTGGATAGTAATGATCCCACCATATTAATCATTGAAGGTGATGATGAAGTACTCTGGGCTCCATTCAACACTCAAGATGATGAGCTTCATTTATCTCGGCGCTGTTTCTGGGAGCTTGCTGCACACACAACATTGACCATCTGTAATGTTCACATGACAGCAATTAATGGATTTCAGAGTTACTCTATGTGTGGGCTAATGCAGCTGGCCAAGGTGGGGACTTCAGCTGAAACGCCAATTCTGTCAGCATTTGGCACAACCAGGTGATATGTTGGTAAATAATTTTATATTAGGAACAGCAGGGGAAGGATTGTTAAGGGGCTGATGGCCACTTAATCTGCCTGCTACAGCTCATTTAAAAAGCTGCATGGCATTTTGGTGCTTAACACCTGAACTAATGCCCTCTCCTAATGGTGACCAGCCGATTGGGATGAACCAAGTAATTGCCGAGGATTCTGATCGCTATTTGAAGACGCACCACCTTTCATTGCTCACTGGCTGCTGGGAGTGTGAAGAGGAGTTTTGAAAAGTTTTGATTTTCTGGAGCAAGATTTGGCCAAGATTTTCCGAACCCGCTTATCAACGTGAATTCTTGAAATTCTCCGAGGAATATTGTAACAGAGAGCAAGTGATGTTCCACTTTAGCCCAGGAGGAGGGAAGTATTTGGTCACGGACATCTTGCCAATTGGCGTGCAGGAGAAATGGGTGCTGTGGCCTCCCTCCGCCCCCCGTTACTGGGCATCACTCCTCCTCTGCATTTCCTCCACCAGGATGTCCCGCCCTGCCTCCCAAAACCTGAGCCATCCTGAAACCTACCATTCAGTCAACCCGCCCACCCTGCACCTTCAGTAAAAGTGGACACATGGAACTCACATATACGCAAAATTGGTGCCTGATTAGCACTTGTGCAGTAAACCTGCAAGTTTCTGTTTTAGCGCCTCCAGTTCAAATGATGGATCATCAGCAATCAGGAGCAAAATTGTGTTTAAACCAGGTGTGTCTGGTTAGCACCGCACCCAGTTATTCCCTTTCATCAAAGTAACCCCATGAAGTGCTTTAATTACCATCCTGGACCAGACCCTAACAGTGGCTAGGATGCTGTACTGAGCTCTCATCCACCCTAATTACCAATGGCACAGAAATATTCTTGCTTTATACAGAGTTACTCTTTGAGAGAAAGATCTCTCAATGCTGCTTTACGGAACAGATCTGACTCCGCTCCAAATCTCTGCAGAAACTCTGGCTGGATGCCTTCCAAAGCTGTTTTCAACTGGCTTGTTTCAGTTCCCCCATTGTCCTCCGACAAGTCTACATTGCTTTAAATACTGTTAATCTCTTTTAACTAACTACAGTGAGAGCAGAAATGTTTCACTGCAGCCAGTTTAGAACTGAAACTGAAAAATGCTTTCTCCAAAAAGACTGACCCAGGCCGCACTTACCTTAACTTCCTGCTCAGCGTCCTGCTCAGCCCATCAGTACAGGAAGAGATCGGGGTGCCAGTTTTAAATGCTGCCCCAATCTCGTCACCCTCCCCACCACAGTCTCTGGACCTCCCAATGGCCCAACCTACCAATTAGGGGGTCTTAAAACCCCCTTCACCTCACCTCATAAGGGCAGGGCACTCCTAATCTGGCACCTTGACACTGTCAGCCTGGCATCCTAGCAGTGCCCCTTCCACCCTAGCAGTGCCATCAGGGCACCCTGGCTGTGCCAGGGTGACATTGGGTTGCCAGGGCACCACCCTGCCCAGAGTCCAACCACCCGGTGGCCTCCAATCTCCTGGGTAACCCCCCCCCCAGGTGCCATTTACACCTCGTCCACATTTGTGGCGACCTGCGCTAAACGGCGTTCAATCCCGCACCTTGGGAGACTCCGGCACAAACATATTTAAGTGTGCTTAACTGCACACTTAAATATGCAAATCTGAATCCTGCCTATAGAGGGCGACATCCAGATTGCGACACCTTGCGAGATTCCGTTAGATTTCGCGAGGCATCCCTTGCATCATAAGTCTCACGAGGGGCCTCTCGCGAGATTTACCAGCCTCGCCGCGTCCCCCAGTCTGGAGCGATGTAGCCGTGCAATCGCGGCCATCATCTCACCAAGCTGAAAAGTAATTAACTCTCCAGGGAATCCCCTTCATCAAAACAAAATTGCACTAGCCCAAGTTTTACGATGGTTAATGCATCTAAGGCTCCTAAAAACGTTGTCGTCTTTCAAACCAAGATTCTTTTTGAAAACATGACCGCAGCAGTCAAACACACTCTCTCTAATCCAGGCTTTTCACCCTTACTTCACCAGATACTTATAATCCAATATATCTAAAATCCAACATTCATCACACTTTGAAACAATTTCCATATGCAAGTCTTTTCCCCCCTAATGTCTCCCTAGCTTGTCAAGTGTCCAAAAGCTGTAAGTGTATAGAAAAGGCATAAAAACGGAAGGTACACACAGGCGAGAAGCACATCCTCCAATTTGGCATTAGTTAAACCAGGGGAAATGCATTAATTTTGCTACTGCTTGTTACCTATCAGATGCTTTTCGATTTTTGTCGCAATCAGCAATCCTAAAACGATAATCAATTCCATGGTTCCTTGCAGAACTACTTTTCAACCATTGACTCTGGATTTAGCTACATAATCACGGAGGCTGCTCCACCATTCAATAAGATCCGGACTGATCTCTAACTTCAGCTCCATCTTACTGCACGAGCCCTGTATCATTTCATTCTCCTGGCATTCGGAACCTATTGACCCCAGCCTTGGATGGTCTCGACGATTGAGCGTTCATAGTCCACTGAGAGAGAATTCTATAGATTCGCAGCTCTTTCAGTGAGGAACGTTCTCCTTGTGTCGCTCCGAAATGGCTAACAGCCTACCCCCGAGACTGCTGTCTGGACTTCACAGCCTGTCGCATTTAACAGGTTAACATGGTTGACCTGGTTCTTCAAGGGAGCATATTGTCACTAGACCATTTCAGGTCAGAATTAACTTTGTGTCGAGGCATGTCCCACAGTGCCTCACTCTATTATCTGATTGTGACCTCACTGACTACTCTCCCCTCGGACTGATTGTTCAGTTTGTGAAGAAGCATTCGCTCGAACCTCCGAGCTCGCAGGCAGAAGGGAGCGAAACCAGGGCAAGAGAAATTCTGCTGGACATATTCCCAGGTACAATTGTACACCGAAGGCTTCGAAACATAGAATCCCTACAGTGAAGAAGGAGGCTATTTGGCCCATTGAGTCTGCACTGACCCTCCAAAAGAGCACCCTGCCCACGCCTCCAACCTATCCCCGTAACTCCCCCTAACCTTTGGACACAAAGGGGGCAATGTAGCACGGCCACGCCACCTAACCTGCGCATCTTTGAACTGCAGGAGGGAACCGGAGCACCCGGAGAATGTGCAAACTTCACACACAGTCACCCCAGGCCGGGATCTTGGCGCAGTGAGGCAGCAGTGCTAACCCCTGTGCCACCGTGCCGCCCCTTGGACTTGATGAGATACTAAATGGCAGCAATTGGCACCGGGCACCCTACAGTACACTTTGTTAAAATTGAACGAGTATTCGGAGACAACAGTCCTGACTATCTCTTTGCAGATTTACTTAAGATGTCAACAAATGGAAGGTCAGACAAGATATCTGATTAGCAGTCTTGAAGGTTGACTGATCTTCATAAACAATGACTTACATGATTAGATCAGAATATAGTGCACAAGAATTGCATCACCTTTGTCGACAGTGGGATGTAAATTAACACGGTCCAAAACACTGTAATTATAATTTTAAAATGCATGCTTCGGTTGAAATAGTCATTACAAAGCAGGACAGCACAGAAGAAGGCTATGCTCTGTGTGAACCTCCACTCTCCGTCAATGTATCCTTCTATTCCTTACTCCCTCAATTTCCTGGATAGCTTCCCCTTGAATGCAGCCGTGCTATTCACCTCAACCATTCCCTGTGCTGTGCAGCAAGTTCCACACTCTAATCACCCTAATTGTTCTGAATTCCCAATTGAACGTATTGGTTGCTATCTTACATTTATGACCCTCACTTCTGGTCTCACTTGCAAATGGAAACATTAAACATGGCAGACGGAAACTATCATTGATTTAAAAAAAATTAAATTATTACTTTCTCTGAGTTCCAAAGCCAGGGCTCAGAGTATGGACAGGGGCGAACCCCTAATCCAGCTCCTCGCCTGCTCCAAAAAACAATTCAGATTCAAATTGAATCCAATTCATGGTCCCCAAAAGAGAGACATACCAGATCTGAGCCAAAAGGCAGAGCAGATACTACATTTGATCTTAGCCAAAAGGTCGAGAAGCGATAGGAAACTATCATTGATGATAGACATGTCAATATTTATAGTCCAGTCTCCATTTAATTGAACCCACTTCGGAGTCCAGGGGTGAATGTTGCGGATATTGGTATTCAAGTGCTTGCCATTTTTCTTTTACCTCACCAAAGCTTCTATTTAAATTCACCATGTAGCCTGTCCACTTTAAACTCATAGACATTGTGATCAATGGAATCCCTACAGTGCAGCAGGAGGCCAGTCAGCCCATCGGGTCTGCACTGACCCTCTGAAAGAGCACCCTGGCTAGGCCCACGCCCTGAACCTATTCCCATAATCACCATACCCCCACCTAACCTGTATATCTTTTGGACACTACAGAGCAATTTAGCAGGGCCAATCCACCTCACCTGCACATCTTTGGACTGTGGGAGGAAACCGGAGCACCCGGAGGAAACCCGCGCAGACACGGGGAGGACGTGCAGACTCCGCACAGTCACCCGAGGCCGGAATCGAACCCGGGTCCCTGGTGCTGTGAGGCAGCAGTGCTGACCACTGTGCCACCGTGGATTAACACATTTGCTAAAACAGAGGGATGCAAGACAAATGAGTCACGTAAATTTATCTGCTCACGTTGCTCAATGTCACTGTGAAACTATGATATAGTTCAAAATAATTGCTCCCGTTCAGTGTCACATCAAATTATTGCAAATAAGTGACAGCTTTGCTTCGGAGAACAGATATCCCCCTGTAAATGTTGGATAACCAATCAATTTTCTCTTGCTCAGCCCACTCGATCAATTGAATTTACTTTGCAGGTCATTTAGATGGCTGTGTGCGTCCGTGCATTGATTTGTTTTCTTAATAGCTCATTTAACTTGCTGACCCTTTTAATGTGCACTTGTAGTTTATATCTACCTGGTGCCTTTTAACTGTATTGATCGCCTTCCCTTCCTCACTTCCAGAGTTGATGCTAGCATTCCGTAAACCTGCAGCCTACTTGCCCAGTCCCTCACGGATCCGTTCCGAGTGAGATTTACAGTTAAAAAGAAGCAGAGTGAAAAATGGTCGGAGACAGGGATGCACGAAGACAACAATACAGTATGTGATAAACATACAGAGAGAAAGAACGAGAGAGAGGGAGAGTTAAAAACAGACAGGAAGAGAGACTTAAACAGTTGCCAATTTGGTGGACGCTTGTTATTGTTATTATATCTGAGCAATGTCCGGGGAAGTGAACTAGTTAATCTAGAATGTGTAAAACAAAAGGTTGTCATTCACACCACCAGCCAGCCAGTTATGGCATGCTTGTTTTAATTGTGATGCAATCTGAAATGAAGAATGAGACAGAAGACCCTGTCCTGATATTTGACTGGCCGGAAGTGTCAACATTTTTTGCATTCCCTGTGTACAAATAGTCCTTCCAGTTGTTTTAAAATCAGTTACTGTAAGCCGTTTTGCCTGAAATATGGTTATGAGGAGGGGTTGCCTCGGCAATAGAACAATATAATAGAACATTATAGCGCAGTACAGGCCCTTCGGCCCTCGATGTTGCGCCAACCTGTGAAACCACTCTAAAGCCCACCTACACTATTCCATTATCATCCATATGTTTATCCAATGACCATTTAAATGCCCTTAATGTTGGCGAGTCCACTACTGTTGCAGGCAGGGCATTCCAAGCCCTTGCTACTCTCTGAGTAAAGAACCTATCTCTGACATCCGTCGTATATCTATCTCCCCTCAATTTAAAGCTATGTCCCCTGTGCTAGCCATCACCATCCGAGGAAAAAGGCTCTCACTATCCACCCTATCTAATCCTCTGATCATCTTGTATGCCTCTATTAAGTCACCTCTTAACCTTCTCTCTAACGAAAACAGCCTCCAGTCCCTCTGCCTATCCTCATAAGATCTTCCCTCCATACCAGGCAACATCCTGATAAATCTCCTCTGCACCCTTTCCAATGCTTCCACATCTTTCCTATAATGCGGCGACCAGAACTGCACGCAATACTCCAAATGCGGCCGCAACAGAGTTTTGTACAGCTGCAACATGACCTCATGGCTCCGAAACTCAATCCCTCTACCAACGTACGCCTTCTTAACAACCCTATCAACCTGGGTGGCGACTTTCAGGGATCTATGTACATGGACACCGAGATCTCTCTGCTCATCCACACTACCAAGAATCTTACCATTAGCCCAGTACTCTGTATTCCTGTTACTCCTTCCAAAATGAATCACCTCACACTTTTCTGCATTAAACTCGATTTGCCACTTCTCAGCCCAGCTCTACAGCTTATCTATGTCCCTCTGTAACCTGCAACATCCTTCCGCACTGTCCACAACTCCACCGACTTTAGTGTCATCCGCAAATTTACTCACCCATCCTTCTACGCCCTCCTCCAGGTCATTTATAAAAATAACAAACAGCAGTGCCTCAGAACAGATCCTTGTGGTACACCACTAGTAACTGGACTCCAGGCTGAACATTTCCCATCAACCGCCTTCTTACAGCTAGCCAATTTCTGATCCAAACCGCTAAATCACCCGCAATCCCATGATGACAGGACACGAGCAATCCAGCCACACAATACAGCGCTGAACCCCCGGATGCGTCACTAATTAGGTCAGGGTAGAAGATATGGCCTCTACAGTGGGAAACGCTCCCCATCCCCAAACTCCGGGACGGGACTTAAAGCCGCGGATGGGAGAATTCCGCCCATTATTTCTCAAAACCCACCAGTCAAAAGCAGTCGAGCTCTCTGGAGACTTGAATCATTCAGAGATAAGGCAAGCGGAGATTCCATGACTTGATGCATTGCGTTCAAATAGTGTAGGGTTTAGGTTGTGCTAAAATGGGGGACAGTATTTGGCCCTGTTGATGCTGACAGGGGTGTGTGCAGTGCTTTACTTTAGCTCTTTAGTTTAGTGGGCAGCACGGTAGCATGGTGGTTAGCACAATTGCTTCACAGCTCCAGGGTCTCAGGTTCGATTCCCGGCTTGGGTCACTGCCTGTGCGGAGCCTGCACGTTCTCCCCGTGTGTGCGTGGGTTTCCTCCGGGTGCTCCGGTTTCCTCCCACAGTCCAAAGATGTGCAGGTTAGGTGGATTGGCCATGATAAATTGCCCTTAGTGTCCAAAACTGCCCTTAGTGTTGGGTGGGGTTACTGGGTTATGGGGATAGGGTAGAGGTGTGGGCTTGGGTAGGGTGCAGACTCGATGGGCCGAATGGCCTCCTACTGCACTGTAAATTCTATGATTCTATGATAATTCTATGATTTTACTTCCTGAAGTTAATGACCAGCTCTTTAGTTTTGCTGGCATTGAGGAGAGATTGTTGTCGCTACACCACTCCACTAGGTTCTCTATCTCCCTCCTGTATTCTGACTCGTCGTTATTCGAGATCCGGTCCATTATGGTCGTATCGTCAGCAAACTTGTAGATGGAGTTGCAACCAAATCTTGCCACGCAGTCATGTGTGTACGGGGAGTAGAGTAGGGGGCTACGTACGCACCTTGCGGGGCCCCAGTATTGAGGACGATTGTGGAAGAGGTGTTGTTGTTCATTCTTACTGATTGTGGTCTGTTGGCCAAAAAATCGAGGATCCAGTTGCAGAGTGGGGAGCCAAGTCCTAGGTTTTGGAGCTTTGATATGAGCTTGTCTGGGATTATGGTGTTGAAGGCGGAGCTGTAGTCAATAAATAGGAGTCTGATGTAGGAGTCCTTGTTGTCGAGATGCTCTAGGGATGAGTGTAGGGCCAGGTAAATTGCGTCTGCTGTGGACCGGTTGCGACGGTATGCGAATTGCAGTGGATCAAGGCGTTCTGGGAGTATGGAGGTGATGTGCTTCATGATCAACCTCTCGAAGCACTTGGAGTAGGGACAGGTTAAGATGTCCGCGCACACCTCTGCCAGCTGGTCCGCGCAGGCTCTGAGTGCACGACCAGGGATCCCATCCGGGCCCGTTGCCTTCCGAGGGTTCACTTTCAGGAAGGCCAATCTGATTTCGGAAGCTGTGATGGTGGGTATGGGTGAATTATGGGCTGCTGGGGCACTTGCCAACGGATTGTTACCTGCTCGAACCGAGCATTGAATGCATTTGAGTTCATCGGGGAGGGTTCCGCTGCTGCCGGAGATACTGTTCGGCTTCGCTTTGTAGCCCATTATGTTGTTTAGTCCTTGCCACAACCGCCGAGAGTATGTCTGTGACTCTAGCTTGGTTTGATATTCTCTCTTGGCATCTCGGATGGCTTTGCGGAGGTCATACCTGGATTTTGTGTATAGGTCAGGGTCGGCTGACTTGAATACCTCAGATCTGTCCTGCAGTAGGGAATCAATCTCGCGATTGAGCCATGGTTTCCGGTTGGGGAACGTACGTATTGCTTTCTTTGGCACACAGTCGTCCACACATTTGCTGATGAGTTAATACTGAGTTAATACTATTAATACTGTGGCTACCAGGGCAGGTCAAAGACTAGGAATCCTAAGGTGCGTAACTCACCTCCTGACCCTCAAAGCCTGTCCACCATCTGCAAGGCACAAATCAGGACTATAATGGAATACTCCCCACTTGCCTGGATGAGTGCAGCCCCAACAACACTCAAGAAGCTTGACACCATCCAGCTGACCTGATTGCTCCCCCTTCCACAAACACTCAAACCCTCCACCACTGACAAACAGTGGCAGCCGTGTGTACCATCTACAAGATGCACTGCAGTAACTCACCAAGTTCCTTAGACAACACCTTTGAAACCCACGACCACTGCCATCGAGAAGGACAAGAGCAGCAGATACCTGGGAACCTCACCCCCTGGAGGTTCACCTCCCAAGTCACACACCACCCTGACTTGGAAACATATCGCTGTTCCTTCACTGTCACTGGGGCAACATCCTGGAACTCCCTCCCTAACAGCACAGTGGGTGCACCTGCACATCAGGGACAGCAGCGGATCGAGAAACCACCTTCTGAAGGGCAACTAGGGATGGACAACAAATGTTGGCCAAACCAGTGGCGCCCACATCCCACAGTGGGGCGGGATCACTGGATATTTCTGAGGCAGAGGCCGCTGGGTTCTTGTCGGGCACGACGGGAATCAAAGGTTATCGAGGGCTGATGAGAATGTGGAACCCGAAACACAAACGGATCAGCCATGATCTTATTGGATGGCGGAGCAGGTTCGAGGGGCCGAAAGGCCTACTTCTATACCATCTGTTCCTGTGGCTGCAAAGACCAGCCTCGGTCAGCGGGTCTGCAGGATCTGCCCAGTTTCCCATTTGTCCCCTCCCACAATTAACCAACAAAATACGGATTTCCTAAAAAATGTAAGAAATTCAGCACCAGATTCTTTTGTTAAATAAAAGCTTGATTGTGCTGCCCGGGCTGAACTTTCTTTCCAGCCTCTACCACAAGGCGGTCAAATAAATTACTGTGGGTGAATGAGAGTTCAGCTGCTTAAATGTGAGCAAACATTTCCCATTCTGCTGTCGTCAACATTCAAAAGACAGCCAGTAACATTTTGGACTCTGGTAGTCACTTCTTAGTCCAACTGCCTGTACAGATTTTTAGTCAATCACATGAGGCTCTTTTGTCAGACTGTATTGTTGGTATAAAGATATCTCACATTACTGCAGAATGTTTTCTGCACTGCTCCGAAATGAGTGAGCAAGATACAACAGCCAAACGGCCATCAATTTACCATGGTGTTTTTTAAAATTTACAGACTGTGATGCTGCTGGCGAGATCAGCACTTATTGCCCATCCTAGTTACCCTTGAGAAGGTGACCATAAGGCGTAGGAGCAGAAGTAGGCCATTCGGCCCATCGGGTCTGCTCCGCCATTCAAAGAGATCATGAGCGATCTGATAATCCTCAACCCCACTTTCCTGCCTTATCGCCATAACCCTTGATTCCTGGGTACTGATTGAAAATCTCAGCCTTGAACGTACTTAATGCCGCAGCCTCGACAGCCCTTTGTGGTAAATAATTTCACCGATTCACCACCCTCTGAGAGAGGAAATCCCTCCTCATCTCTGTCTTAAATGGGAGATGTCTTACTCGGAGATTATGCCCTCTGGTCCTAGACTTGCCCACAAGAGGAAACATCCTCTCAGTGTCTACCCTGTCAAGCCCCCTGAGAATTCTAGGGTCTCAAGAAGGTCGCCTCTCATTCTTCTTGATTACAATAAATACAGGCTCATAAAAGAATCCGTCCATTCCCAGGATGGGGCTGGTTTAGCACAGGGCTAAATCGCTGGCTTTGAAAGCAGACCAAGGCAGGCCAGCAGCATGGTTCAATTCCCGTACCAGCCTCCCCGAACAGGCACTGGAATGTGGCGACTAGGGGCTTTTCACAGTAACTTCATTTGAAGCCTACTTGTGACAATAAGCGATTTTCTTTTCATTTTCATTTCATCAACCTAATGAACCTTCTCTGGACTGCCTCCAATGCCAGGATATCTTTCCTTAGAGAATGGGATCAAAACAGTTCAGAGTATTCTAGGTGTGGTCCAACTAGTGCCTTGTGTAGTTTTAGCAGGACATCCCTATTTCTATACTCCATTCCCTGTGAAATTAAGGTCAACATTCCAGTTGCCTTCCCTGTTACCTGCTGAACTTGCATGTTAGCGTTTTGTGATTTATTTGTTGTGAGATTGGTAGAAAGGGCTGAGTTGGGAAGCCACCAAATCCATTGAATATAAGGCCCCGGCATCTCAGGGCGTACACCACATCCGTGGCAGTAGCCATCTTGTGCTTGGCGTGCTCGGTGTCAGTGATCGCATCCCTGGTCACATTTTCCAGGAAAACATTCAGCACCTCGCAAGTCTCCTCGTAGATCAAATCCAAGATCCGCTTGACACCACCAGGGTGAGCCAGGTGGCAGATTGCTGGTTTGGTGATGCCCTGGATATTATCACGATATTTTTTTGTGATTTATGCACGAGGCAATGAGCCGCCATCTTGAGCACCTTGAGGGTGCGATCTACCCCAATGGGAACAGAGCACGTTCCGCAGGGCGTTTCCCGGAGCTCGGAGTTCAAATGGGACTCTGTGGCGTCCTGATCGCCCAACACACTAATGTGAGCCCCAAACCCCCCCCCCCCCCACTCACCTATAAGAGGGTTCTCAGGCCTACCCGCACAGGGCACCCCTGGACCCCATTCCTGTCGTGGGAAAAATGCCAGCTTGGCACCCTGGTCCTGCTGGTGTCACCTGGATGCCACCAGCCCAGCATGCTGGCACTGCTCCTGCCACCATCTCGGCACCTTGGCAGTGCCAGGCTGGCACTTTACCCAGAGGGCAAGCGCCTGGGGGCCTCCAATCCCCTGGGAGACCCCCATGACTGCCGCTCCATCTGGCCCCCAGCACTGAATGGCGTTCACCCGAGGGGCCTAAGGCAAACTGGTTAGATCCATCACCGTGGATTGATCGTGGGAGAGCATTTTGGAGTGAGACTAGCTGTCTCGCTCTAATATGCAGATTTGCTAAAAAGTGATCCGCCCTCACAATGGGCGGGATTCACATTGTGTCGTCCCGCGAGATCGCGTTGGAGCTTGTGAGGTGAGGCGTGGCGAGCAAGGTAGATCCCGGAAGAGGGATTTCCCAGCATCTACCTGCCACGCGCACTGCCTTTTCGGGCGCAATGCGGTCAGTAGATCATGCCCTGAGTGTTTTGATTGGCCATTTTGGAGGGGAATTAGGAGTCAACCACATTGCTGTGGGCCTGGAGTCAGACTAAATCGTTCCCGGATGGCAGAGTTCCTCCCGAGAGAAATTAGTGAACAATGACAATCCGCCGTGACCATTACTTAAAGTAGCTTTTGTTCCAGATTAATCTAACAAACAGAATTTAAATTCTTTGGCAGTGATGGATTTGGAAGTCAATACTTCCAGATCCGTAAACAAGGCATCTGGATAACTGACCCAGTAACATAACCACTCTGCTCCTGGGCCCTGGCGTGCTTTTAGCATGAGATCCCTTGTGGGAGGTACTTACCAACCGTATTGGCTGTACGCCAATTGCAGATTAACTGTAACCTGCTATCCTGTTGGCCCACAATATTTAAATAAACACGTGTGACTTTGCTGTGCAGTGGACAGTGCAAGACAGGCACCATAACTTGCCATTTGCACTGTTCTAAATATATCGATGTCAGATAAAACAGCGGAAATGTGTTACTGATAACCAAGCACCCCTGTCACATGAGTTCCGCTAGCTTATGGTTCTGTGGTATCTATATATTTTGGAGTAAACAATATGCGTTATGCAGGGGGGTGGAATAGCATTTGATTCAAAAGCACACAGTTTATTGAATACAGGTAAAATAATATGAGGATGCTTGAATGTGAGATAATTGCCGGAATTCTCCGGTCTTTGGGGCTCCCTTTTCCCGCTGGCACTGCAGCTCCGCCCACGGATTTCCCGGCGGCGTGAGGGGGCTTCAATGGGAAATCCCATTGACAAGCAGCGGGAGTAGAGAATCCCGCCGCCAGTGAACGGCACACGGACGAGGACCACGCGGCTGGGGGTGTCGAGAATCCCGCCCAGCATGTTAGGGGCAGTCACCACCCTGAACCATTCTCATTCACTTATTGTGAAGGGAAAGAACTGGGTCAACATCCCACCTGATCGTTTGAACCTTAACTACTCTTCAAATGGACCTGGAATTCTCAGCCCCGTTCTCCAATTCTCAGCCACCTCAGGAAGTGAGAAATATTTTGTGTGGTGAGTTGTTCTCCCTCCGAGAGAGCGAAAAGCTTTGCAAACGTTCCCCTCCCTCTCAGCAGCATTGGTGGTGAGCTTTAAGCGTGGATTTCTGCTTATTAAAATGGGAGGATTAAAATCCCAAACTGCTGGGAATGGTCAAAGGACTACATTGGATGTACGACACAGAAACAGGCCCAACCTATCCATGTCCGGCATTACACTCCACAGCCTCCATTCCTCTTTACTCTTTCCCCCACGCTTCCTCTGGCACCTTTCCAGCTTCTCCTTAAACCCATCCATACTATTCACTTCAGCCACTCCCTGGGCGGTGAGCTCCACATTCACATCACTCGATAGGTTCAAGATGTTAGGCGATTTTCTCCATTTCGGAGGCATTTTCCCGCCGGGGCTAATTTGCGCTCCCGCTGGAAGCAATTCCCAATCCTTCGCTATGCAAATTTATGCACGATGAGATTTGCGCGGGATTGCCAAGGGAATCTCACTATCGGGCGGCCATTTTGAGCGGGTGGCCCGATAGTGAGGTCACGCGGCTGGCCACTGACCCCCGCATCATAATTCAGTGTGCACCCCAGATTTTCTGGGTCCCTCCCATTCCCCCAAGCACGGGGAAAGCGACCCATGCCTCCCCTCCCAAGAGATCCCTAAATAAAGAGACCACCTCAGAGACTCTCTAAATAAAGAGAACCCTCACAGACCCCCCTCCCAGAAAACAGACCCCTGCCTGGAACCTCCCCCAGAAGAGAGACCCTGGGGATTCTTTAAATTTAGGGGCTCTCTGGGTGATGTCCCTTTATTTAGGGTGTCTCTTGGAGGGGGGGGGGGGTCTCTTTATTTAAGCGGTCTCTGAGTGGGGCGGTGGGGGGGGATCTGGTGAGGGTGGAGTGTGCAGGTCTTGCATTGTCGGAGGGGAGTGTGGTGGCCTTCAGATGGACTTGGGGGGGGGGGGGGAATCCTCCTTAGGAGTTAGCTACCCCCTTTGACCACCCTGCGTCACCAGGTCAGGGCCACACTTGTCCATTCCTGTAGTAATCCCCGCCGATGTGATTCCTGGCCCAGGGAACAGGAGAATCACACGGGCCTGGAGAATGTGGTGCCCGACCCCCTCAATGGATGCAAATGAACTTCGCTACTGGCAGTGCAAGGCGGAGAATTTCACCCTCTGTTTCTGAAAGTTTTATTGGAATTCTGGGTGATTATATTATATTGACGATCTCCCGTCATTGGCCCGTATGTTATGACAAAAATAATGGAAATGCCTGAAAAATCCCCTGAACATGAGACTTAACATTTTCAGGTGGGGGGGCAGGAATGCAGAGGGGGCACGATTTGCTCATTACCACTTTACAGAAGTAGTTGGCCATTTAAATCACCAGCTGCCTTCCCTGAAGTAGGGTTTTGGTCGGCCAAGAGTGTGAAAGTTGAAATGTGTGAATTAGACGAGTTAACAGCAGGTCTCAGTGTTCCGGGTTTGTTTGGGTAGCCAGGGGTACCCCTTTGGAGGGGTAATGAAACCTCTTTGGATCTGGTCCCAGGACATCTTTGGTGGAGGTCAGATGTCCTATGGAATTGCTAAATGTAGGCATAAATGTGCGTGCAAAGTTGGTAAACTCATTACTGTCAAGTTCATTGGAACTGTTACCAGACCTGTTAAAATCAATTGTCAAAACAGTCAGAAGCACCTGTCAAAGGTACAGCACTTTCTAAACCCGTGATAGCTACTGTCTCGAAAGACCAGGTAGCAGATACATGGGAACGCCACCACCTACAAGTTCCCCTTCAAGCCACACACTATCCTGACTTCGAAATATAGCACCGTTACTTCACCGTCCTTCAGGGCTACTGCCAGGCTGGCGCTGCCAAGGTGCCAAGCTGGCATTTTTCACATGGCGGTGATCGGGTCCAGGTGTGCCCTGCATGCGGGGGTGGGGGTCGGCCGAGGGTCCCCTTATAGATGAGTTGGGGCTCGGGGGTCACATCGGGGGGGAGGGGGGGGGGTCGAGAGATCAGGGCGTCATTTAAAAATGCCGTCCCGATCTCTCCCTGCGTTGAGGAGGTCTGATGAGCAGAGCTCCTCAGTGCAGAAAACCAGACTAAGTGCAACCTCGACCGTGCGGTCCCCACTGAGGCTCCTGATCTACCCGAATGGCCGTTCAATTGTATGGTGTTTAGCTCAGTTGGCTGCATGGCTGGTTTGTGAAGCAGAGCAAGGCCAGCAGCATGGGTTCAATTCCTGAGCCAGATGCGGTTATTAATGGAGGCCCACCTTCTTTACCTTACCCCTTGCCTGAGGTGTGGTGATCCTCAGGTTAAATCACCACCAGTCCGCTCCCCCCCTCAAAGGGGAGAGCAGCCTATGGTCATCTGGGACGATGGTGACTTTACTTTAGTCTTCAAATCAAGAACGTGTGTTATTATTCCACCGATCTTTATCATACGATTGGTACGTCTATGATAAACAGAACAACACAACATCACATAAGGACTGGGTTTCCCCCCGTTTTGGGCAATTCAGAGCAGATAATTTGGGGGGACAGCTGAGTGACAATGCCAAATGTAGCAGTGACGACGTTGGTCTTGCCGTGACCAGCAGATCACCATACAGGGCAAAGTTCAGGTTGCAGTGCAAAGTCTCAGTAATGAGGCCTAAATAATCCTTACTCAGCATAAAACAACAATCTATTTTGGTTCTATTGTATCTCAAAGCCTCAACAGCTAAAGTCTATCGTCTTAATTGCATCATTCCATAACCCAAATTGTGGCTGGTTTAGCACAGGGCTAAATCGCTGGCTTTGAAAGCAGACCAAGGCAGGCCAGCAGTGCGGTTCAATTCCCGTACCAGCCTCCCCGAACAGGCGCCGGAATGTGGCAACTGGGGGCTTTTCACAGTAACTTCATTTGAAGCCTACTTGTGACAATAAGCGATTTTCATTTCATTTCAGTTATTGTGACATTGGATAGCTGCACAGATTGAGTTCAACTGCTTCAAAGGACACGTCATCAAAGCTTTAAATAGTACATACAACGTGTCAGGATATTTTAAAATAACGATGAGGAAGTCTTTCTGGAAACAGAAGTTGCTACAGATCGAGCTGCAAGTTGACACTAACAGAAAGCGTTTCTTACCAATCGACTTCATTCAGTGGTTTTCAGTTATTTAACAGTGAGACGGGGCAGAATATTGTGCAAAGCAACAAAGGACCACATGTTTTCTTGCTATAACTGGATGATCCAGAGGCTGTGCGGACACCTGTCCTCACTAGAAACTTTCACTCAACAATATCACCAATGCAGTGGCTAAAATTTGTTTGGGAATAGATCAGCTATTTTGTTAATGGAGGATAGATATTCAGCTGGATGTTTTTTGACTGCACTGCCATTTTTAGCTGTGACTCAATAGACAGCCCTCTTGCCTCAGGGTCAGAAGGTTAGGGGTTCAAGTCCCATTGCAGGTCTTGAACACAAAAGTCTGTGCTGACACGCCCAGGAAGTGTCATCCCTTTGAATGAGATGCTAAACTGAGTTCTTAACCTACCCTCTCGGGTGAATGGCAAAGATCCCATGACACTATTTTGAAGAGCAAGTGAGTTATCTCCAGTGTTCTGGACAATATCTAACCCTTCAGCAAAATGACAAAAACAGAAGATCTGGCCATTATCATATTGCTGTTTGTCGGAGCTGCTGCGCAGAGTCACAGTGGTTAGCACTGTTGCCTCACAGTCCAAAGATGTGCGGGATTGGTTGTGCTAATTTGCCCCTTAATGTCCAAAGGTTAGGTGGGGTTATGGGGATAGGGTGGGGGTTTGGGCCGAGGTGGAGTGCTCATTCGGAGGGTCGGTGTGGACTCGATGGGCCGAATGGTGACCTCCAGCACTGTCAGGATTCTATGGGACATCCTGTGGTACTGGAAGACTCTCTATCAATGCAATCTTTAATTACACGAGCAATTAGTTGGAGCTGTTGGTAATAGAGGCCCAAAGTTATCTACAGAATAGGCTGGGTGCTGTAGTCATGGAAATGTACAAGTCTGTCACCCACTGTGCTGATGAGGAAATCATATCACCGTTAATCAGATTGAACTGGGGTACACTGCCACGCACTGCTAAGTTCACCAATCACTGCTCGCATTATTATCAGTTCATTAAATAAAATTTTGGGCCGTCTTTGCTGAACAGAAACAGCAGGAAATGGCTTACTCCTGCTCAGATCATGAGTGGTAAACGAGTCCTCCCTCGCTGCTAAATGTGCCCCTTGACAGTTTGAAAAGATTGATTCGGCTGAACTGAGTTGACTACTTGCGTTTGTCCAAGAAACCAACTCAGCCTGACACAAGTAAAAGAATAATCCGGCACAGCTCAATGCAGAATATGAATTGCTTAATGGCTCAGTGTTAAAGGAGAAATTGAAGTTTGAAATACCAAATGTGTTTCTGGTTTTTTTCTAGCTCTAGGCTTTGACGATGCCATGAGCACTGCTGCATCCAAATAATATCACTGTTATAAATTCGGAAATCGAAAGCAGGAAGGATTTTGTTTCCTCCCAAGGACTTTTGCCCCCACTGCAAAGTGTTAGGTTTTTTTTCAGCCCCGCCCCTTTCTCAGCTTGCCCCATTAAATGTAAAATGTTCCCATAACTAGGCTGATTCTGGGATATCCCACATCAGATCAGACACCCTGTACTTTAACAGGGACGGTAAAGTCGCCATAGTCCAGGTGACCATAGGCTGCTTTCCCCTTTGAGGTCACCACACTTCAGGCAAAGGGCCAGGTGGGGCCTTTATGAATAACCTGTCGGTAAGGGAATTAAACCCGCACTGCTGGCCCCGCTCTGCATCACCAACCAGATATCTAACAAACAAACAAAGAACAGTGCAGCACAGGAACAGGCCCTTCGGCCCTCCAAGCCTGTGCCGACCATGCTGCCCATCTAAACTAAAATCTTCTACACTTCCTGGGTCCGTATCCCTCTATTCCAATCCTATTCATGTATTTGTCAAACTGCCCCTTAAATGTCACTATCGTCCCTGCTTCCACCACCTCCTCCGGCAGCGAGTTCCAGGCACCCACTACCCTCTGCGTAAAAAACTTGCCTCGTACATCTCCTCTAAACCTTACCCCTCGCACCTTAAACCTCTGCCCCCGAGTAATTGACCCCTCTACCCTGGGGAAAAGCCTCTGACTATCCACTCTGTCTATGCCTCTCATAATTTTGTAGACCTCTATCAGGTCGCCCCTCAACCTCCGTCGTTCCAGCGAGAACAAACCGGGTTTATTCAACCTCTCCTCATAGCTAACCAAATGAGCTAAACTGGCACTCAGTGTACTTTAACGTTGCTGCCAGCACACCATCAGGTGCCGCTACTCAGCGTGAAAGTCTAGGCCCAAGCATGGGATTGGAAATGAAATGGCACCAGTCCTCTTCGAGCCTGAGCAATTCCTGTCAAAATAAAGGCGCGGCTAATGGCTCTCCCCGTCATTTATGGATTAAAGTTCGGCAGCTTCAGGTGAAGACCCAGCTAGTGGTTAAATGTGAATATCCAAAAGTGGCATCTCTCCTCCTTCAACATTGCAAAGATGGCATCTCGCCCTTAACTTCGCCATGTTGCCCGTGAAATGCCCGTTAAACTCACCACAGAAAATTCAGTAAGCCTTTTTAATGACACGATAATGGTTAGTGACTTCCATCCACCTCTCCCACGTCACAAATTAACTTTTTTCCCCTCATTATTCATTCATGGGATGTGGGCGTCGTTGGCAAGACCAGCATTTGCCACCTCTCCCGAATTGCCCTTCAAAGGGCATTTAAAAGTCCACTTTGCTGTGGATCTGGAGTGGATTGTAGGCCGGGCTAGGTAGGTAAATAAGGATGGTGGATTTCCTTCCCTGAAGGGACATTAGTGAACCGGGTGGGGCTTGGTCAACATTAGACTCTGTAAATTCCAGATTTTGTTTTTACGGATTTCTGATTTCACCATCTGCTGTGGAGGGGATTTGAACCCAGGTTCCCAGAGCATTACCCTGGGTTTACTGGCCGAGTGACCACTTCCGCTCTCATTCCTTCAGGTCTTCATTTTTTTGGAGGCATATTAAAAGAAAGCTTACTTTATTTCTCTTGCCTTTCCTGATATGACATTGAATGAATCCTCTATTAATTGACCCTACTGCTCTTTATTTCCCCATCCTTCTATCTCATTGCTTAAGGTGATCCTGTTGTTTGTTTGCCTGGTTTGCACATGTCCCAGTTACCCTGTTCCCCCACTGCACTGTGAGCAGAGGAAAGTAAGGGAGAAAAGTCCCAACTTGGGCAGACACCACCCGGTCCATTATGATGGCAAATCCTGGCCATAATATTTTTCCGGACTTGGAAGTAGCAGGAATCTTTCGTGAAACCTCATTTTTTTTCAAAAAATCAGTCGTTCCCATTTCCAAACTGTGTGATTTTATTTGAAGGGAAGTAGGAAATGGATTAATCTGAAAGCAAATTACTGCGGAGGAATCATAGAATTTACAGTGCAGAAGGAGGCCATTCAGCCTATCGAGTCTGCACCAGCCCTTGCTCCAATAGAACATTTTGATTTGATTTGATTTATTGTTACATGTACCGAAGTACAGTGCAAAGTATTTTTCTGCGGCCGAGAAATGTACACAGTAGACACAAGAATAATCAACAGGGAACATTGACAAATGGTACATCGACAAAACAATGATTGGTTACAGTGTGGAACAAGGGGCCAAACAAAGCAAATACATGAGCAAGAGCAGCATAGGGCGTCGTGAATAGTGTTCTTACAGGGAACAGATCAGTCCGAGGGGGAGTCGTTGAGGAGTCTTGTAGCTGTGGGGAAGAAGCTGTTCCTATGTCTGGATGTGCGAGTCTTCAGACTTCTGTACCTTCTGCCTGATGGAAGGGTCTGGAAGAAGGCAATGCCTGGGTGGGAGGGGTCTCTGATAATGCTGCTGCCTTCCTGAGGCAGCGAGAGGTGTATACAGAGGTGTGTACGATTTGGCACCGTACCTAGGCCCAATCCCCCACTCCTAGCCCCGTAACCCCACCTACGTTTTGCGCAATTTAGCATGGCCAATTCACCCCCTGGTTGTCCCCAGCTCTATTCCCATCCTGAACCCTGAGGAGTCTCTCCAGCTACAATCTCCCTCTCGACCGAGCCCTGTAGAGATCCTCTGACTGTTCTGACTCCTTCCTCTTCCTGACCGAAGGTGTCACGCTGACTGACTCCACCTTTGTGCAGGTGATCGCTCTCAAGCTGTCCCATGTCCGTTGCAGAGCTTCCCCTCTGGTTGCCACCACCTTTGTTCGTTGTTCCTGCTCCTTCACTGAAGTGTCCTTCTGCTTATTCACACTCTGCTTGTCGAAAAGCAAATGACAGCACCCACCACTTCCCTTGATTGGAAATCTTTTGAGAACACTAATTTGTACCTCAACAACAACAACTTGCAATTATAAAGCTTCCCTCATGCCCCAAGGCACTTCACTGCTGGAATCCGAAACAAAAACAGAAAATGCTGGACAGTCCCTGCAGGCCCTGCTGGTGGTGTCCAGTATTTTCTGTTTTGGTTTAAACCTGAAACCTTGGAGAGCTAAAAGCCAGTGTGACGTTTTCGTTGAGAGGAGCTGTGCAAATTCTTCCGTTGCTCACACTTCAACGCGTTATCTTAAACCGAGCCAGCAGTGCGATGATAAGTAAAAGCCACTTTGGCAGCTGCGTTTAGGGAGATTCTCTCTGCTCCTGTTTCCTGGAAGCGGGTGGGAATGCACTGACAAATCACTGTGACTAATTTGGGTGTGGTTTGCTGCGCTTCCTCGCATCGAGGAGGGAAGGGAGGCTGTTCTTTCGGAACTTGCTTCAGGTTTTCCAGAATTTAATGACACGGCGCTTCACGGACCCTGCGGAAAAGTAGATGGTAAGAGGTGAGGAATGGCAGTAGGGATGGGGCTCTGTCGGAGCGCATTTGGGAATAGTATTCAAATTACATGGCTGTCAGATCACATTTTGGGGAACCACTGCCCTCCTCAATGGACAGTTACCAGCAATGGAATAATGTTACAGCTAAGTATCTCATTTGCGATTGACAAATAGGATGTCACGCGTAAGAATGAACTTTCAGCCGTATATTGAAAGATCCGTATAGTGTGATAGCTTAATTTTGTTCATTGATAAAGTTGCTGCTGTGTTGAACTGTCACATTAAGAGCAGTGCTGGATTACAAATACCAACATCATTTGTTTCTGTTTGCTTTTAAACAGCACATCAAGCTAGGTTTAAGAAATGTCTTTAAAATATACTGCATTGAACTAGCCTGTCGCACAGGATGCAGTAAGATTGTACTGTTGAAATCTGCTGATGCCTGAGTAAGCCTATCGTATCCTGCTGCATGTGTGATTAGGTCTTGCAAGATTTCCGATAAAGCTGTCTGCCACATTGTCAGAGACAGTGAATGGGATTTTCTACACTTCTCCTTGTTGTCATTTCACTGCTGGAGATGGAAGCTAAGGTTGTCGTTTCATTCAGGTTAAAGCCACGATTATTTAAAATGGTGCAATCAAGGAGGTGTGACTGTAATGTCCACTCTCCCATCCTCATTTTCAAACGATTCCATGATCGCCCACTTAACCTCCTGCAATCAACCTCAGAACTCTCCCACGATTTCTGTACTCTCATTCTCATCCCCTGAATATCGCCAATTTTAATATCCCCACCAGTGGCGATATGCTTCAGCTGCCCAGGGGGGGGGGCCTGCAGCTCTCTCTCTGGACTCCCCACCTTTCTCTCCTCCTTTAAGACACTGCTCAAATCCTTTGAGCAAGCTTTTGATCATCCAGCTCTAATATGTGCCCATGTGTCAAATTTATTAGCCTTCCAACGCTGCTGTGAAGCTCCTCGAGTTATTTTCTGTTCAAGGTGCTGTGTAAATGCACGACTGCACGAGTCTGTGTAGAAGATTTTAATTTAGACGGGCAGCACGGTCGGTGCAGGCTTGGAGGGCCGAAGGGCCTGCTCCTGCAGGCTTGGAGGGCCGAAGGGCCTGCTCCTGTGCTGTACTTTTCTTTGTTCTTTACACTTTTCATAGTCGGCAATAGGATCGCCTTGATCGGTCCTTGGATCTATATTATGCCAGGTTAAAAGCAGCGGGTTCGAACTGCAAGTCTGGTCAGAAGGTTGAGCTGAACCACTTGCTACTTCCAGTCTCTGTGGTGTAAGAGAACTGCCGTTCTATTTTCACACTCGCCTCCAGACCCTTAACAGTTCCACAGGGTCGTGTATGTTGCTGGGCCCCCGAATATGACTAGGCATGTTTGGATTGAAAATAACAAACTCTTCTCCGTATCATCCGTGTTTTTATAATGGTACGACTGTGCATTTTGTTTCCTGTGCCACCACACTTTCTCTGTCAGACTTAATTTTTCGGCAGGTCTTGTACAAAGAGGCAAATGATATTCAGAGGAAATCCCCCCCCCCCCCAAACCCTCCATTCTTCAGCCCTGGCTCAGGAATCGGAAATGTTTGTAGCTTTGAGACCTCAGCAATCGCATTGTTTTTTTTTCAAAAACCAAACTTAATCTTTGAGATCTGACCTATTGCCTAAACTGCGACTTAAATAGGATTGACCTCATCCTGCGTAGGTCCCCTCACCACATAATTACATTCCACCTTTAAAGAAAGGTCACTGTTGCTCCTAGGTGTATCCTACCCCTGCACCCTTCTCCCCCCCCCCCCCTTCTCCCTCCAGCCTCCTATCCTCCCCAATCTAGCCTCCCACAGTTCCCCGCCTCCTATCGTCCCCAATCAAGCCTCCCATTATTCCCGGCCTCCTACTCTCCCCTCTGGCTCCTCTGAGCTGAGACCTCCGACCTATGGGGCCCTCCTCGGGCCTGGTCATTCAGGTGTCAGGCCGAGGGCTCTGCTCTCACACACACCCAGGCCCTTGTGCTTCAGACCTCAAAAGTACACGCGAGTGGTGGCCACTTGAAAACCACTCATTTTTGATTTTGATTAATAATAACGCCTCTTCAGGAATGATAGCGAAACCTTTTTATCGAGCTTACAAAATTCAGAGTAATTTAGCACTTTTCAAGCATTATTATTGCCACTTTTTGAAGAGAAATGTGCGTCAATCTTGTTTACTGCGAAATTGTGGCCTGTCTTTGATATGGAAAAGATTAGCAAGCCACAGTTACATATCTTTAATGAATTCCTGCAGTTTTTGTTTCTCCCCCTCCCTCCCTCCACCCCTCGTAATTTTCCTCTTTCCTTCTGGAAGATGTTTCCAGAACTTTTGAAGTCATATTTTTTAATGAAATAAAAGGGTGAAATCACTGCTATGTTCAGTAGATGGCATCGCTGTTTAATAGAAAGATATTATTTTAATCTCTGCATGTGGCCTCCTTGCTCTGTTGCAGTGCAGTTTATAGTTTGACATGCACCCATCATTGTTGACATTGTTACAAATGATGCAAAGAACGTGGCCCTGAAATTCTGTGAGGTTCCTGGAGTTTCCTTCCTTAATTCTGGCGAGGGATTAGCCAATCCAGCCCCCAACTCCCTTGGTTCAAACGCTGAATTTTCACTGGGCTTCCCTCACACCTTCCCACAAATACAGTCAGGCGTCTACCTACCTCCCATTAGTGGGAGGCGGTGGTGCAGTGGTAATGTTTTTAATCTAGAGATCCAGGGTAACGCTCTGGGGATCTATGAGTCAAATCCCACCACGGCAGCTGGTGCAAGTTACATTCAATTACCAAAACCTGGAATTGAAAGCTAGTCTCAGACGACTGTGAAGCTATCGTCATTTGTCACTAATGTCCTTTAGGATAGGAAGTGTGCCAGGTCTGGCCTACATGTTACTCTTACGTGGCTGATTCCTAACTGCACACTCCTCTGAAATGGCTTTTGTAAACCACTTGGTTCAAGTTGATTAGGAATGGCCGGCCAATGATGGCCTTACGCGCAGAGGCGAGTTAGAAGGTAAACAGAAAATTTCACATCCCACACTTAGCACTCCCTGTCCCAAGATCTGAGACATCTGACTCTATCCCTCACCTGGCTGCCGGAGGCCCTTGCGATGAGGTTGGGCCAGACCTGCTGCATGGCACCAGGCTTCCTCTCTCTATTCGCTTGGCTTTTGACCGCACACATTAGGCCACCAGCAACAGCCTCTGTGGTGTATTGAAAACAGCATTTTGCGTTTTGTCCACTTGCATGTACCAGCAGAGGGAGTCTGCTAGGCAGAGACAATACTAGATCCATGTTTAACAACTCGTGCAGCTCTGCTTCTAAATGTCTCTGGCTGAATATAGAACTGTTTCTGTCCCAAGAGCTGTGCAGCCTTGCTTAAACCTGACCTCGTCACAGCTGCATCCCCATAAATTCCCCAACCCTCCTTCACGGTAGATAACTTTTTGTGAAGTGGGGCGGCGTGTGGCGCAGTGGTTAGCTCTGGGACTGCGGCGCTGAGGACCCGGGTTCGAATCCCGGCCCTGGGTCACTGCCCATGTGCAGTTTGCACATTCTCCCCATGTCTGCGTGGGTCTCACTCCCACAACCCAAAGATGTACAGGTTAGGTGGATTGGCCACGCTAAAATGCCCCTTAATTGGAAAAAAAAATAATTGGGTGCTCAAAATTTATTTTTTTAAACATTTTGCGAAGCGTCCACATGAGCTCACCAAATCACGACATCTAAGCCCCGCTATTCTTTAATAAGCAGCATGCCTCATGCATTATTTATAAAGTGGGACATGGGTTATTGTTGTGATTTACCAAATCTCTTTACGGATGTGTTATTTTTCATAAATTTAAAAGGTGGTCAAGTAGAGCATGGATGCTCAGCCACTTCTCTTTTACATATTCACAAGATGTGAATGCCATTGGCTTGGCTCGTCCCTAACTGCCCGTGGCTCATTGGAAGGAGGGGGTGAGCCACCTTCTTGAACCACGGCAGTGTGTGTGTGGTGTAGGTTACACCCACAATGCTGTTAAGGAGGGAACTCCAGGATTGTGACCCGGTTGAATATATTTAGGGCTGAGATGGATAAATGTTTGGATGCTCAAGCAATCAAGGGTTCTGGGAAAAGACAGGAAAGTGGAGTCACAGCTGAGCGGGAAAGCCATCCCTGGGCCATTAGCTGAATGAGGCAAAGATTGGAGGCAGGAGGAGCACTGAGGGAACAGCAATGAGGGGTAATCTGGGAGAAGGACTGAGAGGGCGGGAGTAGATTTGCAGTGAGCGATGGGGCAGAGAGGCACGGTACTTGGAGAGGTGGTAGTGGCAGGGAAGATAGAGGTGCTGAGGAGTGGGGGGATATGGCCAGTGGCAGTCAGGGGTGGTACTAAGCAATGGGGTTAGGGTTAGCGGTGGGAGAGGTGCTGAGGAGTGGGGTTGCTGGGTTAGTGGGTGTGGAGAAGAGGTATTGAAGTGTGGGGGAGGGGGAGATCCTGAGGAGTGGGGGCCAGGATCAGTGGCAGTGACGGGGAAGCTGTCCAGGTTTTCATTTGCAAACACAAAATAGATGACTCTCAAACCCAGGAGTCACGGGAGATGTAACGCAGCTTATGAGTTCAAAAACGTTTGTTGCTGACAACACTGGCCACTGGAGTGTCTCTCTACTCTTCAAGTGGTCCACTGTTTACGCACGATCCATCCCTCCACATCCACTTGTATGAAAGGGGTCTGTTCTTACAGGCAATAATTCCAGTGATCCAACTTGATCCATTACCGAGGTTTCTCACGTCTATGACTTCATTTACCATAAATGATCG
Source organism: Scyliorhinus torazame (assembly GCF_047496885.1). Taxonomy (NCBI): domain Eukaryota; kingdom Metazoa; phylum Chordata; class Chondrichthyes; order Carcharhiniformes; family Scyliorhinidae; genus Scyliorhinus; species Scyliorhinus torazame. The sequence continues at coordinate 173,100,949 of NC_092723.1, read as the reverse complement.
TGCTCTGATTACTTTGGCTGGCTTCTACCCTCTCTAGCAAATTTGGAAACACGAGGCACAGTCTCGTTCTGAGATGACATTTCATCAGCAGTTCTGCTGGTGGAACTCTCGGTGTTGCATGTGGAGTGGTACAGTAGCGAAGGAGGAATCGGGAGATTTTGGTCTCCCGGTGTGTGGGGGGGGGGGGGGGGGGGGGGGGGAGAAGATGCAGTTCCAATGTGTTTAATACCCTAGAGAATGGTGAAGTTTTGAAATTCAGTGCTTGTGAATAGGGTTCCATTGTCTGATACCATGTCTTCAGGTAATCCGTGAGGTGAAAAGCATTGCTCTAATCTTCTAATGGTAGCATGCAATGTAGGTGACTTCAGCTCAAAAATGTCCATCCATTTAAGAGAGTGCATTAATCACGAGAATAAACATTGTGCCCAGGAATGGACCAACATAATGGATATGGATTCGTGCCCATGGTCGGTCAGGCCATTCTCAAGGGTGCAGTGGAGTTGTAGCAGGAAACCTTTGTTGCTGTTGGCACTGTTGACCGTGCTTGACTAGCTTCTCGCTATCAGTAACAACGCCAAGCCATCACACACAACTCCTGGCACAGTCCAGATCTCGCTGCAGTGCAAGAGTGTAGAGATCTTTGTTGTCAAACACTCGCTGCTGTAGCGTACAGACTGCTGATCGATGTTGGATCTCCTTACCAATTTTGGCCTTTTCGACAGAGGTGACGCCCAGGTTATGGGAAGTCCTGAACAGACTCCAGAGTCTCAGCTTCAACGTACGTGGTATGTGGAATATTTTGCTGACCAGTTGTGCGATGTGATGTTTTTATTTGGCAAGATTCAAAGGGAAGACTGGATTTCCTTGGAGAATTGCAGAGATCGTGCATGACTTGCAAATTTGGTGCAGAGTGCACAATGGCACTGCAGCCGTATACTGTCGATCATGTATGCTTATGGTGGTCAGTTTAGTTTTAGCACAGAGGCGTCTGAGGTTACAGAGTTTTCCATATAGGTGCTGGATTTCATCATTGCTTTTTTTTTTAATAAACAATTTTATTGAGGTATTTTTGGCATATAAAACAATGACATTGTATAGTACTGTACAGAAAGAAAAGCAAATAACGCATAGTGCAAACCACAACTCCATTCTCACAAGGACCTGCCTAAACCACCCCCTACTCTACTCTACCCACTCCCCTCCTCCCCGCCCCCACCTGCTGACAATTCATTCTCCGCGAAGAAGTCGATGAATGGCTGCCACCTCCGGGCGAAACCCGATCGGGAACCTCTCAAGGCGAACTTAACCTTCTCTAGACTGAGGAAGCTCGCCATGTCCGCTAGCCATACTTCGGTCTTCGGGGGCTTCGGTCCCTCCATGTCAACAGTACTCATCGCCAGGCTACCAGGGAAGCAAAGGCCAAGACGTCGGCCTCCTTCTCCTCCTGGACTCCCGGGTCCTCCGACACCCCAAAGATTGCCACCTCAGGGCTCATTTTACCACCCCAGTTTTCAAAACCCGGGACATGATGTCCGCGAATCCCTGCCAGTACCCCCCGAGTCTAGGGCACGACCAGAACATGTGCACGTGATTAGCCGGCCCACCAGCGCATCTGGCACACTTGTCCTCCAGCCCGAAGAATTTACTCATCCGGGGCACCGTCATGTGGGCCCAATGCACGACCTTAAACTGGATCAGACTGAGCTTGGTGCATGTTGCGGTCGTGTTTACCATCATTGCTCTTTTAATTGGCTACCTGTTATTAGGAGCCTGCGGTGTTCTTTGTGATTCTTAGTATTGGGATGGATGTCATCGTGTTCACAAAGACCACAAAAGTTCAATAACAAAGCTAACATTTATAATACTACTTACTAAAGCTCGACCACTTACTCCTATAGCAAGCAATAATCTAGTAATCTACAATCTATACTCTACCAACACTAGTCTCTATATATAGCTGTCCTCTGCACTCTCTAGACATTTCCGCTGCACTCTCTCCAGCCCTCTCCCAGAAGCCTGAGAGTCAGTGCTTTATATAGTTCTGCATGGAGCTCCATCTAGTGGTCAATTAGGATATTACATTAACCCTTTATATTCTAGACATTCTGCATAATATCACAGAGCCCACCACCAGCAAAAGTGTTGGAAGGTGGGACGATGTCGTGGAACGAACCATAAGCCATGCTCCAAACTTTCACGTCCCATCCCCTCCAACATTTATTTCGCTCCAACATTTCAGATTGCTGGCCTTGCATTGGGGCTGAACAGTTTACCGCAGCTTCTCGCCTCACTGGTAGTTGCCTGACTTCCGTTTCCATTTCGGATTTCTGGCATTTTAATGATATTTTGGATCATATTTTCTTGCTGAAAGAGTGAAAACTCTTTTTATGCGGACAATAAAAGCCAAGCCAGTTTTGCAATACTAAGTTGCGTTTTGCAGTGAAGTACCAGAATTATCACTTTAATGTTGCCATATGGGAAACTTGTATCATGTGCGAAGGCAGTCAGCACATTTTTGCAACTTATGCATTTCGTCGAGCAGTCACACAAACAGCCTCGTTTACAAGCCATTTATCCACGTAGGTTGGAGTTTAAACCTTTAAAAGGGATTTATTGAAAATGTCAGCTCATCCCCCTGCCGAGTCCTCGAGATTTAACTAAACTGAATCTAACCAACTGAAACAGTCTTGTTCTGAAATGCATTGTGACCTCTTGTAATGGGAAACATATTTGAATCCGGCTTACAGTGCAGTGATTTCACAGATAGTGGCAACTTTCTCTCGTTCTATCCCCGGCTGTATTGTAAAAGTCCCTTCTTCACAGTCGGGTTGATGTGCTGATGGAGAAAAAAAAATAACCCCCCCCAAAAAAAGTAAGTGAGCGAGAAACACTTGGGCTTAATCTTCTTCACATGCCGCGTTTTCACCCAGGCACCTCTTGAGCGGTTGTCATTCTTTGTGGAGCCTTCTCCACAGCATTAATCATTAACAGGAAATGTCCGACGTTATATTAAAACAAGATGTGAAGCTCGACGTGATCTCTCTCTCTCTCTGGCAGTATTTCTCACCCGTCAGATTGCTTGAGTTCCCCCCCCCCCCCCCCCCCATCCAACAGCTTCTGGGAGCAAGTGGTTTGTTTAAGTCAGCCCCATGGCTTCATTCAATATCAGGGTAAAAGTTGAGGTTGGGTGTGGGGGTGTGGTGGGGGGGGGGGGGGGGGGGGGCGGTTTGTGGAAGCAGAGATTAAGTGAAAACAGACTGGTATTTGCATATGAAGAACGATGTGCAGGCGTCCCATCGGTTCTTAAAGACTCTCCACGGAGTTGTGAAAGATGGAAAAGAGGACAAACTATAAGAGTAGGCTTTTCCATTCAAAGCTTGAGGATGCGTGCCTACCCCCCGTGGTGACCTCTTGATTAAGCTGCAGTGGAGAAAACCAGCATTCTAAAACCACTTTAATTTCCTCAACAGAGTTTTGATGGTCGTTCGCTTTTTTTTTTAAACACTTAGCCAGGTTTTATATTCTGTTTAATGCTGATCTAAACATTTCATTTGCTTGTTTGTGCAGGAGCAAGTTTTGAGGACTCTACCATATGCTTGTCTCCTCTCGTGAATAGGAGCCTGTCATTCAATGAGATTTTGACACAGGGTTACATGCTATTGTTGAAGTCCCCACATGCTCTCCACTTCCTCTGGAGTGCAAACAGTGTAGTAACTCAGTGCTTCCTGTTACAGCTTTCCTGTGTTTGCATTCTGCTCAGAGACTCACTCCTGAAAGCAGATAGTGGCAATATTGCAGTGTCCCTCCTGTAACATCTACAGGGGAGAGGGGAGCCAGATCTTGAGGAAGGTAAGTTCTGTCCATGCTTGGTTACTGAAAACGTTGACGAGTAAGCTGCTGGTGCTGTTGGAGACTGTGGCTGATTTTGTTCATGTGCTGTGTAATGAGGGAAATCGGGGCAGCACTGCGGAGTGGGTGTGACCTGTTATATGGCACTGGTTTGTGAGGGAAACCTAATAGATATTTCAGATTGTTACTGCAGGTGAGGTGAGAGTAATGTGCTGCTTTCGTTTGTCTCCTCCTTAACATTAAGGGCTGTTCGCCGGAATCTTTAACACTAGCATTCCATTGTGCAGTTTCTGTTCAGTACTCCAGTATTCAAGATTTAAACGGACTGAATGCTGTGAAGAGGAAGTATGATCAATGCTGTTCTTTACGATGCTCGAACAGGGGGAAGAAATTGAACACTTTAGTTCATGGGATTGGGGGGGTGTTACCCCGTCATTTATCCAGAATTATTTTTCTGAGAACAATTAGTAGTTCTCCAAGAACAAGTTATATTCTGTAGTGTACTAGTGATTGTTGGATCCTGCTATTATCAGCAATGTAACTAACCCTTTCAGATATCAGCTGTTCAAGGTTAAAATCCTGAAATTGACTACTTCAAATGATTTGTCTGACTAGATTACACTACCTTATCAGGGTCACCTTGATATGAATGTACAGTTTGACGTTAGTTATCAGTTATGTGGCTGGCCAGTGAGTGACACTTTATAACTGCTGTTTTAAAGATTGTACACAATTTTGCAGAAGCACTGTAGAGACAGGGTTCAGTGTACACCAAGCATAAAATGGCATGCTGAATGGGAGTGAGCACCATATTTTCATCACTGAGCTAGGGCTCAGATTCAAATTCAGTCCAGACTGATGTGGGGTGAATCTCTCTGTGGGCTTGCAAACTGCAAGGGTCCCAAAATGAAAACAGCATGGGGAAAGTCTCACTGAAATTCCTTCCAAGCATGAATCTATGGGGGAAACCGCCTTAATGTGGCGTTAAATTAGCAATCGCACTCCAGTTTTTTTTTTAAAAAGGGGAGTTGACAGTGGAAGCGGCACATCTGTGTCGCGAGGGTGGTCACTGAGAAATTATTGACCCAAAGCAAGAGAAAGCTTTATTCTGTATCCGAACAGTCATGTGTCTGAGCCAAGAGCTTCTCTTGAAGTTGATGCTCACACTGGATTCTAAACATGGGAATGCACATTCTTCGGAACTGACAGCAATACAGAGGACATCCACTACTTGATGGAGTGTGAACCGAAAACCCTCGATATTAATGAAAAGCAAAACATGTTACCAAAATGTTTCCTCTTGCATGCAATCGGGACAATTGCAAGAATACCAAATTTCAAACTGGTCACCACAATTTATACCATAGGAGAAAAGGTGCTGATTGATTGGCAAGTTGACCGTGGCTGAGACATTGCCATGGAGAATGCAGCGGGGAAATCCTCCTTGATATGTTTTTTTAAAAAAAGGCATTTCCACAAACAATTCCAATATATTTCAGATCCTGGCATGAGGCTGAGTTTGTCTTGTGCATTGGGGTCCACGTACATAGATCTCTCAAAGTTGCCACCCAGGTTGATAGGGTTGTTAAGAAGGTGTGTGGTGTGTTGGCTTTCATTAACAGGGGGATTGAGTTTAAGAGCCACGAGGTTCTGCTGCAGCTTTATAAAACTCTAGTTAGACCACACTTGGAATATTGTGTCCAGTTCTGGTCGCCTCATTATAGGAAGGATGTGGATGCTTTGGAGAGGGTACAGAGGAGATTTACCAGGATGCTGCCTGGACTGGAGGGCATATCTTATGAAGAAAGGTTGAGGGAGCTAGGGCTTTTCTCACTGGAGCGAAGAAGGCAGAGGGGTGACTTGATAGAGGTGTGCAAGGTGATGAGAGGCATGGATAGAGTGGATAGCCAGAGACATGTCCCCAGGGTGGAAATGGCTGTCAGAAGGGGACATAATTTTAAGGTGATTGGAGAAAGGTATAGAGGAGATGTCAGACGTAGGTTCTTTACACAGAGAGTGGTGGGTGTGTGGAATGCACTGCCAGCAGAGGTGGTGGAGTCAGTCATTAGGGACATTTAAGCGACTCTTAGACAGGCACATGCACAGCAGTAAATTGAAGGGGTGGAGGTTAGGTTGATCTTAGATTAGGATAAATGGTCAGCACAACATCGTGGGCTGAAGGGCCTGTACTGTGCTGTTCTGTACTATGTTCGATGTTCTATTCACCCGGGTGGTCCAGACTGCTGGAGATTTCTGCCACGGCAAAGTGAGATATGCTTATAACGGAGAGAAAACAGTCCGTGGCTCATTCAGTAGCACGGTCGCCTTGTAGTCACAAGGTTCTGGGTTCAAGTCCACCCACTCCAGGGCTTTCGCACAAAAATCACTGGAGGGAGTGCGGCACTGCTAAAGGTGCTGTCGCTTGGAGAGGTGGATATAAAATATCCCATGGCTCTATTTCGCTGATGAGCTGGGAATTACCCCCCACCTGGTGTCGTGGCCAATATTTACCCTCAATCAATATCACAAGGAAATTAGCTGGTCATTACCACATTGCTGTGTGCAAATTGTCTGCTGCCTATCCCACATTACAACATTACACTAAACTTCAAAAGCACTTCATTGAGTTAAAGTGCTTTGAGAAACTTAGTGATCATGAACGTGCGCTATAAACGCAAGACTTTCTGACATATCCCAATGGTAATGGTTTGACAAAGTTGTAACTACCCAAAATAGTTGCAAAAACTTCACTGGGCCACACCGCTAGGCTACCCAGAAACCAATCAATTCCGCTTCAGCGAATCAATATTGCAATAAGGCCCAGGCATTATTTACACTGTTTGCAATCTTTCTGTCTTTCACCACAGCATTTAGTGGCAATTGTAACTTTCGGACTGCAGTGTTCATATCAATCTAACTAACAATGTGATGAGTACTGTTCGCACGCTATTAGTACTCCCCTGACAACGATACCTGAAAGCTTGTTATGTTTGTAAGGTGTCCTATTCTTCTGGTCAGTGAGTCTCCATAGGTAATTGCTGTACAATTATCAGCTTGCTCTGATCACATTTCCTGGGTCTGAGAAGCTCATATTGCCATTCAATTGAGACATAATGAGAGCTTTAAGTATTGTAGTGTTTTAACTTGTACTTTTGAATTGGTGAGACTTATGTTTGGAGCACAGAGGAGCATTTCTAACAATGAAAAAGTAGATTTCCTTTACTTTTGATGAGCCTCTACCTGACTTCAGCTTGAAGACACGAGGTGGGATGTTGATCTTTAGCAGAAGTTTGAAGTCAGCTCACTGCGAATTGGCTATCTGTTATACACCATGCTAGTTTTTGCTTTTCTCGGGAAATATTGGCAAGATTTTTTCATATCAAACTCAGTACAAACAATAGTGACACTAGGGGAGGGATTCTCCCATCCTGGGACTAAGTCCAGTGGCGTGATGCGGGAACGTGGAGTGTTTCCGGCTGCGGAGGTCGGCTGGGAAATGTAGCAAATCTTCCATCCCCCTCCTCATTAATTATGCAACCATCAGGCAGGCCTGATGGCGTGTAGTCCGCTGTCCTTTCCTGATGCCACATTGAAAAGGCGCCCAACATCACTGACTCTCGATTGAAAAAAGAAGGTGGACCTCCTGACTCCGGGAGCCCTCTGGGATAGAGCTCCTGACTCCGGGAGCTCTCGGGGATAGAGCTCCTGACTCCGGGAGCACTCTGGGATAGACCTCCTGACTCCGGGAGCCCTCTGGGATAGAGCTCCTGACTCCGGGAGCTCTCGGGGATAGAACTCCTGACTCTGGGAGCCCTCTGGGATAGACCACCTGACTCCAGGAGCTCTCGGGGATAGAACTCCTGACTCCGGGAGCACTCTGGGATAGACCTCCTGACTCTGGAAGCCCTCTGGGATAGACCACCTGACTCCAGGAGCTCTCGGGGATAGAACTCCTGACTCCGGGAGCACTCTGGGATAGACCTCCTGACTCTGGAAGCCCTCTGGGATAGACCTCCTGACTCCGGGAGCACTCTGGGATAGACCTCCTGACTCCGGGAGCTCTCGGGGATAGAACCCCTGACTCTGGGAGCCCTCTGGGATAGACCTCCTGACTCCGGGAGCACTCTGGGATAGACCTCCTGACTCCGGGAGCTCTCGGGGATAGAACTCCTGACTCTGGGAGCCCTCTGGGATAGACCTCCTGACTCTGGAAGCCCTCTGGGATAGACCTCCTGACTCCGGGAGCGCTCTGGGACAGACCTCCTGACTCCGGGAGCACTCTGGGATAGACCTCCTGACTCCGGGAGCTCTCGGGGATAGAACTCCTGACTCTGGGAGCCCTCTGGGATAGACCTCCTGACTCCGGGAGCACTCTGGGATAGACCTCCTGACTCCGGGAGCACTCTGGGATAGACCTCCTGACTCCAGGAGCACTCTGGGATAGACCTCCCGACTCCAGGAGCACTCTGGGATAGACCTCCTGACTCCGGGACCCCTCTGGGACAGACCTCCTGACTCTGGAAGCCCTCTGGGATAGACCTCCTGACTCCGGGCGCCCTCTGGGATAGACCTCCTGACTCCGGGAGCCCTCTGGGATACACCTCTTGACTCCGGGAACCCTCTGGCATAGACCTCCTGACTCAGGAAGCCCTCTGGGATAGACCTTCTGACTCCAGGAGCACTCTGGGATAGACCTCCTGACTCCGGGAGCCCTCTGGGATAGACCTCCCGACTCCAGGAGCACTCTGGGATAGACCTCCTGACTCCGGGAGCACTCTGGGATAGACCTCCTGACTCCGTGAGTACTCTGGGACAGACCTGACTCTGGGAGCACTCTGGGATGGACCTCCTGACTCCGGGAGCACTCTGGGATAGACCTCCTGACTCCGGGAGCACTCTGGGATAGACCTCCTGACTCCGGGAGCACACTGGGACAGACCTGACTCTGGGAGCACTCTGGGATAGACCTCCTGACTCCGGGAGCACTCTGGGACAGACCTCCTGCCTCCGGGAGCACACTGGGACAGACCTCCTGACTCTGGGAGCCCTCTGGGACAGACCTCCTGACTCCGGGAGCCCTCTGGGATAGACCTCCTGACTCCGGGAGCCCTCTGGGATAGACCTCATGATTCCGGGAGCCCTCTGGGATAGACCTCCGGACTCTGGGAGCTCTCGGGGATAGACCTCCTGACTCCGGGAGCCCTCTGGGATGGACATGTCTCCAGGAGCACTCTGGGATAGACCTCCTGACTCCAGGAGCCCTCTGGGATAGACCTCCTGACTCCTGGAGCACTCTGGGATAGACCTCCTGACTCCAGGAGCCCACTGGGATAGACCTCCTGACTCCAGGAGCACTCTGTGATGGACCTGACTCCGGGAGCACTCTGGGATAGACCTCCTGACTCCAGGAGCCCTCTGGGATAGACCTCCTGAGAAAGAAGGTGGTTCTCCAGGGACATTCTGCTGCTGGAAGATGGACCCCTTCCAAATCTGGAAGGTCGACCTGTAGATGCTCCCTCCCCCCCACCCAACCCACTGCAGGTGGCTTCCATCCCAAACTCTGGAGGCAATGACATTGTTTCTCGACATCTGCTCACCACATTGTTCCAAACCTGTTTCGCACCGGCGTGATTTCCCACTAGAGCCGTGGAGAATCGGGTGTGGGTGGTCGGGTCTTCATCTCATTAACGGGATGCGTGAACCTCATTTGCATCCATTAGTGAGCAAATGGGGTTTTGGCCGGCCTCCAGCGAGTTTTCTGATTTGCCGTGGCAGGCATCAGCGGATGACCGTGCGGGACATTCCTGGTCTTTGGAGCTTTCTGCTATCAAACCCGTTGGAGCGGGTGGGGGACGGGACGGGTGGAAGAATTCCACCCTAGGGAACAGGTCTGTGAAAGTTGTCCGAACTATAGTTCAGTGGAAAGAAGACTGGACACAGTGAAAAGTCGCTTGCATGTTTGCTACCTGCCTGTTTCTGCCTCGACCAATTTCAGCCCTGCTCTGTTTGATTTTCAAGATATTGGTATGGTTTAGCTGTGATATATTTTGTCACTTCAACCACCATAAAAGGGAGGCAGCAGGGGAGGATTTTAATGTTGGTAGTTTTGATTTGAGTTTGAGTTGATGCTTCAAGTGTTCGCACATATGTTGCTGCAAAGAGAGAAATTCAGCTCATGCTTCTTTCGCACGGTGGTGGCACAGTGGTTAGCCCTGCTGCCTCACGGGGACCCGGGTACAACACCGGCCTTCCTTGGGTGACAGTCGGTGTTGTGTTTGCATGTTCTCCCCGTGTGTGCGTGGGTTTCCTCCGGGTGCTCCGGTTTCCTCCCACAGTCCAAAGATGTGCAGGTTAGGTGGATTGGCTATGACCAATGTGCAGTACTACAGGCATTGGCCGGGGTGGGGGGTGGATTGTTGGGCCTAGGGGTAAGGTGCTCTTTTGGAGAATCGGTGAGCTTAGATGGGCAGAATGGCCCCCTTCTGCACCGTGTGGATTTGATGGTCACATTTCAGAATGAATTAACCTGTGTATTTGAAGAATTCTGGTATTTAGACTAATGCTGAACACTGAAGTGCCTTGTTATTTCTGTGAACTACATGTCTGCTATGTCCTCTCGTGTAGTACCTCAGCATTCAATCATACTGCAGGTACTGGTATCTGTATTGTGCACCCAGCCGGTAGAGTTATACAATTAGCTGTACATCCATACAGTCTGCGTTGAACCAGCCACAAAGATGCACTGTATGCGCAAACTCTGCTGTTATGTCTAGCGGGTAGGAAACCCCTTTTCCCCATGACATTAAAAACATTGGCATGAAAAGTTATAAATCTGCCGAGGTAATTGTGTGACTACAAGGGGATTTTCAAAATGCAGCATTACCTTGGATTGGAGTTAGACAGCAGCCAGTGCTAACTCAAACTGGTTTTAAAGTAAAGTCTCCATAGTCCCAGGTGACCATAGGCTGCTTTCCCCTTTGAGGGGGAGAGCTGACTGGTGGTGATTTAACCTGAGGATCACCACACCTCAGGCGAAGGTGGGGCCTTCATGAATAACCTCAGCCGGTGCAGAAATTGAACTCGCACTGCTGTCCGCCGTCTGCATCAAGAACCAACTGCCCAGCCAACTGAGCTAAAGCATAGACTTCAAATCAAAACCCTGAAAACTGAGGTATACCAACGTTGTCATTAGACCTCCAAGCCTGAGGTGCATTTGCTATTTTAAATGCGGCCTGAAGGTTTAGTGCGGAGTTTTATCATTAAACTGGTGTTCATGTTAAAAAGTGATTAAACATTTGCTCACTTCATGTAGCTGAACCCACAAATGCATCCCAGAACGTGCTCCGAAAATATCACTATAATTTATAACGGGCCACACTCTGTCAGCTGCGAAAGGTTCAGAGTGTCAGCCATGGTGTAGGGTAACACACTCGGAGTCAGAAAATTGTGGCTTCCAGTCCCACTTCAACATCCCGAGTACAAAGTCTGGTCTGTCGCCGTCAGAGGCGCTATCTTTCAGACGAGGTTTCAATAGGGTTGCAAACTCCCTAGGAATGGGCTGGAATCTCGAAGGAGTTGAAGATCAATCTCCAGGGCGCAGCTCCATGAAACCCTGGAGAAACATCATAGGGACGTTAACGAAGATTGTTTTTTTTTTGTAATTTTACTTGAATATTTCTCTTTTCCCATTTTCAATATTTCTATACCTGGCTTAAAGCAAAATGGCTGTCTGGCTAACAGTCAAATATCACCCAATTGGTTAGGTGGAGTTACAGGATAGGGTGGAGGTGTGGGGATAGGTAGAGTGCTCTTTCCAAGAGCCGGTGCAGACTTGATGGGCCGAATGGCCTCCTTCTGCACTGTAAATTCTCTGATAGACTTGATGGGCCGAACGGTCTCCTTCTGCACTGTAAATTCTATGATTCTATGAGTCTTTTTGCTTTCCAATTGGTGTAGGAGGGCAGGGCGTCACAAGGACGGATGTGTTGGCTGACTAGTGGCTGGAGGAGGAAGGAAAGTCATGTGAATACATTTAATCACAGTTGGTAACCCTCGGTGTTAAACTGAGACACCGTCTGCTTTCCCAAATTTATTTGAAGATCACGTGACACTATATTGAAAAGGAGCAGGCAAATTCTCCCCAGTGACTTGGCCAATACTTTTCCATTGATTAACATCTCTGCTCATTATCACATTGCTCCTTGGAGCAGTTTGCTGTGCATAAATTGTCTTCCTGCGTTTCGACAGTCACAACACTTCGAAGTCTCCATTTGTTGTAAAGCACTTTATGATGAGTTTCAGGTCTAGGGAGGTACTGTACAATGCAAGCCTTTCTTTACCAGAACCTCTTCAGACAGAGGTAGCGTTAGAGTCACAGAGCTATAAGAGCTTTCAAGGTACAGAAAGAGGCCCTTCGGCCCAGCCTCTCTGAGCCGGCCTCGAGCGCCCATCTATTCTAATCCCATTTTCCAGCATTTGGTGAGTGTACCTGCATCAGATGGACTGCAGCGGTTAAAGAAAGCGGCTCACCATCACTTTCTCAAGGACAATTAAGGGTGGACAATAAATGCCGGTCTTGGACTCATGGACTAACCAAATTGAATTGCTGATAAAAGAGCTTGAAGACAAAAACGACCATTTTATTGTCCTGCTTGCAGCTGCTCAGGAGGTATACTTCCATGGTATGTCACTATCATCTGTTTTGGGCCATCCTGGCATGTCCACTGTACCATGTCCGCAGCCACTCTGTGACGCCCATCATCCTGGGTGACCCCTCTTTCTCCTGCCCCCCCCCCCCCCGATTTGCCCTCCAGGGGTGGGACCTCTGTAGCTTTTCAGCTCTGACCAAATGGCCGAAGTGCTGGCATTGGCCGGGATCCGGCCCTTGGCTGGCAGCGGGTTCCCGGTTGTGCGGGGTGGCGTCGATGGGAAATCCCACTGACAAGCGGCGGGGAGTGGGGAATCGCGCTACTAGCGAGCGGCGCGGCCAAATTCCCCATCCTCGCTCGCAGCGGTAGCACGGCGCAGACCCAACAGAGAATCCCGGCTCAGTATCTTTTCTCGACATCGAGTTACTTTAACTCTAGCAATTTCCAACCCCACTTCATTTGTCTTACGGTCTGAATGTGGAATTTGGAGCATTTTCTTCACAGTTTATTTTTAATAAATTTAGAATATCCAATTCATTTTTTCCAATTAAGGGGCAATTTAGCGTGGCCAATCCACCTAGCCTGCACATCTTTGGGTTGTGGGGGCGAAACCCACGCAGACACGGGGAGAATGTGCAAACTCCACACGGACAGTGACCCAGAGCCGGGATCGAACCTGGGATCTCAGCGCCGTGAGACTGCAGTGCTAACCACTGCGCCACCGTGCTGCCCTTCTTCGCAGTTTTAACCAATTTTTGCAAGTTAAATTACGGCTTTGTGAAATTTTATCATTTTTACTTTCAGACCCGAGGTATTTGCGTTCACAATAAAGAACTAATGTCCAAAAGAGGCTTTTGAAAAACATTTTGGATGAGTTATAGTTGCTTCAGTTTCTGTATTTGTCACACACAGTTTTACGGATGGGCCATGAATCGGTTCCCTTTATTTGAAGCAACTCCTGTGGCTCAGGAAGTTCTGAGCAACAGGCAAGACAACGTATTGTGTAGCTTCTCAGATCGATATTTTTGCCTACTTTTCATTATCGACTGAGAAATAGCTGTATAGTGGAACTCACAGTATTGATAAAGGATAGGTTTAGTTTGAGCGTGTGCACGTGGGGGAACTCATGCTCCACATTCAGACTGAAACCACACTTTTTAGTTCTGCTTTTCAATTTGTTTCCATAGCCTATCATTCATTCATGTTCGGAAAAATGGAGTCAAGGGCCTGGATTCTCCGTTCTGGAGAGCAGGTGCTCCCGCCAGCAGTGAATCGTGAATGGTCTTGGCTGGCATTAGGTGTGATTCACAGTTCTTCGCCTAGCAGATTTATGCATGATGGAGACAATGCCGGATTCCATTTAAATTCGGGTATCGCGCCGCCACTATAAGCAGCCGGTCCGATCCCAAAGTCTGGTGCATGCCTCACTCGCCCCCACAACACAAATCCTGACCCCCTCCTCTCCCACTGACGAGATGAGCACCCCAAGCCCTCATCAAGGAGGAGTATCTGCCCCCACCACGGGGATAACAGGTCACTCCCCACCACGCACAGTGGGTGACCCAGCCCTGCCCAGTCCCCCCCCCCACCCCCCCCCCCCCCCCCCCCCCCCCCCCCTCCATCAACCTCTCCCTTCAGGCTCCTCCATTTGGCATTGCCAATGATGCACCACCCCCTGACACAACACATCTACACCCTGACAGTGAAACCCGTGCCTGGTGCGGAGGAGCCTGAAGGGATTAGTCCAAATGTAGTGTGCCCGTTTGCCACATGCCACGCTGCAGAGGGGGGTCCCCCAAGAGCCCTGGAGGTTGGATGGGCTCTTGCTGTGGGTGAAGGGAAAGATAAATAAATCCCCCCCCCCAGCAACTGTGTCTGAACCATTAAGCTGTCAATCACAGGCTAATGAAAGCTATTGCTCTGTGAAATTGAACAGAAGCTTTGCACTTCAAAAGGGATTTGATCCACCCAACTCCCAGGACCCTTAGGGGGGGGGGGGGGTGTCCCCATTCTGCAGCCTGACAGCAGCAGCAGAGGAGCACGTCACCAGTGCCCTGACCCCACCTTGGACTCCATCACGGCAAGGCTGCGCTTGGCCAATCTTGCACCAAAGCTGGATTTCCTGCAGTGCCCCCCACTGGGGGTGGGTGAGGGGGGGGGGGGGGGGGGGGGGGGGGGAGACGGTGTGGGAGAGGAGGATGGGGGGGGGGGGGCGGTGATGGGGTGCTGGAGAGGAGGAGGGGGGGGATTGCGGTGCACACGCTTCCAACACGTTAATTGCATGTTAATGATCAATTTGGATCTTCCCACCAGCGCAGGTGGGTAGCGTGCAAGGGCCGGTGGCGGGGGAATGAAGCTTGGCGAGGGGTCTGGTGCCCGCCGCCGAACTCATGTTTTGGCTCATGTTCCATTCTCCACCGTGCGTGATTCCTGCCTTGCAGCAGCGGGGAGCGGTGAATCCCGGCCAAAATTTCACCAGCTCGCGAATGCATACTATAAACACGCAAACCACAAGATTAAAATCAGCAATTAAAAATGTATATATCGGTACCAATAAATTTGGCCAAATACTATTTGGTATTTGGATCAAACTGTAGTGAAGCATTCATTAGAAGCACAAAAGGTATTTATTAATTGGAAAATTGTACAGCTACACGGCTACATGCCTCCTCCCTAAGAGAGGACTGCACCCCCTGGGGTGATAAAGCACTCTGCGTCCCAATTGGTCCCCCCATGCCAAGTGACCCTTACTCTGCTGTGCTGCCTTTAAAGGGACAATCACCACAAATCTCAAGCTGGTTTTAGGAGGAACTGTGTTATTAAAAGGAAGTTGTGTGCTGGGAGCTGGACGGTTTTCACTTGCTATCTGCTTCACTTCTCAAGTTTCATGGGGAACGGTGCCCGGAATTGGTCACCGTCAGCTTTTGTTTTTTGCACGTATCACTAAAGAGAAGAGTCATGAAGTTTGGCCAGCCTGGGCCGTGCCGGCAACAGCTTCCTTGGCTGCCCTATTCACTCTGTGCGACAGTGGGAAAGGCTGACTGCACAGCTGGACTGCGCTGGGCAGGAAGCTGAGGGTTGATCATTGACCTGACTCCTGTGCTTCAGAGTCCCGAAGCTGCCAAAGAATCTGGTGTGAAGTGCTGAAGGCAGGATGTTAACGTGGCCCATCGACCAAATCTGGGGCGATGTTGCTGTTTTATTTGGCAACTGCTGTATGTTTCTGTCACCAAACAGCAGGCTGTTGCTTCCTCGCACTGTCCTGAACGTTTAAAGCGCGACAGACCCAGTAGAGCGGTATACAGTCAGAAGGGGGTTGCCCTGGGAGTCCTCAAAATCGACTCTGGATCCCATGAAATCGCATGGCTCCTGGTCAAACATGGGCAAGGAAACCTCCTGCTGATTACAATGTACCGTCCCCCCTCAGCTGATGAATCAGTTCTCCTCCATGTTGAACACCACTTGGAGGAAACACTGAGGGCAGCAAGGGCTCAGAATGTACCCCGGGTGGGATCTTCAATGTCCATCACCAAGAGTGGCTCGGTAACACCACTACTGGCCAAGCTGGACAAATCCTAAAGGGCTTAACTACGAGGCTGGGTCTGCGACAGGTAATGAGGGAACCAATAAGATGGAGAAACATACTTAACCTCATCCTCACCAATCTGCCTGCTGCAGATGCATCTGTCCATGATAGGATCGATAGAAGTGACCACCGCACAGTCCTTGTGGAGACAAAGTCCCGTCTTCATATTGAGGATACCCTCCATCGTGTTGTGTGGCACCACCACCGAGGTCTATGGGATAGACTTTGAACAGATCCAGCAATTCAAGACTGGGCCTCCATGAGGCGCTGTGGGCCATCAGCAGCAGCAGAATTGTATCAACCACAATCTGTAATCTCATGGCCCAGCATATCCCTCACTCTACCGTTACCACCAAGCCAGGGGATCAACTCATGTTCAATGAAGAGTGCAGGAGAGCTTGCCAGGAACATCACCAGGCCATACCGAAAAATGAGATGTTAACCTGATGAAGCTATAACACATGACTACTTGTGTGCCAAACAGCACAGGCAGCAAGTAATAGACAGCGCTAAGTGATCCCACAACCACGGATCAGATCTATGTTCTGCAGTCCTGCCACATCCAGCCATGAATGGTGGTGGACAATTAAACAACTCACTGGAGGAGGAGGATCCCCAAATATCCCCATCCTCAATGATGGAGGAGCCCAGCACATCAGTGCAAAAAACAAAGTTGAAGCATTCCCAATAATCTTCAGCTAGAAGTGCCGAGTGGATGATTTGTCTCGGTCTCCTCCAGAAGTCCCCAGTATCACATATGCCAGTCATCAGCCAATGTGATTTACCCGCGTGATAGCAAAATTGGCTGAAGGCACTGGTTACTGCAAAGGCCATGGGCCCTGACAATATTCGGGCAATAGTACTGAAAACCTGTGATCTGGAACATTCTAAGCCCCTAGCCAAACTGTTCCAGTACAGCTTCAACACTGGCATCTACCCGGCAATGTGGAAAATTGTCCAGACATTTCATGTACACAAAAAGCAGGACAAATTCAACCCGGCCAATTACCTTCCCTATCAGTCTACTCTCAATCACCAGTAGGTGGTTAACACTGCTGCATTACGGCACTATGTGGAGTTTGCACGTTCTCCTTGTGTCTGCATGGGTTTCCTCCGGGTGTTCCGGTTCCCTCCCACAGTCCAATGATGTGCAGGTTAGGTGAATTGGCCATGCTAAATTGCCCCTTAGAGTCCAGGGATGCGCAGGTTAGGTTGTGGGATTACAGGAATAATGTGGCATGGGTGAGGGAGTGGCCCTAGGTAGAGTTCTCAATTGGAGGGACAATACAGACTGATGGGACAAATGGCCTCCTTCTGCCCTGTGGAGATTCCATGATTCTGAAGTGACAGAAGGGGTCATCAACAGTGCTATCAAATGACACTTATTAAGCATAACCTGCTCACTGACACTTAGTTTGTGTTCCGCCAGGGTCACTCAGCACCTGACCTCATTAAAGCCTTGGTTCAAACATGGACAAAAGAGCTGAATTCCAGAGGTAAGGTGAGAGTGACTGCCCTTGACTCAAGGCAGCATTTGACCGACTATGGCATCAAGAAGCCCTAGCAAAATGGGAGCCAATGGAAATCGGGGGGGGGGGGGGGGGAAACTCTGCTGGTTGGAGTCATACCTGGCACAAAGGAAGATGGTTGTGCTGGCTGGAGGTTAGTCAGCTCGGTCCTGAGACATCACTGCAGGAGTTTCTCAGGGTAGTGTCCTAGACTCAACCATCTTCAGCTTCATCAATGACCTTCCTTCTAACATAAGGTCAGAAGTGGGGATGTTTGCGGGCAGCACGGTGGCGCAGTGGGTTAGCCCTGCAGCCTCACGGCGCCGAGGTCCCAGGTTCGATCCCGGCTCTGGGTCACTGTCCGTGTGGAGTTTGCACATTCTCCCCATGTCTGTGTGGGTTTCACCCCCACAACCCAAAGATGTGCTGGGTAGGTGGATTGGCCACGCTAAATTGCCCCTTAATTGGGAAAAATGAATTGGGTACTCTAAATTAATTTTTTTAAAAGTGGGGATGTTTGCGGATGACTGCACAACATTCCGCAACTTTCCCGACTCCTCAGACACTGAAGCAGTCCATTAGCAAATGCAGCAAGATCTGGATAATATCCAGGCTTGTGCTGACAAGTGGTAAGTTAATGCACTCCACACAAGTGCCAGGCAATGACTATCTCCAATAAGAGAGAATCAAACCATCATCCCTTGACATTCAATAGCATTACATCACTGGATCCCCCACTATTAACATCCTGGAGGTTACCATTGATCAGAAACTGAACTGGACTCGCCATATAAATACTGCGGCTAACTGAGCAGGTCAGAAGCTGGGAATCTTGTACCTCCCATCCTGACTCTCAAAAGCCTGTCCACCATCTAATAATGATAATAATAATCTTTACTTTTGCCACAAGTAGGCTTACATTAACACTGCAATGGAGTTACTGTGAAAATCCCCTAGTCGCCATATTCCGGCACCTGTTCGGGTACATAGAGGGAGAATTCAGAATGTCCAATTCACCTAACAGCACGTCTTGTGGGAGGAAACCGGAGCACCTGGAGGAAACCCACACAGACACAGGGAGAATGTGCAGACTCCGCACAGACAGTGATCCAAGCTGGGAATTGAACCCTGGCGCTATGAAGCAACAGTGCTAACCACTGTGCCACCCTCACTGTGCTACCGTGCTGTCACCCCATCAAGGCACAAGTCAGGAGTGTGATGGAATATTCTCCACTTGCCTGGATGAGTGCAGTTGCAGCTCAACACCATCCAGGACAAAGCAGCCTGCTTGATTGGCATGCCTTCTACAAACATTCACTCCCTCCACCACCGACGCACAGTGGCAGCCGTGTGTACCATCTACAGAATGCACTGCAGGAACTCACCCAGGTTCCTTAGACAGCACCTTCCAAACCCACAACCGCTACCATCTAGAAGGACAAGAGCAGCCGATACCTGGGAAACCCACCACCTGGAGGTTCCCCTCCAAGTCACTCACCACCCTGACTTGGAAATATATCATCGTTCTTTCACTATCGCAAGGTCAAAATCCTGGAACTCCCTCCCTAACAGAACTGTGGGTGAAGGGGTTCAAGAAGGCAATTCTGTTCTCGAGGGCAATTAGAGATGGGCAGCAAATGCTGGCCTTGCCAGTGAAGCCCACATCCCGTAAAAATGATTACATTTTTAAAAATTGTTGCTGATTCAATCATTTAGGCCTGAAAATATGTTTCAGGGAAGAAGGAGCATGCAGTCAGGGATGAAAACATTCCAATACAGGAAGAGAAAATTAAATCTTGATTAATCTTCCTGCGTCACGGTACTAAAGAGATCCTTGCCCAAGACTCTTGAGTTTATTCAGTGAGCAACTGAAGGACACAGACCAGCCTGATTGGCTCCCCAATCTGCACACTTAACTTTTCTCATCCAAGGCATTGGTAGCAGTGTTGCGTGTTTGATAGTGGACGGTGAAATCATCCAGTCTCTCTGCTCCTGATTGTCATCCAACAACTCCTCCGAATAATAATAATCTTTATCAATGTCACAAGTAGGCTGACATTAATACTGCAATGACGTTACTGTGAAAATCCCCTGTCCAATTCTTTTTTTTTCTTTTTTATAAATTTAGAGTACCCAATTTTTTTTTTTCCAATTAATGGGCAATTTAGCGTGGCCAGTCCACCTAACCTGCACATCGCACATCTTTGGGTTATGGGGGTGAAACCCACGCAGACACAGGTAGAATGTGCAAACTCCACACGGACAGTGACCCAGGGCCGGGATTCGAACACGGGCCCTCAGCGCCACAGTCCGAGTGCTAACCACTGCGCCACCGTGCCGTCCCTCAGAATGTCCAATTCACCTAACAGCGGTCTTTCGGGACTTGTGGGAGGAAACTGGAGTGCCCGGAGGAAACCCACGCAGACACCGGGAGAACGTGCAGACTGCGCACAGACAGTGACCCAAGCCGGGAATTGAACCTGGGTCCCTGGCGCTGTGAAGCAACAGTGCCAACCACTGTGGACATGAAATTAAACACTGCAGGGGTTCCATACTGTGGACATCCCTCCCCAAACCCCTCCGGTCCTGCACATCGCTCTCTTTCTTAAAAAGCCATGCCTCTGGCCAATCTTTGATTGCCCCTCCCAACAACCTCCTCCTTTACAGAATTAATTTGCTTCTCCGTGAGGCACCTTGGGATGCTGCTAAGAGTGCCCGATGAGATCAAGTGGTTAATGCTTTTCTTTTTTTTTTATAAATATTTTATTGAAAATTTTTGGTCAACCAACACAGTACATTGTGCATCCTTTACACAATATTATAACAACACAAATAACAATGACCTATTTTATAAACAAAAAATGAATAAATAATAAATAACAAAAATGAAAACTAACCCTAATTGGCAACTGCCTTATCACAAGTAACACTCTCCAAAAATATAATTTAACAGTCCAATATATAATTATCTGTCGCAACGACCTATACATATTATACAGTATATATTAACAACCCTGAGAGTCCTTCTGGTTCCTCCTCCCCCCCCCGCCCCCGATCCTGGGCTGCTGCCTTCTTTTTTCCATTCCATCTATCTTTCTGCGAGGTATTCGACGAACGGTTGCCACCGCCTGGTGAACCTTTGAGCCGACCCCCTTAGAACGAACTTAATCCGCTCTAGCTTTATAAACCCTGCCATGTCATTTATCCAGGTCTCCACCCCCGGGGGCTTGGCTTCTTTCCACATTAACAATATCCTGCGCCGGGCTACTAGGGACGCAAAGGCCAAAACATCGGCCTCTCTCGCCTCCTGCACTCCCGGCTCTTGTGCAACCCCAAATATAGCCAACCCCCAGCTTGGTTCGACCCGGACCCCCACTACTTTTGAAAGCACCTTTGTCACCCCCATCCAAAACCCCTGTAGTGCCGGGCATGACCAAAACATATGGGTATGGTTCGCTGGGCTTCTCGAGCACCTCGCACACCTATCCTCCACCCCAAAAAATTTACTGAGCCGTGCTCCAGTCATATACGCCCTGTGTAATACCTTAAACTGAATCAGGCTTAGCCTGGCACACGAGGACGACGAGTTTACCTTGCTTAGGGCATCTGCCCACAGCCCCTCCTCGATCTCCTCCCCCAGCTCTTCTTCCCATTTCCCTTTTAGTTCATCTACCATAGTCTCCCCTTCGTCCCTCATTTCCCTATATATATCTGACACCTTACCATCCCCCACCCATGTCTTTGAGATCACTCTGTCCTGCACCTCTTGTGTCGGGAGCTGCGGGAATTCCCTCACCTGTTGCCTCGCAAAAGCCCTCAGTTGCATATACCTGAATGCATTCCCTTGGGGCAACCCATATTTCTCGGTCAGCGCTCCCAGACTCGCGAACTTCCCATCCACAAACAGATCTTTCAGTTGCGTTATTCCTGCTCTTTGCCACATTCCATATCCCCCATCCATTCCCCCCGGGGCAAACCTATGGTTGTTTCTTATCGGGGACCCCCCCAAGGCTCCAGCCTTTCCCCTATGCCGTCTCCACTGTCCCCAAATCTTCAGTGTAGCCACCACCACCGGGCTTGTGGTGTAGTTCCTCGGTGAGAAGGGCAATGGGGCTGTCACCATAGCCTGTAGGCTAGTCCCCCTACAGGACGCCCTCTCTAATCTCTTCCACGCCGCTCCCTCCTCCTCTCCCATCCACTTACTCACCATTGAAATATTAGCGGCCCAATAATACTTACTTAGGCTCGGTAGTGCCAGCGCCCCCCCATCCCTGCTACGCTGTAAGAATCCCTTCCTCACTCTCGGGGTCTTCCCGGCCCACACAAAACCCATGATGCTCTTTTCAATCCTTTTAAAAAAAGCCTTCGTGATCACCACCGGGAGGCACTGAAACACAAAGAGGAATCTCGGGAGGACCACCATCTTAACCGCCTGCACCCTCCCTGCCAGTGACAGGGATACCATATCCCATCTCTTAAAATCCTCCTCCATTTGTTCCACCAACCGCGTTAAATTTAACCTATGCAATGTGCCCCAATTCTTGGCTATCTGGATCCCCAGGTAACGAAAGTCCCTTGTTACCTTCCTCAACGGTAGGTCCTCTATTTCTCTACTCTGCTCCCCTGGATGCACCACAAACAACTTACTTTTCCCCATGTTCCATTTATACCCTGAAAAATCCCCAAACTCCCCAAGTATCCGCATTATTTCTGGCATCCCCTCCGCCGGGTCTGCCACGTATAGTAGCAAATCGTCCGCATACAAAGATACCCGGTGTTCTTCTCCTCCTCTAAGTACTCCCCTCCACTTCTTGGAACCCCTCAACGCTATCGCCAGGGGCTCAATCGCCAGTGCAAACAATAATGGGGACAGAGGGCATCCCTGCCTTGTCCCTCTATGGAGCCGAAAATATGCAGATCCCCGTCCATTCGTGACCACGCTCGCCATCGGGGCCCTATACAACAGCTGCACCCATCTAACATACCCCTCTCCAAAACCAAATCTCCTCAACACCTCCCACAAATAATCCCACTCCACTCTATCAAATGCTTTCTCGGCATCCATCGCCACTACTATCTCCGTTTCCCCCTCTGGTGGGGCCATCATCATTACCCCTAACAGCCTCCGTATATTCGTGTTCAGCTGTCTCCCCTTCACAAACCCAGTTTGGTCCTCGTGGACCACCCCCGGGACACATTCCTCTATTCTCATTGCCATTACCTTGGCCAGGATCTTGGCATCTACATTTAGGAGGGAAATAGGTCTATAGGACCCGCATTGTAGCGGGTCCTTTTCCTTCTTTAAGAGAAGCGATATCGTTGCTTCAGACATAGTCGGGGGCAGTTGTCCCCTTTCCTTTGCCTCATTAAAGGTCCTCGTCAATACCGGGGCGAGCAAGTCCACATATTTTCTATAGAATTCGACTGGGAATCCATCCGGTCCCGGGGCCTTTCCCGCCTGCATGCTCCTAATTCCTTTCATCTTCTACCTCGATCTGTGCTCCCAGTCCCACCCTTTCCTGCTCTTCCACCTTGGGAAATTCCAGCCGATCCAAGAAGCCCATCATTCTCTCCCTCCCATCCGGGGGTTGAGCTTCATATAATTTTTTATAAAATGTCTTGAACACTCCATTCACTCTCTCCGCTCCCCGCTCCATCTCTCCTTCCTCATCCCTCACTCCCCCTATTTCCCTCGCTGCTCCCCTTTTCCTCAACTGGTGTGCCAGCAACCTGCTCGCCTTCTCCCCATATTCGTACTGTACATCCTGTGCCTTCCTCCATTGTGCCTCTGCAGTGCCCGTAGTCAGCAAGTCAAATTCTACATGTAGCCTTTGCCTTTCCCTGTACAGTCCCTCCTCCGGTGCTTCCGCATATTGTCTGTCCACCCTCAAAAGTTCTTGCAGCAACTGCTCCCGTTCCTTACTCTCCTGCTTCCCTTTATGTGCCCTTATTGATATCAGCTCCCCTCTAACCACCGCCTTCAACGCCTCCCAGACCACTCCCACCTGGACCTCCCCATTATCATTGAGTTCCAAGTACTTTTCAATGCACCCCCTCACCCTTAGACACACCCCCTCATCTGCCATTAGTCCCATGACCATTCTCCAGGGTGGGCGCCCTCCTGTTTCCTCCCCTATCTCCAAGTCTACCCAGTGTGGAGCGTGATCCGAAATGGCTATAGCCGTATACTCCGTTCCCCTCACCTTCGGGATCAACGCCCTCCCCAGCACAAAAAAGTCTATTCGCGAGTAGACTTTATGGACATAGGAGAAAAACGAGAACTCCTTACTCCTAGGTCTGCTAAATCTCCACGGGTCTACACCTCCCATCTGCTCCATAAAATCTTTAAGTACCTTGGCTGCTGCCGGCCTCCTTCCAGTCCTGGACTTCGACCTATCCAGCCCTGGTTCCAACACCGTATTAAAATCTCCCCCCCATTATCAGCTTTCCCATCTCTAGGTCCGGAATGTGTCCTAGCATCCGCCTCATAAAATTGGCATCATCCCAGTTCGGGGCATATACGTTTACCAAAACCACCGTCTCCCCCTGTAGTTTGCCACTCACCATCACGTATCTGCCCCCGTTATCCGCCACTATAGTCTTTGCCTCGAACATTACCCGCTTCCCCACTAATATAGCCACCCCCCTGTTTTTCGCATCTAGCCCCGAATGGAACACCTGCCCCACTCATCCTTTGCGTAGCCTAACCTGGTCTATCAGTTTCAGGTGCGTTTCCTGTAACATAACCACATCTGCCTTAAGTTTCTTAAGGTGTGCGAGTAACCGTGCCCTCTTTATCGGCCCGTTCAGCCCTCTCACGTTCCACGTGATCAGCCGGGTTGGGGGGCTTCCTACCCCCCCCCCCTTGTCGATTAGCCATCACATTTTTCCAGCTCCTCACCCGGTTCCCACGCAGCTGTATCTCCCCCAGGCGGTGCCCCCCCCGCCCATCCCCTCCCATACCAGCTCCCCCCTCTCCCCAGCAGCAGCAACCCAGTAATTCCCCCCTCCCACCCCCCCCCCCCGCTAGATCCCCCGCTAGCGTAATTACTCCCCCCATGTTGCTCCCAGAAGTCAGCAAACTCTGGCCGACCTCGGCTTCCCCCCCGTGACCTCGGCTCGCACCGTGCGACGCCCCCTCCTTCCTGCTTCTCTATTCCCGCCATGATTATCATAGCGCGGGAACCAAGCCCGCGCTTCTCCCTTGGCCCCGCCCCCAGTGGCCAACGCCCCATCTCCTCCACCTCCCCTCCTCCCCCCATCACCACCTGTGGAAGAGAGAAAAGTTACCACATCGCAGGGTTAGTACATAAAACTCCTCTTTCCCCCCTTTTTAACCCCCCTCTTTGCCCCCCACATTTGCCCCACCACTTTGTTCAAACGTTCTTTTTAATAACCCGCTCATTCCAGTTTTTCTTCCACAATAAAAGTCCACGCTTCATCCGCCGTCTCAAAGTAGTGGTGCCTCCCTCGATATGTGACCCACAGGCTTGCCGGTTGCAGCATTCCAAATTTTATCTTCTTTTTATGAAGCACCGCCTTGGCCCGATTAAAGCTCGCCCTCCTTCTCGCCACCTCCGCACTCCAGTCTTGATAAACGCGGATCACCGCGTTCTCCCATTTACTACTCCGAGTTTTCTTTGCCCATCTAAGGACCATTTCTCTATCCTTAAAACGGAGGAACCTCACCACTATGGCTCTGGGAATTTCTCCTGCTCTCGGCCCTCGCGCCATCACTCGGTATGCTCCCTCCACCTCCAACGGACCCGCCGGGGCCTCCGCTCCCATTAACGAGTGCAGCATCGTGCTCACATATGCCCCGACGTCCGCTCCCTCCACACCTTCAGGAAGACCAAGAATCCTCAGGTTGTTCCTCCTTGCGTTGTTCTCCAGTGCCTCCAACCTTTCCACACATCGTTTCTGATGTGCCTCATGCGTCTCCATCTTCACCACCAGGCCCTGTATGTCGTCCTCATTCTCGGCTGCCTTTGCCTTCACGACCCGAAGCTCCCGCTCCTGGGTCTTTTGTTCCTCCTTTAGCCCTTCGATCGCCTGTAGTATCGGGGCCAACAGCTCTTTCTTCATTTCCTTTTTGAGCTCTTCCACACAGCATTTCAAGAACTCTTGTTGTTCAGGGCCCCATGTTAAACTGCCACCTTCCGACGCCATCTTGGTTTTTGCTTGCCTTCCTTGCCGCTGTTCTAAAGGATCCACTGCAATCCGGCCACTTTCTCCTCCTTTTTTCATCCGTATCCAGGGGGGATTCCCTTCTGGTTTACCGCACAGTGCTTTTAGCCGTCAAAATTGCCGTTGGGGCTCCTATCAAGAGCCCAAAAGTCCGTTTCACCGGGAGCTGCCGAAACGTGCGACTCAGCTGGTCATCGCCGCACCCGGAAGTCTGGTTAATGCTTTTCAATCTGAGCTCTTGGCCCAGAGCTTGACTCTGCTGGGATCCAATACTGGCAGATTTGGATGTGGAGACTAGTGTGGTTCGCAAGATTTCCCATCCATTACAATGAGCCAATTCCCAATACGCAATCCTGGCACAGGAGGCCGAGAGCCTGGGCACAGAGTCAAACCTTTAAATATTATAGTCTGTTGAGCCAAACAAATTCTATTCTGTATTTACTTTCCTGTTTGTCCAGTTTTCTCATCTGGAAAGGAAGAAGCAGAAATTTGGGCAGTGGAATCATGCGCATTATTAATGTGTAGTTCCAATTTCCCATTAGCAACAACAAGGGCAGCACGGTAGCATTGTGGATAGCACAATTGCTTCACAGCTCCAGGGTCCCAGGTTTGATTCCCGGCTTGGGTCACTGGCTGTGCGGAGTCTGCACATCCTCCCCGTGTGTGCGTGGGTTTCCTCCGGGTGCTCCGGTTTCCTCCCACAGTCCAAAGATGTGCAGGTTAGGTGGATTGGCCATGATAAATTGCCCTTAGTGTCCAAGATTGCCCTTAGTGTTGGGTGGGGCTACTGGGTTATGGGGATAGAGTGGCGGTGTTGACCTTGGGTAGGGTGCTCTTTCCAAGAGCCAGTGCAGACTCGATGGGCCGAATGGCCTCCTTCTGCACTGTAAATTCTATGATCTATGAACTTGTAATTCATTTTGAATCTTCACTCTAAATAGACAGTTGCATCAATTTATTTCAATGTGCTGTATTGTTAAGCAGCTACGGTTATACAAATTATCTGGGGAGACTTACATGTGAGCCGAGATTGTGAGTGGTCGGAAGGCCTTTGAATGGTGAGGAACGTCACTGTTGAACCCAAACATGCATTATATCCAGGTGCCGGTATTAAGTGAGCAGCGTGTCTCTAATGATGGCATATTTTCCTGTTCACAGCATCACAGAGCCTAGGCATGTATTCTTCCAGCAGGGAGGGCAATTAAAAGTGGCCACCCCAGCTAATGTCCTCTGTAGCAAGGGTACTGAGGCTAACTGTGGTGCCCTTACTGTTTGCCTGTACGAGCTCAGATATCAAAACGTAGACCCTGCATTGAATCAAAGACCTTTATGACCTAGACAGCTCACATTCCACTTTAACTAGAAGTGCGAATGGGGGAATCCATTGTTAATGTTATGTTAATTATATTGTTATGGAAGGGATATACTGGTGGAGGGTATTGATCAGGTATTTTGAGCAAGTATAAAAAGAGACTACGTTCCTGCCTGGGTGTCCTTGGAGAGGAAGCACTCAGTGTTTACCGGCACGTTTCTGGTCTTCCGTGACCGGTGGACACCGCTGGGGCATCATCACCCCTGGAATAAAATTTTAATTTAGTTATGTTTCCTTTTGACGTTTAATTTTTGTTTCAGTGCCCAACTAGCGGTTGCCACCCCCTGACTTTCTTGTCTCGTGATTGTTGGTTTTATTCAAAGATTAGGACTTAATTTAAAATTATGTTTTTTGTTACAGGGGCTTTCAATTGGTCTGATTGGGTTTTTTTCAATTGGTTAATTTGTTAATTTTTTTTTCCTGGCAATCAAACAAGAACAGTACAAATAGGGACTAGGGTCTAGCGTTGCACGCGGCAGTTAGGTGTTGCACATAAACGTGGAGAGCACGAGGCACGAGGCCCCCTTTTTAGTTACCTGAGGGGTCAGTCCCTCAAGTTCTGGTTGCACTTCAGCACCATGCTCCTGATCTTTGACCACCACGGTACTGAGGGTGGGGATGGGGAGAGGACCTCCTGGTAAGCCTGCCGCTGGATCTGGTCAAGGTGGCCATTAACAGGTCCAGGCAGTGGGCGGTCAAGAGAGCTGGCTGGCCCGATCTTCTGTTCCCCACCCCCACCCTTTCTGTGGTTACTTTGCGGCCGGGTGTCCCTGGCGAGGGGATGCGCAGTGTCCACTTGTACGCCCGTGACTGGGGGCTGGTGTGCTTTATCAGTCCCCAAAACCACATTTTGATTTAGTTAGATGCGTTTCCCATTGGAGTTTTGGTTCCAATACCGTGCCCCTTTAAGGGACTGTAACTTAAATTTGTTAATTTGTTAATTTGCCCATTTGTTGATTGTAGTGCCTGGAAGAGCATAAAAAGGGATCCTACCGAGCTTGTGCGAACATGCAGCATCTATTCCACTATTTGGGGGGGGGGGGTGCTCCTCCTCCTCCTCAGGTTTTGTTTGCGCTTCTGCATGTTCGGAGCAGGCAGTTTGCAGGACCTCCTTATGGGTCTTGCTCTTGGGCTTGGCCAAAGTGCCCATTAACAGGCTGTGTGGAGCAGGCTGTGGAGGAGGTCGTTAGACTTGAGGAGTCAACCGTGGTTCCATCCGGGCTTGGGTGTCCTTGGAGAGGGAACATGCAGTAACCACCGATAGGCTCGAGGCCTTCTGTGACCGGTGAGGACTGCAGGGGCTGAAGTCTATCATCAGCCCAGGAAGCATTATTTTAATTTGTTGAATTTCCTTAGTAGTTTTGGTTTAGTTACATAGCCCCTTTAAAGGGTTATTAATTAGTTAATTTGATTATTAATTGATTTGTTTATTTTATTGGCATACTGGAGAGTATAAAACGGGATTGCTGAGACACTGGGGCGATTGGGAGGTAGGAGGCAGAGCTATGTAATGCTGCATTCTGTGAACACAGTGACCAAGAGAAGGATTTGTGCTTCGATTCCTTCTTGACCATCTGACTTGGACTCCTTATAACATCCACTAGAATTTAGCTCTGGAGTATTACCTAGAACGACACATGAATTTTTTTTTTCAAATTTCTTTATAAGTTTAGAGTACCCAATTCATTTTTTCCAATTAAGGGTCACTTTAGCATGGCCAATCCACCTACCCTGCACATCTTTGGGTTGTGGGGGCGAAACCCACGCAGACACGGGGAGAATGTGCAAACTCCACACGGTAAGTGACCCAGAGGCGGGATCGAACCTGGGGCCTTTGCGCCGTGAGGCAGCAGGGCTAACCCACTGCGCCACCGTGCTGCCCTCGACACATGAATTCTTCTTGCCTCACCTCAGGTTTTTGCCTTATTCTTCCCTCTTGCTGAGGTTTCACGGATAGCAGCATGTCCAAGGGACCTCACCCAAGTAAATGGCCATTCTGCACAGTGAACATCATTGTGTGCGTGAGAGAACATTATTTGACTGAGAAAACCTTACAGCCAGGCCAGACAATTTCACCAAACACTCGGGCCGGCACGGTGGTGCAGTGGTTAGCGCTGCTGCCTCATGGCGCTGAGGACCCGGGTTCGATCCCGGCCCTGGGTCACTGTCTATGTGGAGTTTGCACATCCTCCCAGTGTCTGCTTGCGTTTTACCCCCACAACCCAAAGATGTGCAGGGTAGGTGGATTGGCCACGCTAAATTGCTCCGAAATTGGACAAAAAAGAATTGGGTCCTCTAAATTAATTTTTTTTTAAATTTCACCGAACACTCAACAGGTACACCCTTTCCACAAGGGTCAGTGATTGGGAGTAGGAATTCTTGCCGATATTTTCCCTTGCATGGCCCAGAGGTGCCCAGAACTTTAGAAACTACGCTGGCGGGCAGCTCCAAGGCCCTACTTCAAGGAGTATGACACCAAATATTTACCATTTATTTGACACATCCTGCCACTTCCTTGCAGACTGTGTAACAACAAATAATCTCAGCAATAGTGTGCATGAGACCACAAGTACAAGGTTGTGCAAGAATGCAAATCCCACCACCAAAGTGCAGGCGAACGAGGTGGAGAAATGCAACCCTGAAAAAGAATCTCAGCACTTTCCGAAATAGACCTTGGAGTTAGTTGTGCGGTGTTTATAATCAGCGTGGAGAGGTTGTCGAAGGTTTACTCAGGTCATACACTCCTTTCTGATCCACTGCTCACTCTCGTTATTAACGGCAAAGCTCGAAGTTTCCCAATGTGGATTTCAAGGAGTTTTGGTTAATTATGTCTAATGCTCCATGTGCAAAATAAATTAGATTAATTAAAAGTCGTCAACACTGTTTTCAATCACAAACAATAAATAATTTAACTTTTCTCAGAAGTGCTACTTTAATTGGGGCTACTCTATGCAGTCATTTTTCAATCCTTCACTGGATTGGATCGGATCGGATTGGATTGGATTTGTTTATTGTCACGTGTACCGAGGTACAGTGAAAAGTATTTTTCTGCGAGCAGCTCAACAGATCATTAAGTACATGAGAAGAAAAGGGAATAAAAGAAAATACATAATAGGGCAACACAAGGTATACAATGTAACTACATAAGCACCGGCATCGGATGAAGCATACAGGGTGCAGTGTTAATGATGTCAGTCCATAAGAGGGTCATTTAGGAGTCTGGTGACAGTGGGGAAGAAGCTGTTTTTGAGTCTGTTCGTGCGTGTTCTCAGACTTCTGTATCTCCTGCCCGATGGAAGAAGTTGGAAGAGTGAGTAAGCCGGGTGGGAGGGATCTTTTAGTATGCTGCCCGCTTTCCCCAGGCAATGGGAGGTGTAGATGGAGTCAATGGATGGAAGGCAGGTTTGTGTGATGGACTGGGCGGTGTTCACGACTCTGAAGTTTCTTGCGGTCCTGGACCGAGCAGTTGCCATACCAGGCTGTGATGCGGCCCGATAGGATGCTTTCTATGGCGGATCTGTAAAAGTTGGTTAGGGTTAATGTGGACATGCCAAATTTCCTTAGTTTCCTGAGGAAGTATAGGCGCTGTTGTGCTTTCTTGGGCGCTGTTGTGCTTTCTTGGGCTGCTTGCCACTGCTTTCTGCTTGCCATATTTCTTCACAAAGCTCCATTGGGCTCAAAACCAGTCGCTTTTAAAAAATTTGTTGATGGGATGTGGGCATTGCTGGCTGGACGAGCATTTATTGCCCATTCCTGAGAGCACTTAAGAGTCAACCACATTGCTGTGGGTATGGAGTTAACATGTAGGCCAGACTAGGTAAGGACAACAGATTTCCTTCCCTTCAGGACATTAGTGAACCAGATGGTTTTTTACGACAATCGACAATGGTGTCATGGTGATAATTAGACTTCTAATTCCAGATTTTTATTGAATTCAAATTTCACCATCTACATGGCGGGATGCGAACCCGGGTCTCCAGAGCATTACCCTGGGTCTCTGGGTTACCAGTCCAGTGATAATTCCACTGCACCACGGCCTCCCCTCACTTATATCAACATTATAGTCTTTCTCTTTGTGCACTTAAAATGTTTACCTCTTGGCCGTTTGCCGTTCCTCCCAATGTACATGGACCTCATTCTTTGCTGCTCATTCTTTTCGAGAAAGAGCCAGTCTTGCCCTTCACCTCCGAGTTTCTTCAAACTATGTGGGCTGGATATTACGCTTCCCGGCGAGTGCATTTGAAGGTTGGTCAGCGGGAACCTCCTCTGCAATTTCTCTGGGCCCATGGGCGGCGTTCTCGCCCAAGATCACCCCTCTCCTTTAACCCCCTCTGCGGCCTCTTGAACCCACTCCCCTCGCTGAGAACCCCGGCTTGGACTGAGCTGGGCTCCTTGGCACGGCGTGACTGCCTGTAGTCCCGGCAGTGGCCACCAGTCCCGGCTGGCGCTGCTGGGATGGCCGACAGCTCTCTTGAGGTGGGGCTTTCTCCTGAGATGGAGGCCGGGATTCACCGATGGAGAATTTGGCGCCCAGCCGAAACTCCATTTGGTGCAGCGGGGCCGGAGAATCCGCCGGTGTGAATGGACGGAGAATTTTGGCCAGGGATGGCAGACTTGCCTTAAAACAATTGAGTGATTAATTCCTTGGGGGGCAGCCATAGGGATTGTGGGTGGGCTCCCCCCCTAACCCCCCAAGGCTCCCCCAAATCCCCAAAATTTTAGCCGGAGGAGGGGGACTGACAGCTCACCGTGAAATCCAGCCCAGACTGTCACATTCTACGCCCTCTGCTCAAGTCCCTCCAGACTCTGTTGTACAATTTCCTGTCTTGTCCTTTTATCATCGGTCTCGATCTCCTGCTTCTTCTCGCTGTATCCTCCCACTGAGACTATGCAGCTTGGCGCAAGTGTGTCAAAGGATATCCAGCCAATATTGCAACCTCGCCACATAATGTTACTGAGGCTGCATAGCTTCGAACAACTGCACCACAATATAATCAACAAACTCTGTCCATTCATTCGTTGTCGCAGCGTCTGCATGGTCTCACCAATGTACCACGCTTCGGGACATCCTTTCCTGCAGCATATGAGACAACGAATGAATGGACATCGCGCGACAATCACCAGGCAGGAATGTTCCATTCCAGTCGGGGAACACTTCAGCAGTCACGGGCATTCAGCCTCTGAACTCCTCTGAACGGGTAAGCGTTCTCCAAGGCAGCCTTCAGGACGCGCAACAACGCAGAATCGCCAAGCAGAAGCTTATAGCCAAGTTCCGCACACATGAGTGCGGCCTCAACCGGGACCTGGGATTCATATCGCATTACATTCACCCCCCACCATCTGGCCTGCGAAATCCTACTAACTGTCCTGGCTTGACACAATTCACACCTCTTTATCCTGGGGTTACCCCATCTCTGGATCTGTAAAGATTTAATCACCTGCTAATGGTCGCATTCCAAGCATTGTCTGGCACCTTTGAATCTGTCTATATATATGTTTCTGGAACATACCTCTTCATTCACCTGAGGAAGGAGCAGCGCTCCAAAAGCTAGTGACATTGAAACAAACCCGTTGGATTTTAACCTGGTGTTGTAAGACTTCTTACTTTACTACTGCAGTAACTGAGGGTAAATAGTATTGACCTGAGATTCATCCCAAAACCTTTGAGTCTGAATGGTTCAGTAGCAGACCCAATATGTGGAAACCTATTCAACTCTTGATCAGACCTTCTAACATGGAAATTCGTTTGAGCCAAGCACGGTGGCGCAGTGGGTTAGCCCTGCTGCCTCACGGCGCCGAGGCCCCAGGTTCGATCCCGGCTCTGGGTCACTGACCGTGTGGAGTTTGCACATTCTCCCCCAGTTTGCGTGGGTTTCACCCCCACAACCCAAAGATGTGCAGGCTAGGTGGATTGGCCACGCTACATTGCCCCTTAATTGGAAAAAATGAATTGGGTACTTTAAATTTATGTATATTAAAAAAAAAATTGTTTCGGTCATTTAATATTATTTGATTGCAACATTATTCATGGGCAGCATCTGAATTTCTCACACCTACATTGATGAAATTAGTTGAAGTATTTAAATACAACAGCCAAATAGAGATACATTTCCGAGAATTGCAACAATTTCTTATTGCTGGCTTATGTTGAATATACATGGTACCTAGTTGGTGGATTCTACTTCTTCCTTTGAAGTGAAGGTGACTGTGTTTATCCTCTGGAGTGTTTGCTAGAGTTCTGTTGGGTACGTCAATGACAGCTAAAGATGGTTTATGCCCAGAAGGTTCTGCTCTATACTGGACAGGATACTCCAGACGATTGTGACTTGGATGTGTGGCTGGCGAGGGATTTCCTCTCCTTGTGTTTTCTCGCTCTGCCTCTGTCACGCGCTTGCTATCGAAGGGAGCACCACCGTATTTTTTGTTGTGCTGGGTGCAGGATCCGGCGTGGGCTTCTCCCGATGCTCAACGTCGATATCAAAACTCCGAGGTGAGGCCTTCAGAGTGTCCTTGTCGTGCTTTCTCTAACCGCCGTGAGAGTGCATCCCAGATCCGAGCTCTCCCTGGCAGAAGTGAATATCAGGCATTCTGGCTACATGGCCAGTCCACTCAGTTGTGACCGTCTCAATATGGTGTGGGCTCTTGGCTATGCCAGCTCGGATAAGCACCTCAGTGTCTGGTATTATCTCCTAGCACAGGAGGCTTTGTGGTGCAGTGGTAGTGCCCCTAGTGCTCGACCAGTTGCCCCAGGTTTGAGTCCAACGCCAGGATTTGTTGACCACAGAAAAAGCATTCAACGCGTTCAACGGGTTGATAATCAGTTCGGGAATCCTTCCAACACTTCCCCCACTACTCCCTAAAGGGTAAAAATCCTGGGCGGGATTCTCTGATCCTGAGGCTAAGTGTTGACTCCATCGTAAATGCCGTCGCCTTTCTCAACGGCTTCAACTTGGCCTCGGGATCAGTAATTCTGACCCCTACAGGGGGCCAGCACGGCACTGGAGTGACTCACAGTGCTTGTGCTGTCGATCCCCGGCGTCAGATGGGCGCCGCGGGTCTGCGCATGCGCAGTGGGGCCGGCGCCAATGCGCGCATGCACAGTGGCTCCTTTCTCTGCACCGGCCCCGACGCAACATGGTGTAGGGCTATAGGAGTCGGCGCGGAACGAAAGAGGCCCCCAGCCCGAAAGGCCGGCCCGCCGATCAGTGGGTCCCGATCGCGGGACAGGCCACAGTGGAGGCCCCTCCCAGGATCGTCCTGACGTCTGATCTTCAGAAGCTGCCGAAGGAAGCTCAAGTGAAAGTGATTGAGTTTCTTGGCATGATGCTGGTCCACAGTCCCGTTTTCGCACACTTAGGACAGGGTGGGCAGCAGAATATCTTCATAAACTTTGTTCCGTAGACAGATTATTATCACAGCATTTTTACAAGTGGAACAATCATTATGTTCAGGAAGGGATGTTTCATATTGTCAATATTATAACTCTAGACAGTCATAAGGCCATTTAAGTTGCTTTATTAGGTTTTTTTTCCAGAACTTAAATTCTAATATTGCTGCTTAATTCATAGATCATAGAATCCCTGCAGTGCAGAAGGAGGCCATTCGGCCCATCGAGTCTGCACCAACTCTTTGAAAGACCACTATCCTTTTCCTGCAACCCCACCCTAAGGGGCAATTTATCATGGCCAATCCACCTAAACTGCACATCTTTGGGCTGTGGGAGGAAACCGGAGCACCCGGAGGAAACCCACGCAGACACTGGGAGGACGTGCAGACTCCGCACAGACAGTCACCCGAGGCCGGAATTGAACCCGGGACCCTGGCGCTGTGAGGCAGCAGTGCTGACCACCACCCCACCATGTGGCACATGGCAGGAATTCTCCAGCCGTTGAGATTCTGTGTTCCCGCCGGCAACACACCTCCGCCTTCGGATTTTCCGACAGCGCGGGGTGGCTTCAATGGGAAATCCCATTGGCAAGTGGCGGGAGTAGAAAATCCCGCCGACGCCGAATGGCGCTGCGGAGAAACATTCGGTTGGGGGACAGGAGAATCTGGATCCATATCGGAGTAAATTAAGAGCTCCATGTCGAGAGCGAGAAACAGTCATATCAAATGCAGCCAAGGTTCTGCTATTTTACGCAAAAGGTAACATCTCCTCCTGAAATACATCTGGAAAAACTAAACGTCTCATGAAAAAACCTGCGGCAGAAAATAATTTGGGCGATTTTCTCACTCGGAAAGGCATTCAATGCTCGCAATTCGGGATGTGCATGGCTGGACACACTTAGCACTAAGAGTAAATGGTTTGCTGCATCGCAAATGTGGCAGCCAAAAGCGTTTAGGCAAGAGACTTGATTAGATCATCAGGTCATTAGATCCCATTCAGCAGACTGGTTATCCCGGATCGTTAATGCTGCAAAACTCTAATGGAACTATACAAGTTTTATTAGGCCAATTGAGCAATATCCTGTGTATTTGCTGTGGGAAATACATTATGCGTCGTAATCACTGTACATCTAAGAGCATGTCGCACAGCGTTCCAGGTGCTTCCTTTCTGTGAGGAAATTCTTCCACCCTTCATCCTATTGAGTCTTCAGCAACTCAATAATTCCCGAGGAATTCCAAACTCCCACCACCCTCTAAGAAAAAAAGATTTTCCTCACATCCCCTCTAAACTTCCTGCCCCTGAACTTAAATCTATGTCCCCCCTGCTCATTGATCCCTCCACCAAGGAAAAAAGTGTATTCCTGTCTACTCTATCTACGCCCGTCGTAATTTAATACATCTCAATCATGTACCCCTTCCCTATTCTCTGCTCCAAGGAAAACAACCCCAGTCTATCCAATCTCTCTCCATAACTTCATAGCCTGTTAGGCCTCCCCATTGACCAAGGACCCCAGGGGCAGAACTCCCACCTCCTATGATGTCCTGGCCAATTGGGCTGGCAGCTTTGCATTGATCAGCAGTGCCACTGGGAGAGTGGAGGTCATTGCCAGTAATGTACCCACTCGGGGGTCCAGGGTCCTCGAGGGATCCAGGCCGTAGATGCGCGATATTGAGATAGAGCTTGCAGATGAGGAGAGTCGGCACCAAGGGCAGGGGGTGGCTCTCAATGGGACCACCAGGGGTGGCTCTCAATGGGACCCCCCCCCCCCACACACACACACACCCAAGCTCCTTCCTGATGCCAGTCCCTTAATTAGACGGTGCCTTTGAATGAAGACCCACCCCTGGCAGCCTGCAGGAATCTCCAATCGGGTTTGTTTTTTGGGCTGTCTGCAGTTCAACCAATGGTGGCAGGATGAGATCCAGCTTCAGCTGCCCATTTAAGGGCCTCAATCAGTGGGAGGGCCTGAAGGCTGCCCACGAGCCTTCCTGCACCGGACTTAATCGGTGTGGACGCGTGAAGGTGGCAGGGTCCCAAACCTACATCGGGGGAGGGCAGTCAGTTTCATCCATTGTCGGGCAGCGCGGTGGCGCAGTGGGTTGGCCCTGTAGCCTTACGGCGCCGAGGTCCCAGGTTCGATCCCGGCCCTGGGTCACTGTCCGTGTGGAGTTTGCACATTCTCCCCGTGTCTGCGTGGGTTTCATCCCCCACAACCCAAAAGATGTGCAGGGTGGGTGGATTGGCCACGCTAAATTGCCCCTTAATTGGAAAAAAATGAATTGGGTACACTAAATTTATTTTTTAAAAAACAAAAATAAAATTTCATCCATCGGGAATCTACAACACAGAAGGGGTCCATTTGGCCCACTATGCTTGTGCAGGATGGAGAAGAGCTTCCCAGCTCTTGGCCTGTAGCTCTCGAGGATGCAAGTGTGTTTTTTTAATGTGATGTGGGCCTCGATCACCCTTTCAAGCTGTCAAATATGGTCACAGTTCTGCATGTTTGACCACCATGTCGACGACCACTATAAACATGGAAAATACACCCCAACTCTGTTCTCCTGAAGCTGCTAGCTCTCACTGAAGTACAGTACTGGCAGCGATTTTCTGTCAGTGTCTTACCCTATTGACTATTTCTTTTCTTCTTTCCTTTTTTAAAAACAACTTTAGAGTACCCAATTCTTTTTTTCCCCAATTAAGGGGCAATTTAGAGTGGCCAGCCCACCTACCCTGCTCATCTTTGGGTTGTGGGGAGGATGAGAATCATCAGTCAAGGGCAGAATTGACTATTTCTATTTCTTATTATGAGGAGAATTGACTATTTCTTATATGTGGGGCGGGATGGTCGGAGAATCCCCGGGGGGGGGGGGCGTGAATCTCGCCCCGCCGTTCCGAAGCCGGTTGCCATATTCTCCGGTGTCAGTTTTCGGGCGGGGGCAGGGATCATGCTGCGCTGGTCGGGGACCGTTGGCAGCGGCTCCCCCCAGGTGGCCTGGTCCGCGATCAGGGCCCACTGATCTGCGGGCAGACCTGTGCCGTGGGGGCACTCCTTCCTTCCGCGCCGGCCCCTGTAGGGCTCCGCCATGGCCGGCGTGGAGAAGACCCCCCCCCCCCGCGCATGTGCTAGAATACGCCCGCCGGTTTGCGCATGCGCTGCACCATGCTGGCGGTTCTGCGCATGCGCTAACTCGAGAATTCCACAACTTCCGGCCAGCCCGACACCGGAGTGGTTCGTGCTGTTTTTTGCGCTGGCGTTGGGCCAAGGCCCGGATTCGGGAATATCCCGCCTCTGATCTGAAAAGTTAGCTGCATTGAGGTACTGTGACCAGGCCTCAATATTCCAAACTAAACAGCTTTAATGTTGCATTTCTATTTCTATCTGGCTTTTTCACACCAAATAACTTGTATCACAAACTGAAACATGAGCATGAAGTAAAGATTGCGAAAATGATTTTGGGCTTTTTGGGTTTTATTCAAAGAAGCTTGTTTGAAAAGTAGCTAATCTGACCGAGAAAGCGGAAGGAGGAGCCTCAGTCTGTAGTACGATTCACAAAGTAAGGGCCCCAGACTGGTTGCAAATTAAATAAATCGCATTATCCGACTGAGATTCAGTAAACGCAAATGAGCAAAATTCAATTACTTTACTTCAACGGCGCTGATTGTTTTGATCGAATAGATTTTTCCAGGCACCGTTCAGACACTCCACTTGAAGATGCTGAACACATCATTCCAGTCTTCCTGTGGCGGTGTTAATAATTCCGTGCTGGATTAAACCGGAGTTACATACTGAACCTGGAGAGGATGAGGGGCTGTCTGAGGAGGAGGTCCGGTATTTCTGAGATAGCATTCCTGATTATCTCTTAACTTGGAACTACATCGAGCATCTCTTCACTGTCGCTGGGTCAGAACCGTGAAACTCGCTCCCTAACAGCACTGTGGCTGTACCTACACCACATGGACTGCAGCAGTTCCACCTTCTCAAGGGGCAAATGGGGATGGGCAATAAATGCTAGCCAGCAACTCCCACACCCCGTAAATGAATTGAAAAAAACTGGTGGAAAAGCCAAGGAGTTCTTGGGGATCGATAGTTTCTACTCCCCAGTATATTTTCCAGTTTTCCTGTCAGAGGCATTGTCCATTCAATTCGTACAATGTTATACCGGGTTATCATAAGACAAAAAATATATAATTTTTCAATGATAGAACAGGAAACTTTAGTTACTTAAAAAAAAACACAGCAAGGGGGGTGCACGGTGGCACAGTGGTTAGCACTGCTGCCTCACAGCGCCGAGGACCTGAGTTCAATCCCGGCCCCAGGTCACTGTCCGTGTGGAGTTTGCACATTCTCCCCGTGTTTGCGTGGGTGCCACCCCCACAACCCAAAGATGTGCATGGTAGGTGAATTGGCCACGCTAAATTGCCCCTTAATTGTAAAAAGGAAAAAAACCCAGCAAGGAACACCTTAACCCCGCTTGTGTTACTTATCACTTCAACACTCTCAACAGCCACCATCTCCTTAGCTCTTTGAGGACAATTGATTCTTGCAATTTAAAATGTGCGGGTTGTAGTGATCTGTACATACATCTGCACATACACCAGGGACTGCAGCACAGATGTAACAGTCACAGCACCACTAGAGGGCAGCATCAGAGACGGTTATAAAGGGTCGAGCCCAAGGCAGGATCCTATCGCCTCTTTGAGAAGCACAGAGCTAGTGAGCAGCAG
Organism: Scyliorhinus torazame; assembly: GCF_047496885.1. Taxonomy (NCBI): domain Eukaryota; kingdom Metazoa; phylum Chordata; class Chondrichthyes; order Carcharhiniformes; family Scyliorhinidae; genus Scyliorhinus; species Scyliorhinus torazame. The sequence continues at coordinate 173,061,687 of NC_092723.1, read as the reverse complement.
CACACAGGGATAGCTCAGCATAAGCAGTTTATCTTAGTTTCACTGGTCATACCTCTTGACTGTTTTACATCTAGTTGAGCTCTGGAAGCATAACAAACCCTTTGACTAAAGAGCTTGTGTTAACTGGAGGCCTTCAGTCTTCATTCAGACTTAGATAATAACATATGGTACCAGGTGTGATTTCAGCAAGCTAGCTAGACAACAGCAAGTGAAGAGGACTTAAACCAAACATTCGACAACAGAAGGCCTCGCAGGATTCGGACCCTTCAGATACCAATCGGCACGATGGACCAAATCCAACCTCCACTCCTGCTCCAGACCACTGCTAATGAAGACAACTAGACAGAAACACATGAACTTCAATGTAAAAAGCATAGATTCAACGGAGCACAAAAAACACAATGATGAGTATTCCTCGGACGAGGACAACCTCGCTTGCGACAACTCGCTTGTTGTGCATTCCAATTGGAAACTTTTTATACAACAGTTCAAAATATATCTAGAAGCTGAGGATCTAACCTCATCGTCTGATGCCAGGAAGATAGCCTTGCTCTTATCCCTGGCTGGGCCGCAGGCACTAGAAATATATAATTCCTTTGCCTACCTGGCAGGGGAGGACAAGGGCAAGCTGGAAATAATCAACAAAAAATTTGAAACCCACTGTCAATCTGAAGTCATTGAGATATTTGAAAGATTCAAGTTCACCAGGCGTTTGCAAAAACCGGGAGAATCTCTCAGCAGTTTTGTAACTGATTTAAAATTACTAGCTCAATCCTGCAACTTTGAAAACCTCCGTGACTCCCTCATCAGAGACCAGGTAGTCAATGGTATGTATATCTGATAAGAGACTTAGAAAATCCGTACTTAAACGAAAAGACCTAACCCTAGAAACAGCCATGCAAAGATGCTCTACTTATGAAAAAAGTAAAGAAGAATATAAGGAGTTTACTTACCGGGACCAAGGCCTTCACCACGAGGTCGAGCCCGACAAAATGGTAGCTCAAGCATCCAGAAGGCGCTCCTCTAGCGGCAATCCCGCACGTGCGAACCTGGATGCAGGCCACACGCATGCGCAGTTCTCCCGAAGATTTGACATGGAAGAAAGGCCTACTGCACATGCGCGAGCGTGGAGGGACAGCGTCATGACTTAAGGGCAATGTCCAGCTTCTGGAAAACAATGCTTAAAGTGTGGCAAATACAATCACTTTGCCTCACAGTGCAGAGCTGCACTGCTAATGAAGACAACAAGACAGAAACACATGAACTTCAATGTAAAAAGCATTGATTCAACGGAGCACAAAAAACCCAATGAGTATTCCTCGGACGAGGACAACCTCACTTGCGACAACCCGCTTGTTGTGGACACAATCGAGGAACATGACGCAACAATCGCCACGCCTCACCCGGTCAACAGCATTGATTCCAGCAGCGAGTGGACTGCGACTGTGCAAGTCAACGACTTCCCATTAGTCTTCAAGCTTGACACTGGGGCCTCAGCTAACCTCCCCACTAATAAGGATCTCCATTCGATTCCAGGAGACCATGAAATAATACCCGCTGCATGTCGGCTGAAGGACCACAACGGCAATCAGATCGCCTCAAAGAGATCGTGCCATCTCCGGGTGGACAACAAGACGATACGCAACCAACTACGATTCGAGATTGTAGACGACAACAAATCATCACTGTTAGGCGCTCAGGCCTACAAAGACTTGCGGCTGGTGCAACGCATTTACATGCACACCCAGGATCCATCAAGCCTGGAAGCTAAAATCCACAGCATGCTACAAGAATACCCCGACGTATTCAAAGGCATGGGCACCCTACCCTGCCAAACAAAATCATGCTGAAAACAGATGCCAAACCCGTCATTCAGCCGCCCAGGAGGGTTCCAACTCCATTGCGGGAGAAATTCAAAGTGGAACTCAACAGACTGCAGTCACAAGGCGTAATATCACGAGTCACACAGCCGACTGACTGGGTTAGCTCCATTGTCTGTGTTAAGAAACCTTCTGGAGATCTTCGCATATGCATAGACCCGAAGGACCTGAACCAGAACATTCGCCGGGAACACTACCCCATCCCCAAGCGTGGAGAGATCACGTCTGAGATGGCGAATGCTCGTATCTTCACCAAGCTCGACGCCTCGCAGGGGTTTTGGCAGATACAGCTCGATGACTCGAGCAGATTACTGTGCACGTTCAACACGCCATTTGGACGTTTCTGCTTCAATCGCATGCCCTTTGGCATTATCTCTGCGTCAGAGATCTTCCACAGGATAATGGAGCAAATGACCGAGGGCGTCGAGGGTGTCAGAGTCTATGTGGATGACATCATCGTATGGTCCACCACTGAAGAAGAGCACCTCGCGTCTGAAGAAGGTGTTTCAGAGGATTCATAAATACGGTTTGAAACTGAACCAGGCAAAATGCACATTTGCGAAGGAGTCGGTAACCTTTTTGGGTGACACCATATCATCTCAGGGTGTCAGCCCTGATGAGGCGAAAATCGCGGCAATCGGGACCATGAGGACGCCACATGACAAGAAGGCGGTGCTACGATTTCTGGGCTTCGTCAACTTCCTCTGCAGGTTTATCCCAAACCTGTCCGCACGGACGGTAGCTTTACGCAACCTCCTACGAAAGACCACTGCGTTTGAGTGGACACAACGTCACCAAAATGAATGGGTGGCTCTCAAACAGCAACTAACAAGGGCATCGACCCTTGCTTTCTTTGACGCAACCAGACCCACCAAGATCTCCACTGATGCCAGCCAGGACAGGATTGGCACCGTTCTCCTCCAACAGCCCGACCAGTCTGACTGGGTCCCGGTGGCATACGTGTCCAGGGCCATGACCGCAACTGAGTGCAGATATACACAAATCGAAGAAGAATGTCTCGGACTCCTCAGTGAGATTCTGAAGTTCCATGACTATGTGTACGGCTTGCCCACGTTCATAGTGGAAACCGACCACAGACCGTTGGTCCATATCATAAACCAGGATCTAAATGACATGACACCTCGTCTGCAGCGCATCATGATGAAGCTGCGAAGGTATGATTTCACCCTAATATACACCCCGGGACAAGATCTTGCCATTGCCGACGCACTGTCCCGATCCATTGGCACCAACAACGCACCATCAGCCCCTATCAGAGAAATCGAGGCCCAAACACAGTTATGCATGGAGAATTTGCCTGCAGAAAGATGCAACCTTACGGAGGGTGCTGCACCTACTCCAGCACGGTTGGACGATGGGACAATGTCCACAATTTCAGAATGTCAAGTCAGGACTGATTGAAGTTGATGGCCTCCTGCTACGCAATGCGCAGATTGTGATTCCGGCCACACTCCACACCGAGATGCTACGTAAGATTCATGAAGGCCACCTAGGCACTGAGAAATGCAAAAGGTGAGCACAACAGGCTGTGTACTGGCCCGGCATGAATCAAGACATAACGGACATGGCCATGACATGTGACACCTGTCAAAGACATCAACCGCACAGTGTAAAGAACCACTGCAGCAACACAAACTCACAATGGCGCCGTGAACAAAAGTGGACATTGACTATTTCATGCCACAGGGCATGATTACGTCTTGATCATGGACTATTACTCAAACTACCCGGAGGTACTGAAACTCCATGATCTCACGTCTTCATCTGTCATCAAGGCGTGCCAGGAGACATTCTCGCGAGATGGAATCCCGCGTGTGGTGATGTCAGATAATGGTCCCTGCTTTGCGAGCTGGGAGTGGAAAGAGTTCTCAGACCGATACAGCTTTCGGCATGTAACATCCAGTCCGCGCTACCCACAGTCAAATGGGAAAGTGGAAAAGGGTGTCACACTCACAACGTTAAAATGCTTATTAGCAAGGCAACAGATTCACGCTCGGGTATCAACCTAGCGCTGCTATCCTACCGAGCAACCCCATTGAGCTCAGGACTGTCGCCAGCGCAGATGCTCTTTGGCAGGAACATCCGGACATCTACCGGCGATACAATTCCGAGACCCCGACAACGCTCTGGTCCTCGACAAAATGCGAGTACTATGGTCCAAACAAAAACAATACTACGATCAACATGTGATCCCACTCAAGCCACTGAACATGGGCGACATCATCAGGATCAGGGACCCAGAAGGTGGATGGTCTGAGCCAGCCACGGTGATCAGGCAGGAGGCACCGTGGTCCGACATTGTTAAGTCGTCGGCGGGAGTACTCTTTCGCCGCAACCGCCGGGATCTGTTAATGCTTCGGCCTACGACGCTGGTGTTTCCCACACTGGACTTGACCAAGTCCATTAGTCCACAGGACGTTCCTAGCCAGACAACACCAGACAGTACTCTTGATGACATCAAACCGTCATCCCCACCTCCACCGTTACGACGCTCCAGCAGAAGACGCAAGACACCCGACCGGCTAGATTTGTAACGACACTTCAACACACCCACAAGACGAATATGAACATTTCTAACGATGGACACATAGTACTGTTAATTGTTTCTGTATTACTTTATCATTTTCGCAGTGTGCAGATTTGCTTATTCTCACCACTTGTTCTGTACAGTTTTCTTGCGGTCAGTTTAGGAAACATATCAACTCAAAAGGGGGGGGGGATGTAGTGATCTGTACATCTGCGCATACAGCTGCACATACACCAGGGACTGCAGCACAGATGTAACAGTCACAGCATCACTAGAGGGCAGCATCAGAGACGGGTATAAAGGGTCGAGCCCAAGGTAGGATCCGCCTCTTTTAGAAGCACAGGGCTAGTGAGCAGCAGCACACAGGGATAGCTTAGCATAGGCAGTTTACCTTAGTTTCACTGGTCATACCTCTTGACTGTTTTACATCTAGTTCAGCTCTGGAAGCAGAACGAACCCTTTGAATAAAGAGCTTGTGTTAACTGTAAGTCTTCAGTCTTCATTCAGACTTAGAGAATAACATACGGGTGACTGGCGGCAAATATTGTAGCCTTTCTGCTTTGTTATCACTGCTGCACTGTGGGCAGGGTTCTAATGGGGGAGGCAATTGCAAACTCGAAGGTCGCTACCTTCGCATCTCTTGAGTTTCAGCTTGAACTAAGGCTGTGAATGTGAACTTGTCTGCCGCATGGTTAATGTGTTTCAGTTTCCATCGGTGGGGGGGGGGGGTGGCTCCTGCAGGAGTGCATTCCATCCCGGGAGGAAGTTGGCTGGGGTGGGGGTGCGAGGGGGTGGGGAGACAGCACATTGCTTCAGCGACTGGTCAGTGCGCTTTGCAGGGTTCAAGCGTCCTGACATTTTGTTCGTGCTCACTTCCTTTTTGATTTTAGCTTCCATGGGGCGAGAGATTGATTGCATCCAGGGAGAACAAACTTCTGATTGGAAATGCTGCCAAACCCGTCACCGGGGTTGCGGGAAACAGATTATAACTGACTTGTCGAGGACAGGGTTTCAGTTATTTTTATCGGCACCAAGTCTCGGCACTATGTTGCAGTTTATATATTGCAGTTTAACACTATGCTGGTACTGGCCAGCTATTATTTCCATAATCATATCATGCATTCTTGAATCTGTTCCAGTTAACTTCCTCGAATATCTCTACCAAAGGTCACTTGGTTTCTTTTGCTATCACCGCCATTCACCGCCACACACCAATCGTCGCGTCGACATTTCCAGGGACACGTGATGCAACAAGGAGATTGAGGACCTTTTTGTTTCTGCTTGCAGTTGTTGGCAGTCGCTCACTATCTTGTAGAAATACTCCAAACGTCGTCTATGCTCGAGAACCAGTTACTCCTGTCCCCGGCGCAACGCGCTCCAGAGCAATCACGGTGGCGGCCGTAATTGTTAACGGGGCGAGCTGCTAATCTCGCCAGGCCCACCGGCGACAGGACCCGGAGGGTCTCCAGAGAGGGTGCATTTCCGCAGGCGGGTCCCACGCTCCCACTTGGGACAAGTTGGAGTGGCAGGTGATGGGCTATCCACTAGCCTCTTGCCCAGGTCCAGGCCAAGGCCAAAAGAGAGCGAGCGGGCATGTCCGTTTGTGCTCCAAAGACCTTCTGTTGATTTCTGCAGGAGCTTGATGGGCACATTCTTCCTGCTTTTCAGAAATACTTCAGAACATTTGGCCCTTCCAACTGGGAATAATTTGCCGCTTCCTGAGAGCAAGCAGGCCTTTTCCTCATTAAACAGCAGCACTTGTGATTACTGTCACATTGCCTTGCTGTGCGTTATTGGTTAGTTAAAGCAGAAGTGCATTACCGAACAACAGTATTCAGGAAATGAAGTGAAAGCAATCGTTGAGGATATTTGTATTGAGTTTCAAAATTATTTCCATTCGATTCAAACAAACCTAAACATAATTTTCAGCTCTTAAGAAAGGGGCCCCAAGCAATAGCTGAATGAATCTTGTGCCTCCTCCCAGATCTTGAGCTTGTGCTTGGAAGTGGGGCAAGCATATGTATTTTATATTGACCGCGTTTCAGCCGTACACAGTTCTGCTTTCTACTAACTGCAGGTAAAACAAATTTATAATACAGCTCCTGACTTTATTAATCTTTATACAGCCACTGAAGCAAAGGAGCAAAGCACAAGTGCTTTTGTGGCTAGTTCTATTTATGCAGGCACTCTCTCTGGGAGTCACAATTGCCAGATTGGTTGGTGATAATTTAACAGTTTCACTGAAATTCTTGAGATATATCTAACCACTGTGATTAATTCACACAGTTTTCGGAGTTTGTAACTTTAACCAAATAATTCAGTGTGATAAACAACATTGACAGTGCATTTAGTTTGTGACTATCTGTGTGTTCAATCAGTAAAAGGATTGTCAGTAATGCACCGTTTAAAATATTAATGATACATTCAAATGACTGTCTGTGTGGAGTTTGCACGTTCTCCCCGTGTTGGCGTGGGTTTCCTCCGGGTGCTCCGGCTTCCTCTCATAGTCCAATGATGTGCAGGTTATGTGGATTGACCATGCTAAATCACCCCTTAGTGTCCAAAAGGTTAGGTGGGGTTACGGGGATAGGGTGGAGGCGTGGGCTTAAGTAGGTTGCTCTTTCCAAGGGCTAGTGCAGACACGATGGGCCGAATGGTCTCCTTCTGCACTGTAAATTTTATTAGGATGACATTTGAAAAGTGTAGTTCTCTCTCTCTCTCTCTGCCTTTTAAGACTTTTCACTACCCTGTATAACTCTTGCATTCTCTTAAATGGGCAGGCAGTGAATGTAGCCAATCTATACCAGTGCCGCCTCACTTGACCTGTAGAAATGACACAATGACTGTCCCCCATGTGGAAGCACTTTTCATGTGCCAACTTTGCGAGTCATTACGCAGGCACCTTGTTGAGAAGGCCGTGCGATCCAGCCTGGATCGTGCAATACTGTTCTGCTCTGCAAAGAGAAATACTTCAGTCTGAAGCAGCCCTGGTTTGAAGCGGCCTTCCAGTAGTGTAAAAAGTTAACATCTGGTCATCCTTATTACTGGACTGACAGTCATTAAAGGCATGTACCGTCTGATTGCTGGGAACAGCCACATCAGAGCAAAACCTCAGTGGAGTCAGTGTATTGACTGTTTTCTCTTCCGTTCAAACAACAGCTCTTTGTGTGTTGTCCTCTGCAGAGGCTTGTGCTGGGTTGCTGCTGTAGTTTGTGCCTCGTCACGGTTACGCTCCGCCGAACAATCTGTTTCTGTGGCAGCGTTTCAACTGCCCATCCAGTGAGGTAGGGGAGGGCTGGGGGGGGGGGGAGAAATAAAACATGTTTAGTCAGAAAACAGGAAGAAAGAAAGAAAGAAAAGCAAGACCATAAATGTGATGGCATACGAATGGCAACAAAGGTGAAAGGCTGGAGAAAATTGTAAGATAAAGTTTTTTGTTTTGTCCTTTTCCAGTGTTGGAAGTGGCAAGCAACAGATGCTGGCAAAGCCTTCAACAGCTGTTCATTTTGAGACAGGTTCTTGCTTCACCTACGCCGAGGAGTGGAGAAAGACTTTGCCTCAAATGCAACAGATGCTTAAGATAGCAGCGAACCTTGGGTACTGGGGTGGGATTGATCCCGACCGTTAAGAAAAGGAATTTAAAGGGCAGCACGGTGGCGCAGTGGTTAGCACTGCTGCCTCACTGCGCCGAGGACCCAGGTTCGATCCCGGCTCTGGGTCACTGTCCGTGTGGAGTTTGCACATTCTCCACGTGTTTGCGTGGGTTTCGCCCCCACAACCCAAAGGTGGATTGGCCATGCTAAATAGCCCTTTAATTGAAAAAAAATGAATTAGGTACTCTAAATTTATTTCAAAGAAAGAAAAGCAATTTAAGTTTAATTTATTCTTGAAGCGTCACATTATCCTGCATCGCTCCTCTTCCACAGCACCCCCCCCCCCCCCGAGCTCAGCCCCAAAGTTTGTATTCCCCCCCCTTTCGATTTGAACAGACATTTTTCAAGTGCTTACCAGCAGCTTGGAATATTGCCAGGCTTGTTAAAGGCCTGAGGCCTCTCTCAACTTCTTTTGAGCTTCAGTCCAAAGTGCCTTCAAAATTCGACAGATCATGCAAAGACTCCCTCATGTATAAGGACAGGAAAATCTGTTGAAATGAAAACCGCTTCAACAGATTGATAACGTTGCAATGCTAATGAGGGTCAGACACATTTGTAATTCGTCAATCTTTTTTGATAATTTCATAATGTGGAAAGTAACTTGGACCAGGTGCTTAGACACTTTATACGGACGTCTTTTGAAAACGCGGACCAAATTTTCTTTTTGCTCAGAAACGTTTCCAGTGACTATAATTCAGGTTATAGCAAAGTTATGTTCGTTTCAGCTTTCCTTTGATATTCCATTGCAAAGACGAGTTACCAACTTTGGTAAACACGCTTACATTTTTGATTTAAAGAACCTGATGAAAGTCGGTTTGAGACTTATTGTAAATAAATTAAGCTGTTGTAAAGGTCGATCAAGATGTCCGGTTCTAAGTTTATGAAGATTCTGCTAATCTTCACCTATCCTTGGAGTTAAATCTTGCTTGGAGTTCAGAAGAATGAGGGGGGATCTCATAGAGATTTAGGACTAGACAGGGTAGATGCTGATGAGATTTTCCAGATGGTGGGTGTGTCCAGAACCAGGGGTCACTGAGGATTCAGGGTAAACCACTTCGGACAGAGATGAGGAGACATTTCTTCACCCAAAGAGTGGTGAGCCTGTGGAATTCATTACCACAGGAAGTAGTTGATGCTAAAACATTGAATATATTCAAGAGGCAGCTAGATATAGCACTTGGGGAGAATGGGATCAAAGGCGATGGGGAGAAAGCAGGATTAGGCTATTGAGTTGGATGATCAGCCATGATCGTGATGAATGGCGGAACAGGCTCGAAGGGCCAAAAGGCCTCCTCCTGCTCCTATCTTCTATGTATGTATCTCTGTAACCTGGCTATGAAATGCATAGAAATTTGTTATGGTTTTCTTGCTACAAGTTATTGTGATTCTTTAATTGGTGAAATCTAAGAAAACAGTACGCATATAAAAGTATACATAAAAGCATTATAGAGTAGCCCGTTACACAAATCCACGTGGTTGTCTTCAATCATAAACTACTCGGGGGAAAGTTGCATTAACACAATTATGAAGGCGAAGCATTCTCCACGGGCGCGATTCTGCCATGCTGCGCCGTATGGGAGAATCGGCGTTCGCGCCATTTTTTCCCGAGGTGCGGAGAATCGGCGCCATTTGCGCCGGCGCGTCTGGCGCGGCGCCGGTCGTGGCCCGCTGTCCGGGGCCAGGCCGCCGATTCTCCGCCCTTGATGGGCCGAGCGGCCGCGTGGAAACGGCAGAGTCCCGCCGGCACCGTTCACCCCTGCTCACAGCCGGCGGGAACCCTGCGCGAAGGGTCGGGGGGCGGCCTGTGGGGTGGGGAAAAGCGCTCCTTCACCGGGGGGGCGGGGGGGGGGGCCTCCGATGGGGTCTGGCCCATGATCGGGGCCCACCAATCGGTGGGCCGGCCTCTCCAGCCCCGGCCCTATTTTATTACGCGGCCGGCCCCTGAACCCCCACGCCATGTTGCGTCGGGGCCGGCGCCCTGAGGAAGCCCCCCGTGCATTCGCGGGTTGGCGCGGCGCCCAGTTGCCGCCGGGAAGGGAGGCTGGAGCGGCGTCAACCACTCCAGCACCGTGGGGGGCCAGAATCGGAACTGCCCGCGACCGTTTCATGCCGTCGTGAAACGCGACGGCATTCACGACGGCGCGAACACTCTGTCTCCATTTCGGAGAATCACCCCCCACATCTTTCACTCAGACTGTTCAGCAGCTGCTGTGTTAGTTGATGCCTGACAATTGGCAACAGACAGACCATGTGAATTAATAACCAGAGATAAAATGTTTGGCGCTTGTGGAGGAAATGTTATAGGGATATGACCGAGCACTTTGTCGGCAACAAAATTTTTATCCTTCGATAAGCCATTTTCCAGCTGCTGATCTGAATTGGGAGTTGTCTTACAACAGAACAATTATCAGTCATGAAGCTTAATATTCCTTTTGATCTGAAGCTTAGGGCGCGATCTGCTGGCCACACCCTGCCGGAACCAGGGAGCGACGTGGCTAGTAGACCGTGGGAGAGGCCTACCCCGGGATTCCCGACAGCCGTAAAAATGGGCGTGACCTAGTCTCATACGGCTAAGTGGGTTTAAGAACCCACTTAGCCGTGCTCGCTACCCGGCATTTATCAGCCTCGCTGAGGAGACTCCAGCCAGGCGTCGTCCAATGCTGGTCCCCCCAAACAGACCAGGCGGAACTGTATCTGGGGATCTCCTGGGCGATTGGAGGCCCCTGGATGGTAAGCCTCTGGGTAGGGTGGCACCGTGGCACTGCTGGCATGCCCACCCTGGCACCATATCAGTACCACTGGGGTGGCACTGCAAGGCTGGCAGGGGCAGTGCCAGGGTACCTGGCCAGCAATGCCACGGTGCCAGTTTGGTATTTTGCCTGTGCCAGGATTGGGCCTGGAGATTGCCCTGCCCGTGTGAGGTTGGGTACAAGGGGGGGTGGCGCGATGACGCTCTTATAGGTGAGCTGGTGCATTGGGGGGGGTCCAGGAGTTGAGGTGGGGGGGTCGCGAGATCGGGACACTTTTTAAATGGGGTCCTGGTCTCTTCCTGCATGGTGAAGCTCCGCTCGTCGAAGCTCCTCAGTGCAGGAAATGACACTGAGTGCGAACACATGCACTCCTTGCTCCTCCATATGTTTTGCTTGTCTTCTTGCACAAAGCCCTTTGATCGTTTGGAATTAAAACAATATAAGCTGCTGCTTTTTTCCATCATCAACGAATGGGGAAGCATGCCTTGTGGCTCAGGATTGAGATCCAAATTGATCCACCATCACACAAATTTATCCTCTGGTTTAACTGAGAACCTTTGAACCAGGGTTAACAGAGGGGATGGGGGGGAGGGGTATGTGGGGGGGGGGGGGGATTCATTCTGGGGTGGTCAACCTTCCAATGCTGTCCTGAAGTCTCCAGGGATTGAAGGTCAATCTTAATGCTGCTGTGAGGAACCCAAGAGAGAAATTGCTCAAGCGATTAAAAAATATTTGGCAAAAGTTGTTAACACAGAATTTCGCTTCGTAGAGAATTAAAATGGACAAGGGCAAGAGGAGCTGTTTGACTGACGGTCCAGAATCATCCAATTGGATAAGGAAGGGTCACTTCACTTTCCAATTGGTGTAGGAAGGTGGAAGACTGACGATAGACATGTTGGGCAGCCAATGGCAGGAGTGTGGGGGTTGGGAGGTTGGATGTCATGTGATGCCAACTCCAGGAATTTGCCAAACCAGAGTTGGCAACTTTAATTCAGGTTAAGGTGTCCTCTGTGATGGCCTACTGACCTTCAATATTGATGTCTCATAATTTCACAGTCTTCTGTTTTAATCATCATCGAACCCATCATAGGAAGGTTGGGTGACTCCAGTGCCCTACAGATCAAAATTACATCCAGCTAAAGAGCTGTGAACGTCTTTGAATAATGTAAACCGTGCGGTCAAATAGAGGTTCCAGAGATTCAGTTGAGTGCTGCTCATGTGGGACAATGATTTATAAGAGAAGTTGCTTGGGCTAACTGTGCCTGTGATCTGCACAACTAATGGTTTTTTATGTGACTAAATCTGAAGTGTTTTTTGCTCATTTCACATTGCTCCAAGGCGGGGATTTTCCAACCCCCCCCCCCCCCCCCCCCCCCCCCCCACCCCCGCCCCCACTCGTATGGCCGGTTTTCCTATGGCGGAAGCGGCTCACCATTGGCCAAAAATGGGATCTTCCGGTCCCACCGAAGTCAATGGCAACTTGCATGCCACCCCCCTTGGCGGGGGTCATCTTGCGCAGGACTGCAACCGGAAAATGCCAGTATCCGTGGTTTGCAGGCGCTATTGTAACTTGTGGCTAATTGTTACACTAGAGTCGCATGGATGGGATGGAGAATTGCGAGGATGGTATATGTTTTTGGAACCTATTTGTTGGGTGAATAGATTATGTAGCAGCAAAATATCCAACAGTGGCTGAATGTGAAGACATGTTTTCACATGAAAATAACATTTAAATGTTGTTGCAGTTTCTCTGTTATGCTGGTCGGAAATACAACCAGTTTAATGCCTAGCTCTATCCCATTTCAAAGAAATAAACATTCTGGCAGTGTAAGATTAATTTGAGGGACATGTGCCTGTACTCTATGACTGATGTTACAATTAGGAGGTTTATGAGATTGTTATGTTTTGGGACTGGGCCGTTAATTAAGGGGGTCATGTGACCTGTTCTGAAATCTGTCTGACAGCAAGCCTGGGTTATTATTAAAGGGGGCCCACATTGTTTCTCACCTATCATACTATGTGTAATAGTGTTGTTGGGACTCTGATTTTACCTTCTAATAAGAGTCGATAGTCCGGTTGATTGGAGGTGTCAAACATATGACATTATTGCTAATTATTCACTTGAACAAGAACTGAATCAAAACATCGAATCAAGATATCAAACAATAAATAACATGTTGAACACATGGCAAAAAGCATAAAACATAAAGAAATCACTTTAGACACAAACAGATAGATGATTCAAGAAGTCAGGAACAAATATCTCGAACACGTGGTCCTACTTTTAAGGGAATTCTTATCTCTGATTTAACCCCTCATCTACTCTCATTGGTTTTTAATTCTCATCTGAGCCCCCCTGGTTTGTTCAAATCAATGCCTGTTACTTAGAGGATGATTTGTTAATCAAACATTAGCCATTACTTAAGATTGACTGGTGCCTATCAAAACTAGCTCAGCGTCTGCGTGAGCAGTCTTAGGAAAATTACTGGATATGTTTCTCATGCCACAGCTCGGCCCGGAAACCTTGCTGTAACTGGTTAGTTGATACATTCTTATTGCTGAATACACTGGAATACAATGGCTAATTCATCATGTGAAACATTGACTGAAACAATGTCTGGATGCCCACGGTCAAGACACTGGAATACAATGGCTAATTCATTATGTGAAACAATGATTGGATTCTTGCAGTCAGACACTTTAAATAATTTTACCTCTCAGCTACATGCATTCAATTAGCACCTTAAATTATGAATAAATCAATACTCTATCCCTGAGTGAAAGTGCAAGCTGTTTACACTTGGAAACAATGGCAGCAGCCTGTGTGCTAACAGTGGATAGACTGTGAGTGTCGAGAAACATGTTGGCAATGACAGGTTGCTTGCTTCCTAGATAAGAGAGATTTGGGATCTCATGGATAGCTGATCAGCATTTCTACTTGGATACAAGGTCCATATGATTCATCTTAGCATGGAAATGGGCTTTGAGAGGAGAAGGGGTTCTAAGACATCTTTGAAAACTCACAGACAAGGTGAGTCTGCCAGGGTCCAGGAGCGAGAGGAAAAGCAACTAGGGGCTGAAAGTTTTGGTAGTTCACCATGCAAAAATGCAATAAGTCATTCGGGGAGGGGGGGGGGGGGGATGTGGGAGCTTGCACTCACACTGAAAAGACCAAATATATGAGGAATTAAAATGAGGCTGGAAGATTTGCCTAGCTTTAGCAAGGGGGCAGGATCTTTGGGGAAGTACACCATTAAGGACAGTTCTGGAGTTAAACATTTCCAAGCTGGAAAAGGAAAAGATCAGAAGGAAGCTACTGTAATTTTGTTTCTTGGACTGGTTCCGGGAGAATTGCATGTCTGCTAAAGGGCCATGTAATATATACCGGATAGTGTTTTTTTTAGTTGTGTTAAAAAATATGTTTTATAGTTTTAAGTGCGTTGCCCACAAAAATAATCTTGAGTCAATAGTCCTTTTAGTCTGTAAATGTCTTAAAACATGAAATCTTGTGTAATCTATTTAGCTATGAACTGGAGGTTTGAATTTCGTTTTTAAATGTTACCGGTCTCTGTGGAGATGGTAACACCGATAGAAGCCCAGGAGTAAAGTGCATAACTTAAGTCTTTCTGAAAGTGCTATTTGTACCCAAAGTGCTTGATTATTTTCACATTTGACAGCGGAAAGAAATCAGACGCGGCTGTCTGAGGAGTGAAAGGTTGATTTGGGTGTGAAGTGCCACAGTGTCAAGCACAATTTGGTAAACGTGTAACACACAGATCACGGTGACCCACTATTTACCCCTGAGTGAATTGAACAGGATCACGCAGAAAAGTTGAACCGGTCCCATTCACAAATGAAAATGAAATGAAAATCGCTTATTGTCACAAGTAGGCTTCAATAAAGTTACTGTGAAAAGCCCCTAGTCGCCACATTCCGGCGCCGGTTCGGGGAGGCTGGTACGGGAATTGAACCGTGCTGCTGGCCTGCCTTGGGTCTGCTTTCAAAGCCAGCAATTTAGCCTTGTGCTAAACCAGCCCCAACCCCATTATTTAACAAAATAATTATTATAAAGCAAAGATATGGAGGCACTGGAGAAGGAGCAGTGAAACTTTGCAGGGTTGATAGCAGAAGTGTGTGGGTAAACATGAGGAAAAGATTGGCATGCTGGGTCCCCAGCTGAATAAATAAGGCTGAAGGGTAACCTCAACGAGGTCCTTAAAATTGTGAAAGGTTTTGATAAGAGTGAATATCGAGACAATGTTTCCACCTGTGGAGAAGAGAATAAATAGTCTTACGACCCATCCCAGGTGAGGCGCCCCAAAGTTGTTGATCCGGGCGAGAGCCCTCACTTTGCCACCGTCTGGCTGGAATTGCCCCCTCAAATGTTTCAACCCTGGATGAGGTGGCATGAACTTGCCCCCTTTCTTGATTCAACTCCCTCTGTTGGTTGCAACCAGATTTTAATCTAAAAAGGATCCCTTTTCATGGACACCTTTTTTTCCCCAGACCCAATAGTTATGGTTTTGAAGGGGCCAATTTAACCAGCCTTTCTTGAGTTAAAGAGGGAGTGAGGGAGTTTTTAAATAATAATAATAATCGCTTATTGTCACAAGTAGGCTTCAATAAAGTTACTGTGAAAAGCCCCTAGTCGCCACATTCCGGCGCCTGTTCGGGAAGGCCGGTACGGGATTTGAACCCACGCTGCTGGCCTTGTTCTGCATTAATTAGTACAGGTTAAAAAAAAAACATGCACATACATTCAAACAGATTAGAAGGGAGGATTGTGTTCAAAAGTAAGTACATTTTTTAAAAAGGTACACAAAAATGTTCTTGACGCGTGAGGAATGGAGGATTGAACATTGTGGCCATACACTGGAATTGACTTTAGCATGCAAATAGTTGGATTGCAATTCCAGCATTCTGTAGTTTGGCAGAGAAGCTTCCCAGTTCTCCTTTCAGCTGATTTCCACAGTCAGAGAGAGAGAGACATTCCTGCAAAATTATTATTTGCAGGGGTACTGTGAGTGTGCATGCTGGCTTTTATTTCTATGTCACAATGTCCAGCACTTGTTCTCAAAGAGCACACACAGCCAGCCAACCTGGGGCAGCTTTCAGCTGACTTTTAACCCATTCTTTATATATTCCAAGTGGGGAGGTGAATTCACAAAAATCCATTTGGGTATCTTGATGAAATGGCCATTATGTCCCATCATCTCTCCCGGCAATTGGTGTATGGATGCTTTTAGAAGCACGTTGTCTATTAACATGGACTCTTAGAGAATCACCCTGCAGCAATTCAGCCAGTGGCTTGGGTGGCCCATTTTTATAAAAACTCAGGTTGATATTTTACGGGATTTCCATTTGGCAGAAACCCAGCAATCAGGAGCAACCTTTTCCAGTCCTACAACATCCCCATCCCAAACTCTTGTGTACCGCCCCTATTCTCTTTGCGCCTTCTTCGTGTTCAATTCGCACCCTGAACCCGTCCAACTCTCCTTTTTAAAATCTTCCTTGATATCTCTGTTCAACCAGCATTTTGACCACCCCCTCCTAATGCCTCCTCCTTCATTTCATGTTATCCTAATGAAACCGGGGCCGGGTAATTCATGTCCGTAATCAACAGGCCTTTGGCTGGCCCATCACATTTTCCGTCCCTCCCGTGCCAATTGCCGCCACAAGCGGGTCTGGAAAATACCAACCAGGATTTGGGAAATGTCTTTCTATGTTAAATGTGCTGCAGAAATTTCAGTTGGTATCAAGTGCCCTGGAGTTGATGAGAGCTGCGGCTGAACCAAGGTTGACTTTGCACGTAAGCGAGCAGTGACAAAAGATACCAGGATGGGGCTTCTCAGGCTGAATGAATGGAATTTGTATGTTAGACTTGGCCACACAGTTTGGATGTCAGAACATCCCTTGCAGTTAGCTGCCATTTTCTGGAATATCCCTGATCTCGAACTCTGTGACTGTGTCCTGGAAAACATACAGGATGTTTGAGTCATTGCTTTCACATCCTACAAACCCCTGCCTTCTACAAGTAGCTGTGTCAGTCTACTTCCTCGAAGCAATTTTGGTTTACAGGAGGAAGGTTTGGGAGCGGGATTTTCCCATCTCCCACCGTGGCGTATTTTCCAGCGGTGGTATGGTCCCACGGATGGGCTTCGGGGTTTTGCATGGCCCTGCACCCTCATCCGCCACCGGGGAACGCGCCGCGGAGCATCGCTGTCGGCAGGACTGGAAGATTCCACCGGTGGGAAGGACTGGAAAACTTCGACCTGCTCTCGATCACTGAAGTCTTTTTGTTTCACCCTTGCTTCCGGTTCTGGAATTCTTGTGGTCCAAAAAATTTGGGTTGGCATCATAGTTAGAAATGTGCCAGACGTTCTTGGTGCACAATGCACAAATAAATACTGTGATAGGAATTCCAATTTGAAGGAAATAAAAATTCATGGCATTTAGATGAGCCACAAATTAAATGCAGGAAATGAGTAAGTTTTATTTCATCATAGACTCCGATAAAAGTAGTAGGTGCCGCCCTTTACTGTGGGTTTCTCTTGGTGAGTGTAATTATTATTGCTACGCTGAAAAAATGCTTGGCTTATTGGAGTTGGCAGGCAAATATGTTGCTCTGTTTCCTGGATCCTGAACTGTCGCAACTGCTGGTGGTTAGCTGCGCGAACTTAGTATTTCAGTAAATGGCTTTGATATTATCTGCTCCTGAGCACTGCAAGAATATGAGAGAGACTTAGATTCACGTCGCGCCTTTTGCACCTTCAGGACATCCCACACTGCTTTACAGCCAATGAAGTACTTTATTTGAAGTGTAGCCACTTGAAATGCAGGAATTCCAGCAGGCAATTTACATACAGCAGTAATGTGATAATCTTTATTGTCACAAGTAGACTTACATTAACAGTGCAGTGAAGTTACTGTGAAAATCCCCTAGTCGCCACACTCCGGCGCCTCTTCGGGTACACAGAATTCAGAATATCCAATTCACCTAACAGCACATCTTTCGGGGCTTGTGGGAAGAAACCGGAGCACCTGGAGGAAGCCCACGCAGACACGGGGAGAACGTGCAGACTCCACACAGACAGTGGCACAAGCTGGGAATCGAACCTGGGACCCTGGCGCTGTGAAGCAACAGTGCTAACCACTGTACTACTGTGCCACCCTATCACTGGATAATGACTGGATAATTAGAACCATAGGTATTTATTTTCTATTTGGATTTTTTAAGTAAGAGACGGCAGTACTATAGCATAGTGGTTAGCACTATGGCTTCACAGCACCGGGGTCCCAGGTTTGGTTCCCACTTGGGTCACTGTCTGTGCGGAGTCTGCACGTTCTCCCCGTGTGTCCGCGGGTTTCCTCCAGGTGCTCCGGTTTCCTCCCACAATCTAAAGATGTGCACGTTAGGTGGATTGGCCATGATAAATTGTCCTTAGGTTAGATGGGGTTGCTGGGTTACGGAGGTGTGGGCTTGGGTAGGGTGCTCTTTCCAAGAGCCGGTGCATACTCGATGGGCCAAATGGCCTCCTTTTGCACTGTATATTTTATGAAATAGCATTGAAGTTATACACAGGCACTGCGTAAACACTTGTCCCCTTTCCATTTAGAAAAGCAATACATCGACCTATGTTTTTTTGAATTCATCGATGCATTCTGGAAGGTCACAAGATTGAAGACTGGTTGTGGGTGGGGTGCGTGTTCTTCAATAGGAACCTATGCACCTTCATCCCCGTTATCCCTAACTGCCACATCAACACAGCCGCTTGAACGATTCCAGACCATTTGTCCCCATTGATCTACGTGGGAAGCCTTTGCAAATACTGGATGCTCTTTTGTGTCAAGGAGTGCGTTCTGCCACGGGTTCTGAACTTACTTTTTACGGCTTTGTGTGTGCATGACCTTGTCCGGCGGTCAACTCTTTTAGCGTGAGGATTTACCTTTCTCAGTTCTGCTTAGTATCTCGTTTGCAATTTTGACTTTCTGCCAGATTCCGCTCCCTTCAATAAAAGCAGAATTCCGCGGACGCTGGAACGTGAAACCGAAGCGAGGCTTCTTCAGAGAAGGCATGTCACGTGGACTTGAAACGTGACCTCTCTCTCTCTCCATGGATGCTGCTGGACCGGCTGAGCTTTTCCAGCACTTTCAGCTTCCGGTCCCTCGGGTTTAATAAGGAGAGGGTTTCCATTCGTTGTCCGAAGTTGAGAAGGCTCTGCAGCACGCCTGCATTCTTCTCCTCATTCACTCCGCCCCTGTAAGGTTTCACCCCCAAAATCCTCTGCTCTCCGGCCGACATTTATTTAAAGTTACCGGATTTGAAAACGATCTCGCCGCCAGCAGATTAATTACTCGGAATATATTTAAAGCGTACAGTTTATCCTCCCTCTTTTGCCTTCTGGACGTGGCATTTCCAATGGTTACAGTAAATTGAGAAAAGAAAACATGGCAGAAGAGACAGTGGTGAACAAGAGAAAATGATAGTGTTCTCCAGCTGCTGAAACAAGGAATTCTGCTCGGAAGGGACATCAAACCTGCATCATGTTTTCTGGGCCCCAAAGGGTTTTCAATGTCTGAAGCACTTGATGTGATACAAAGAACAAAGAACAAAGAAATGTACAGCACAGGAACAGGCCCTTCGGCCCTCCAAGTCCATGCCGACCATGCTGCCCGACTAAACTACAATCTTCTACACTTCCTGGGTCCGTATCCTTCTATTCCCATCCTATTCATGTATTTGTCAAGATGCCCCTTAAATGTCCCTATCGTCCCTGCTTCCACTACCTCCTCCGGTAGCGAGTTCCAGACACCCACTACCCTCTGCGTAAAAAACTTGCCTCGTACATCTACTCTAAACCTTGCCCCTCTCACCTTAAACCTATGCCCCCTAGTAATTGACCCCTCTACCCTGGGGAAAAGCCTCTGACTATCCACTCTGTCTATGCCCCTCATAATTTTGTATACCTCTATCAGGTCTCCCCTCAACCTCCTTCGTTCCAGTGAGAACAAACCGAGTTTATTCAACCGCTCCTCATAGCTAATGCCCTCCATACCAGGCAACATTCTGGTAAATCTCTTCTGCACCCTCTCTAAAGCCTCCACATCCTTCTGGTAGTGTGGCGACCAGAATTGAACACTATACTCCAAGTGTGGCCTAACAAAGGTTCTATACAGCTGCAACATGACTTGCCAATTCTTATACTCAATGCCCCGGCCAATGAAGGCAAGCATGCCGTATGCCTTCTTGACTACCTTCTCCACCTGTGTTGCCCCTTTCAATGACCTGTGGATGGAGTGCACAGATTCAGGCTCAGAGGCAGGAAGACCATAGAACAGTACAGCACAGAACAGGCCCTTCGGCCCTCGATGTGGCGCCTAGCCTTGTCCGAAACCAAGATCTAGCTATCCCTGTCATTCTGGTGTGCTCCATGTGCCTATCCAATAACCACTTGAAAGTTTCCTAAAGTGTCCAACTCCACAGTAGATGGTTATGGACCCCAGTAGATGCATATCAGCAAAGCACCAGTCATCTTTCTGAAGAGACGAGATTGGGAGTGAAGTCCAATTTTGTGAATTCAATCTTTAGATTAGGCACTCGACAGCCTTCTAGACTCGACGTTGAGTTCCAACAATTTCAGATCTTGTTTGCTCCTCCCATTTATTCAGACAGCACCTACTGGTAATAATTCTGCTTTCGCCATTTACATCCCCTGACATATCTTTTGTATCTTCACTTCTCCCACTTTTACTTTGCACCATCATCCGTTTCGTCATTCAACCTCTCGTGCCTTCCACCCATGCTCCCGAGGCAGCACCTTCCAAACCCACGACCACGACCATCTAGAAGGACAAGGGCAGCAGACGCCTGGGTCCCCCACCACCTGGAGGTTCTCCTGACTTGAAAATATATTGGCCGTTCCTTCACTGTCACTGGGTTCAAAATCCCTGGAACTCCCTCCCTAACAGCGCTGTGGGTGTACCTACATCACAGGGTCTGCAGTGGATCAAGATCAAGATGGCAGCTCAAGGGCAAGCAGGGTGCTGGCCTGATTCAGCGATGTCCAAATCCTGTAAATTCATTTTTAAATAAACTCTTTGTCAATGATATTTCCTCCCTTCCCCCTTTCCCTCCCTCCGTTACATCTTTACCTCCCGCAGTTCTGGTGACTGACCAATAACCGGAACTGCTAGTTTGGTTTAGTGAGGAGGAGCAGGCTGGTATAAATGGGAAGAAGCGGGGAAATGAAGATCACACTTTCAAGAAAAATAAATCCTCATTCAGATGCTGGTCAAGCACCCACCCCCGGCCCCCGGTGTGTTTGCAGTGAGCCCAGAGAGAGCCAACACATCACAAAACTAAGGAAACATCTCCGCAGCAAACAGGAATTTCTCCAGAAGATGGATCTTTCAGCACATATTGTGAAAATTGACAGAATGAGGTCCATTGGTTGAATGAGTGTTTGTCTTACCCTGACACTATTTATTTACATACACAAGCAACCCCCCACTACCAAGCCCCTTGTTTCACACTCTCCGAGAGGTTTATTATCTTCAAGTGAGCAGAATCAGTTGGATTGTGCAAATTGGCAGAAGGGAAGTTTGGCAGTCGTTTCCAGGGACTTTCATATCCCACTCCAGTGGCATTCATTAAGCAAAGCCGGCAGTCAAAAAATCAACAGGGCTCCTTCAGCTTTGCCACCGTGGCTGGTTTTAATACCCTAAACTATCCGAGTACTTCAGTTACTTTATAAGTGTAGCCAAGTGCACAATGTCTGCCCACCTTTGACTTGTTGCGGTACAGTGCGTCACATAATTATTTCAGAAAGCTGAGGTAAAATAGGTGCCACACTGAGAATGGCATTGACATAACTCACACCTTTGGAGAGTCAATATTATAACAACATCTTGGTGGTTCTGAGTAGCGAGTACTTTGCAGATAGGTAACGGAGGGGGGGGGGGGCGGGAAATTCCAGTTGGAGAGATTCAGTCGGAGTTTACAGAGCAGGACAGATTTATTTTTTAAAATTTAGAGTACCCAATTCATTTTTTCCAATTGAGGGGCAATTTAGCGTGGCCAATCCACCTACCCTGCACATCTTTGGGTTGTGGGGGCGAAACCCACGCAAACACGGGGAGAATGTGCAAACTCCACACGGACAGTGACCCAGAGCCGGGATCGAACCTGGGACCTCGGTGCCGTGAGGCAGCAGTGCTAACCCACTGCGCCACCGTGCTGCCTCGCAGGACAGATTTTAAACATCGTCTCGGAAAGGTTTGGCGGGTCTGTGAAAATCACATTAACGTTCTGAGGCGGCACGCTCCTTCAGAGCCCCCTCTGGAAACCATCCACAAAGCACCTTGTAGAGTTTTTATGGACCATCCATCCGATGGCATCCAACAACTTATTCATACAGCACCTTTATAATATCAAAGGGGCTCGAGGCGTTTCACAGGAATGTTATAAAGCATTTTTGACACCCGAGTCATGCCAAGCGATATTGGGGCAGACACAAAAGCTCCCAGAGAGGTAGGTTTAAAGTTTAAAGGAGGGAAAAGAGGCGGAGATGTTCCTGAGCTGAGGGCCCAGGCAGCGCAGCCACCAATGGCGGAGTGAATAAAATGGATGGTGTTCAAAAGGCCAGAGTTGGATGTCTGCCCAAGTCTCACTGTATTTCTTTCTTGCTCATGCTGTCTATCACAACGCTCCTGTGAAGTGTCTTGGAGCATTTCCCACCCTAAAAGGTGCTATATTAATGCAGGTGGTTGTTCTGGACCTCTGTGCTTCCCTTTCGGTTTCCCCTGTCACTTTGCCAGGACTTACTCTGAGACATGTCTCACTTACAGCTGCCTGACAATCATTGCACTTTACTTTCCTACTTAGATGTCGCCCCCTCCCACCCTGCTGCTGGACAAGGAGGAGGTGTTAGTGTCGTAGTCAGGACGGTGATACTCTGGGGCATGGGTTCAAATCCCATCATGGCAGCTAGTGGAATATAAATTCCATTAATAAATTCATTAAAATATTAAATTAATTTTTAAAAACTAGAATGGTGGCCATAAACCCGTGTCGTTGTTGTACAAAGCCACCTGGTCCATCCGTGCCCTTCGGGGAAGGATATTTTCCACTCTTGCCTGGTCTGGCCTACAGGTGATGCCCAGGCCCACAGCAATGTGATTGACTCTTAACTGCCCTCAAAGAACAATTAGGGATGGGCTGCTGCCCACATCCCATGAAAGAATAAGTAAAACGTTTAGAATGCTGCACCCCCTATTACCCAAAGGTCCCAGCATGCTGCTACTGAGGCCCATGGGACAGTTGTTACTGATCCATTAATGGGTATTTGCGAGATTGAGCTACAATTCAGAGGGTAACATTAGTGCAAATAAACCTGTAGATTTTCAGGGGCATGGGTGGTCTTGCTACTGTGGAGTTCAAATCCAATCCTGACTGGTGGTGTGATAGCCTCACCGATCTGTGGATTTATGAGTTCTACATGAATCGGATTTCCGTCCGTGAAGCCTGGGGCGGAATTCTCCGTTCCAGCGGCGAAATGCCGGCACGAATGGAGAATCCGCGGGAGTTTCGTGACAGGAAAATCGACGCGAACCACTCATCGATTCCGGTACCGGTGAGGGGCTAGCACCGGTGCCGCGTGAACCACCCACGGAACGCGCCGAAAACAGCCGGGGAATGGCTGGGTCCTGGGACACGCATGCGCAGGGCTGACGGCCTGCACCAGTTGCGCCGAAAAACATGGCGCCGGCCGTGCTGGAACCCTAACCCGCCCACCCCTGGCCACCCCCACCAGTCCCCCCAGCCCAACGGCACAGATCCTGGACGTGTTTGGCGGTGCTGGACACAGGCCACAGCCGGCACACCGGGTTCCCGAGCGCTGGGAGCACACGTGGCTCGCGCCATCGGGAACCCGGCCCATCCAGGGCGGAGCAATTCAGGTGGGCCAGCCAATGACACGCAAACAGCCGTGCGACTGCGCGCAGTGCGTGTCCCGGTGATGCTGGTTTGGAGAGGGCAGAGCATCGCAAACCGGCGTCAAACCGGCGTCTGCCCCGGTTCCGGCATCGGAATCCATCCTCCGCCCGATCGCCGACCCCAATTTTGGTGTCGGGCGACGGGGAATCCAGCCCCAGGCCTTTGCGGCCTGTTCTTGAAAAATCCATGCTTGGAATCTACAGGTCTATTTGCATTAATGTTACCCACTAAATATGGCAAATTTCTGGATCCTTGGATGACAAGAGATATTGTCTGCCTCGTCAAAAAGTAAAAGGAGGCATTTGTCAGGGCCAGAAGGCTGGGAACAGACGAAGCCTGTGTGGAATATAAGGAAAGTAGGAAGGAACTTAAGCAAGGAGCCAGGAGGGCTAAAAGGAGTCACGAAAAGTCATTGGCAAATAGGGTTAAGGAAAATCCCAAGGCTTTTTACACGTACATAAAAAGCAAGAGGGTAGCCAGGGAAAGGGTGGGCCCTCTGAAGGGCAGGGGAGGGAATCTGTGTGTGGAGCCAGAGGAAATGGGTGAGGTACTAAATAAATACTTTGCATCAGTATTCGCCAAAGAGAAGGAATTGGTGGATGTTGAGACTGGAGAAGGGTGTGTAGATAGCCTGGGTCACATTGAGATCCAAAAAAACGAGGTGTTGGGCGTCTTGAAAAATATTACGGTGGATAAGTCCCCAGGGCCTGATGGGATCTACCCCAGAATACTGAAGGAGGCTGGAGAGGAAATTGCTGAGGCCTTGACAGAAATCTTTGGATCCTCACTGTCTTCAGGTGATGTCCCGGAGGACTGGAGAATAGCCAATGTTGTTCCTTTGTTTAAGAAGGGTAGCAAGGATAATCCAGGGAACTACAGGCCGGTGAGCCTTACGTCAGTGGTAGGGAAATTACTGGAGAGAATTCTTCGAGACAGGATCTACTCCCATTTGGAAGCAAGTGGTCGTATTAGCGAGAGGTAGCTTGGTTTTGTGAAGGGGAGGTTGTGTCTCACTAACTTGATATAGTTTTTCGAGGAGGTCACAAAGATGATTGATGCAGGTAGGGCAGTGGATGTTGTCTATATGGACTTCAGTAAGGCCTTTGACAAGGTCCCTCATGGCAGACTGGTACAAAAGGTGAAGTCACACGGGTTCAGAGGTGGGCTGGCAAGATGTATACAGAACTGGCTAGGTCATAGAAGGCAGAGAGTAGCAATGGAAGGGTGCTTTTCTGATTGGAGGGCTGTGACTAGTGGTGTTCCGCAGGGATCAGTGCTGGGACCTTTGCTGTTCATAGTATATATCAATGATTTGGAGGAAAATGTAACTGGTCTGATTAGTAAGTTTGCAGACGACACAAAGGTTGGTGGAATTGCGGATAGCGATGAAGACTGTCAGAGGATACAGCAGGATTTAGATCATTTGGAGACTTGGGCGGTGAGATGGCAGATGGCGTTTAATCCGGACAAATGTGAGGTAATGCATTTTGGAAGGTCTAATACAGGTAGGGAATATACAGTGAATGGTAGAACCCTCAAGAGTCAGAGAGATCTTGGTGTACAGGTCCACAGGTCACTGAAAGGGGCAACACAGGTGGAGAAGGTAGTCAAGCAGGCATACGGCATGCGTGCCTTCATTGGCCGGGGCATTGAGTATAAAAATTGGCAAGTCATGTTGCAGCTGTATAGAACCTTAGTTAGGCCACACTTGGAGTACAGTGTTCAATTCTGGTCGCCTCACTACCAGAAGGATGTGGAGGCTTCAGAGAGGGTGCAAAAGAGATTTACCAGGATGGTGCCTGGTATGGAGGGCATTAGCTATGAGGAGCGGTTGAATAAACTCGGTTTGTTCTCACTGGAACAAAGGAGGTTGAGGGGAGACCTGATAGAGGTCTCCAAAGTTATGAAGGGTATAGACAGATTGGATAGTCAGAGACGTTTTCCCAGGGTAGAGGGGTCAATTACTAGGGGGCATAGGTTTAAGGTGCGGGGGGCAATGTTTAGAGTAGATGTACGAGGTAATTTTTTTTTACACCGAGGGTAGTGGGTGCCTGGAACTCGCTGCTGGAGGTGGTGGTGGAAGTAGGGACGATAGTGACGTTTAAGGGGCATCTTGACAAATACATGAATAGGATGGGAATAGAGGGATACGGACCCCGGGAGTGTAGAAGAGTTTAGTTTAAATGGGCAGCATGGTCGGCGCAGGCTTGGGGGCGAAGGGCCTGTTCCTGTGCTGTACTTTTCTTTATTCTTTATTGGGATGTGGACTTTGCTGGCTGGGCCAGCATTTATCGCCCATCCCTAATTGCTCTTGAACCAAGGGCTTGCTAGGCCATTTCAGATCTGTGGGCCTGGATTCACATGTAGGTCTACAAGGACGGCAGATGTCATTCTCTAAAGGACAGCAGTGAACTGGGTTTCTACAACAATCAATAATGGTTTCATGGTTATCACTAGACTTTTAATTCCAAATCCTTATTGAATTTAAATTTCACCATCTGTCGTGGTAGGATTTGAACCCAAGCTCTCAGAGCATTACCGTGGGTGGCCTTGCCAATCCAGCGACAATACCAATGTGCCACCACCATCTCCCCTGCTTGCACGTGTATATAGCTGGGACTAGGGGGAACTATTGGTACCTTTACGTCTATCTGCATGGCCACTGTGGGGTTAGTGTAGCGAGATGAAAATGATGTAACAAGAAGATGAGACTTGAGCCAATATCTTTGTTCCTTACTGATGTGCCAAACTGTTCCCAACGCTCGTGACTAATGTGTAACTCCCAACACTTGGCCCACCAGCAGTTCAAATTCTGGAGACTAAATTCAACTTTCCAAGCACAAACTGGTTGGCGGTAGATTGCCCGCTCACATGCAGTTATGGAAAGGCAAATGAAAAATGAAATGAAATGAAAATCACTTATTGTCACAAGTAGGCTTCAAATGAAGTTACTGTGAAAAGCCCCTAGTCGCCACATTCCGGCGCCTGTTCGGGGAGGCTGGTACGGGAATTGAACCTTGCTGCTGGCCTGCCTTGGTCTGCTTTAAAAGACAGCTCTTTAGCCCTGTGCTAAACCAGCCCCAAATCAAGTGAGGTGCACGGTGACAGGAGATTTGCTGGCACCCACTTTATGTTCCCACCGACTCTACACAGTCGAAGATTATATTGCTGCCTGTGTTTCCAGCTCACACGGACGAACACATTTTGCACACTCTCCCGTTACTGTTTACTGAAAACACACTGAACTTCGCTGACCTGGGAGCACTGGATGTTGACAATGTGTAGCCAAAAAACAGGAAAGTGCTTGATTTCTCGGTCCAACATTTTGCACTTGGGTGAATTGAGAGAAGTGCTTGTTTCTGGAGGGCAGGATCCGCTTATAGTCAACAATGGGGCTAGATTTTGCTGTGGCCCCTGTTTAATAAACAACGTCTGCCCTTCACCAGAAATAGACTGGCCTCCAAACTTCCAATGGCCCTTTGCACTGGAGACTGTGGGTGGAATTTAATGCCCCCTCCCCCCACCTCCCTTGGCAAGTTTGGAGATGGGTGGGTGGGGTTGTGATATTGGGTGGCAAGATGCAGAGGGAGATACCGTCTTTCTCCGGTCAAGTCCCTTTATCCGCCATGTATGTCACTCCTTCAAAGAACTTCAATAAATTGGTTAAACATGATTTTCCTTTCACAAAACATTAAAGAAGAAATGACTACTGTATGTATCCAGACCTTTATGACACTGTCTTTGAAAGCCCTTTATGTCTGCCATGCCCATGTGCTAGCTTCTGTTAACAGAGTTTAAATTGAGAAGGTAAATGTTCCCACATGGTGGAGATGGGTGGTGTAGCAGTAATGACACTGGACTATTAATCCAGAAACCCAGACTAATGCCCAGGAGTCACAGGTTCAAATCCCACCACAGCAGCTGGTGGAATGTAAACTAATCTCGGTGATGGTGACGATGAAGCCATCATCGATTGTTGTACAAACCCATCAGGTTCACTAATGTCCTTTAGGGAAGGAAATCTGCCGTCCCTACCTGCTCTAGTCTACACGTGACTCCAGGCCCACAGCAATGACTCGGAACTGCCCTTTGCAAAGACCTAACAAAGGCCACTGAGTTAAAGGGCTACTGGGGATGGGCAACAAATGGTGGTCTTGTCAGCGATGTCCCCATCCCAGGAAAGCATAAAGATAACAAGTTGCATGCTGGAAAATAAGATCGGGGTTGTGATACAGGACTGTTAGGTCAAGATAACTGTAGGTAATGAGGTGAGTTAATGGCTCCTTAGGTAGAGTGCGCTGAGTTTTGATTATTCTGTGTGCAGTGGTGTGGTTTTCCCGTCAAATTACCTTTTACAACGCACTGTCATGGTTCATAGTTAATCGTGCTGTTAAAACTTTGTGACGTACTCCAAGCCTGAAGTCTTGGTAGCCGACTCGTTAAAACTCTTACTAATAGATCCCTGCTGCTTCGCTGCGTAAATACACAGCGGGGAAGTGGCAGCGAGCCATAGGAACAAGAGGATGCCAGCTTTGATCCTTGATGTACTCAGCCACAGCCCAGATGGGGGCACTGCAATTGGCTTCAGAATCTCCTGACAAGGGAAGAAAAGAAAGCCAACGTTTGAGGCCCTGACTGCCAATCACTGATGACCAGGCATGTGGTTTGTCTTTGGCGTTGTGCTCATTAGCACTCACTCTCTCGGATTGCTCAGGGACTATTGCCCCTGTTAGTTTGGCACCAACTCGAGATATGATCAGTTTGCATTGGATTCCTGAATGCAATCTGTCGATGTAAATTCGAGTCCAACACTGCGCACTGGAGGAATCCCATTCACCTCCATCTCCCAACCCAGCATTCCTGCCGTAACCGGTATCCATGGGTTTCAATCCTTCCGCCAATTTCTCACCTAGTCCCAAATTTTTGTGCATTCCTCCGCAACTTTGAGCTTAAATAAATAGTCTCCCAGATAGATTTTTATGAAATGCCTTACTGGAAGGTCCTAGGGTCCAAGCTAAATTCAGATCTTGTTTTACAGGGGGGCTGAAGTCTTCCAATTGAGTCTTAAGGGAGAGTTACGTCCAAAGGAGGTTAATAGTGAGAAGGTGGGAGACTAGGAGATAACAGGAAACCGCAATGGACCTGACAAAAGGATCAAATTTCCACCCTTCCAGCCCCACAGCAGAAATCCTGGGATCAGACTCTGGAATATTTTGGGAGATGAGATTCGCTGCCACTCTTTGTCGCGGTGATGACAATTCTATCAGAATGAAGAGTCACAATTTCTTTTCAAAAAAAAGCTGAGGGCTATGGTTCAGTTCCCCAGCCAGTCGAGGGAATGGGTTCAATCCAAGACCGTGATTTTTATATTTTAATTTTCACATCCTTGACCCCCTCCTTTAATCTTTAGCCCCTTCCCCTTTGACCTGGAACCACAGGCTCATTGGGGGCCCTCACATCCAGCATTGCTGAGGAAAATGAGTGAGGAAAGGGTCCTTTTATCCAATTATATGCAAATGCACTACCTCTGCCTGATCTTTAAGGTGCTTTTAAAATAAATTTAGAGTAGCCAATTATTTTTTTTCCAATTAAGGAGCAATTTCGGGTGGCCAATCCACCTACCCTGCACATCGTTTTGGGTTGTGGGGGTGAGGCCCACAGGGACACGGGGAGAATGTGCAAACTCCACTCAGACAGTGACCAGGGGCCGGGACTGAACCGGGTCCTCTGCGCCAAGAGGCAGCAGTGCTAACCACTGCACTACCATTCTCCCCTGATCTTTAAGGGTTGAGGGATTATGGGACCAATCCGCGACACTGCTGGAATTTGTGACGGGGCTGAATGGGAATAGATTGCTGGCCTTTCTGAGTCCCACCTTATACTTCACTCCCCTCTTACTTATCACCTATATAATCCCCCCCCCCCCACCCAATTTCACAGGGAATTGGATGAAGGTCCTGGCTGCTGCGGGTTATTTTCAACTTCCCCACCCTTTTAAGTATTTTAAATATCTTTGCGAATGTTTAACTTCACACCAGCGACAAGGATATGGTCAGGAGAAATGACGAGGGCAGCATATTCA
Source organism: Scyliorhinus torazame (assembly GCF_047496885.1). NCBI lineage: Eukaryota > Metazoa > Chordata > Chondrichthyes > Carcharhiniformes > Scyliorhinidae > Scyliorhinus > Scyliorhinus torazame. Next base: position 173,031,780 of record NC_092723.1, on the reverse strand, counting down.
GCGCAGTAGCCGAATGTGGGCTGGGTGTGTGCTTTGTGTGGGGCCAAGTGCAGGGGAAGTGACTATCAGAGTCGGCATAGACTAGATGCTGGGCAGGCCTGCTTCTCCCAGAGGCAATTGAATCTCTGGAATACTTAATTATTGGTATTGTGCCTCCATGGCTTCAGGACAGAACTAGACCGAGTCTCGACTGGGGAACGGTGAGCACCCTTACACCGCAAAAGGAGTACATTCGGCCCATCGCATCTGCACTAACTCTCTGAATGAGCAATTCACTTTGTGCCATTCTTCACCCTCTCCCTCTAACCCTGCCCGTTTTCTCCTTTTCAGATAGCTGTGTCTAATTCCCTGACTGCAGACAAATCGAAATTTCAAAGGGTTGCTTGGAAAATGTTGGGCATTGTGGGTGTGATATTTTTGAGGACGAGCACTCATTCTCAGTTATAGCTGCACTGGCCCATTTTTCAAAGGGAATCACACTTACTTGGTGAGAACGTGTACCATGAGCGAAAGGGCGGCACAGTGGTTAGCACTGCTGCCTCACAGTGCCAGGGACCCAGTTTCAATTCCAGCCTTGGGTGACTGTGTGGAGTTTCGCACATTCTCCCTGTGGGTTTCCTCCGGGTGCTCCGGTTTCCTCCCACAGTCCAAAGATGTGCAGGTTCGGTGGATTGGCCGTGCTAAATTGCCCCTTAGTGTCCAAAGATGTGCAAGTTAGGTGGATTGGCCGTGATAAATTGCCCCTTAGTGTCCAAAGATGTGCTGGTTAGGTGGGGTTACAGGGATAGAGCGGGGAGTGGACCGAGGTAAAGTCTCTCAGAGGGTGGTGCAGAGTCGATGAGCTGAACAGTCTCCTTCTGCACTGTGAGGTTTCTATGGTTTCTCCTAGCCATTGGTTGCAAGCATTTAGCCCGAATCGGGGAGACTGAATCTCATTATTCGGTGCCAAAACAAACCAATGTCCCAATTATAATGGTCCTCTTCATCCCAAATCATCACAATTTACAATTTACGAGTGGTTTCGTCATCAACTTTGAAGCGAATAACATCCAACGTCTTTAGAGTTTACAAGATGCATTAGCTTTTGGCCACAGGCCCTGAGTTTGTTTTTCTAAAGGAGTATCATGGATTTCCGTCAGGAAATGTCCACTCACTCACAGAAAAACATCCACAAACTTCTGTGGGCGCGTAGATTTATCTGGAGGAAAACAATAATGAAAATGCCCAATATTTGGAATTAAGTATTATTCAGCGTAAATAATGCATCCGATACTTTGTTTATATTGAATTCGCAATGAGATTCCTGTCCCTATCGAGAAGATATTAGAAGGTGCACCCTGTGCTGAGAGGTGATTATCCATGCGTTGTCAACAAGAGAGCTTTCTGTTCATATAACACTGGGCTTTTAGTGTCTGTTCATATAACACTGGGCTTTTAGTGTCTGTTCATATAACACTGGGCTTTTAGTGTCTGAGGTTAATTTCTCCTCATTTTGGAAGGGTATTAGTGGCTCAGTGAGTAACGTTGTTGCTTCTGAGTCAAAAGGTTGTGGGTTCTAATTCAACCCCAGAGATTTTGAGCGCATAATCTCGCATAATCTCAGCTAACACACCATTGCTACACTGTTGGAGATAGATGCTGTCTTTCTTTTTAAATTTTTTAAAACATTTAAAGCAACACCAGTACAAAGTAAAACCAACACAACCACCCCCCCACCACCCTAACCAATCACCCCAATTTACACCCCACCCCCCCACAGCTACACCGAGGCACAAGGTGGAGAGACTGAACTCCACCCCAACAGGATTCGCCTGCGAGCGATCAACGAGACGAAGGCTAAAATGCCTGCCCCCCCTCCCGCCTGCAACTGCGGCAAGTCCAGCACCCTGAATATGGCCCCCAGGGGATTGGGCTCTAAATCCACATGCAAGATCGCCGACATGGTGCTGAAGAATGACCACTATAATTTCTCCAACTTCAGGCAGGACCAGAACATGTAAACATGATTGGCCTGGCCCCTCCCCCACCGCTCGCAAATATCCTCCACCCCCTCATACAACCGGCTCATCTTCGACTTTGTCAGCTGCACCCTATGCACTCCATTTAGCTGCATCAACCCCAGCCTCGCGCACGGATTTGAGGCATTCACCCACCGCAACACCTCACACCCCTCCTCCAGCGCCATCCCCAACTCCTCCTCCCACTTAGCCTTAACCCCCTCCAGAATTTTCAACGTGGCCACCACCATCAGACTCCCCGAGTACTTCCCTGGGGCAAACGGGAGCAGCGCCGTTGCCAGCACCCGAAACCCCAACCCTCGGCCAGAACCAGCCGCCATCCTCACCCACAAAGCCTCCGTCTCCCTACTCAAGCCCCACACCGTCTCAGGGTCCACCGTCCAATAATAGTATAACAAGGCCAGACCCCCAGACTGTCGCCCTCTCTGAAGTACCGTCCTCCTATACCTTGCCACCGTACCTTGCCACACAAATGGCGAGACCAACCTATCCACCCCCATGCAAAACGATCTAAGCCGCTGTCCGTCTGATGAGACGGTGAACCAGGGTCTCGCCTGTTCGTTCAGGTCAATGCTAGAAGATCCTGCGGCATTACTTTGAAGGAGAACCTGGTATCCCTCAACCATCCTCGCGAAAAGCAGGGTATCCAATCATTGTCACATTGCTGCCGATTGTTGTGCACTAATGAGTTGCCCTATTTCCTTCATCGCAACAGTGGCTACACTTAAAAAGTAATTAATTGCCTGTAAAACACTTGGCAGCTTCCTGAAAGGTGCTTTATGATTGCACATTCTTTCTTTCATTCCCGGGAAGCAGCAGCCTGTGTGTTGTTCAACTCCTGCGTGCTGGAACTGCTCTGATAATGTCAAATAAAAACAGAAAGTTGGGCAGCACGGTAGCACAGGTGGATAGCACTGTGGCTTCACAGCGCCAGGATCCCAGGCTTGATTCCCCACTGGATCACTATCTGTGCGGAGTCTGCACTTTCTCCCCGTGTGTGCGTGGGTTTCCTCCGGGTGCTCCGGTTTCCTCCTGCACTCCAAAGACGTACAGGTTACGTGGATTGGCCATGATAAATTGCCCTTAATGACCAAAAAAAAAGGTTAGGAGGGGTTATTGGGTTACATAGAACATAGAACATTACTGCGCAGTACAGGCCCTTCGGCCCTCGATGTTGCGCCGACCCGTGAAACCACTCTAAAGCCCATCTACACTATTCCCTTATCGTCCATATGTCTATCCAATGACCATTTGAATGCCCTTAGCGTTGGTGAGTCCACTACTGTTGCAGGCAGGGCATTCCACGCCCTCACTACTCTCTGAGTAAAGAGTTACGCGGGATAGGGTGGAAGTGAGGGCTTAAGTGGGTGGGTGCAGACTCGGTGGGCCGAATGGCCTCCTTCTGCACTGTATGTTCTATGAGACTGCCGGATAAACTGAGCAGGTCCGGCAGCATCTGTGGGGCGAGAGCGACAGGCGTTTCGAGTCTTTATGACTCTTCCACAGAAGATAATGTCAATGATGTCATGTCATTCAAAGCTCTGGCAGCAATTCAGTATGAGGAGATGATCCTCTTGTGTGCTGTCGAAGAGGCTTGAGGGACAAGACAGCCTGCCCCCTGTATTGCTGCGGACCACCTGGGAGTTGGTGGGTGCCTTTCTAATATACTCTAATTGTGCAATAGGTTTTCAGCAATGTCCAGGGGTTAATTTTAACAAAGCCATCACAAAATTAGCCAATATTGAATTTGAACTCGGTATAGCTCCAAAATGTTGAACGCTTTTGTTTTGATGAGCAGTATTGAAATACTCTTTAATGGTTATACAGTGTACAAGAGGGCCGAGTTTCAGCTTGTTTGTGCCAGTAATATCAGTGCAATCCAGACACAATCGGCCCAATTATAGGAAAAGAGAGGGAGGGGGGTTATTTTAAACCAAACCAAATTCCCTCCAAAGCCTCTTGTGTTGATGTTTTCACTTTGATGCTGGTTTAAGATTCAGTTAGGCCGCATCAGACCTGATCCATGCAGTTTGGGATAGAGAGCTTGTGCTGGATTGAATAGGCTATTCCATTTGTGCTCATATTCTTTGGTGCACAAGCAGTGGCTGGCAGGCTGTGGAACTCTTTTCGTGTCAATAAATACTTAATTTACGAAGAAACTGTCTTAACGTGAGCCAATGAAATGATTAAATAGCTTTTTTTTTGAAGGTCGTCAGTGATCTTAAATCAGGTTACTCGTGGAAAGTCCCACTCAGCCAAACTTCATGAATAAACCTCCATCAGCTGGTGAAACTGTGCAACCTGCATTTTGATGCAAAGTGGTAAAAAAAAGCACCGAAAGAGACATCGGTGAAAGATAATTTCATTGATGCTGATTTGGACTGTATTTCGCTGCCATCGAGATTGTCCAGAAGTTGAGTCATTGAAATGCCAGACAATGAACAATATTCTTTTATCTGATACATGCACCGAGCTTTGAAGAGAGCATCTACACCAAGTGGAATATGATTAATTGGGAGGACTTGGATCACTTAGCTGCAATTTTCTTTCTCCATTTTTCACTCGTCCCCCTTAATAAATAAAATGCTTCAGACAGCCGTCAGGGACCCACAGTACGTTACGCAGGGGAGCTGTCATCTTCTGTGATTCCAGATAGCGAGTTTCAAACAATTATTCAACCATGAGATGAAGATGTGGGAATTTAATCATAGTCGGCCCTGATCTCAGCTAATATCCCATTTTCCAACCGAATTCCCTGGTATTTAGCATGGTTGCCGTGACGAAAGCTACCCCGGCGGTGTGGGGATCTTCCTGAGTACAACAATGCACCATTCGGAAAGCAGCAGTAGCAGCAAGGCAGTAGTGGTTAGCAATGGCTTGAGTGTTACAATATGTGGATATTGTAGAGTACATAAAGGGTTAATGTATTGTTACTACTCCAGTCACTAGATGGTGCTATAGAGCAACCATATAAATAACACATGCCTCCTTGACTTCTGGGAGAGAGCAGGAGAGAGCAAGAGAAGTAGAGACAGAGTAGGCGTGAGGTAGCTTGGGGACGATTCTCCCAAATGGAACCCAAGTGTTCGCGCATCGTGAACGCCGTCGCGTTTCATGACAGTGCGAAATGGGCATGGGGAACACCGATTCTGGCCCCCACAGGGGGTCAGCACGACGCTGGAGCGGTTCACGCATGTGCGGGGGACTTCTCCAGCGCGCCGGCCCGGACTCAACATGGCGTCGGTGTTCAGGGGCCGGTCGCGCAGGAAAGTAGGCCCGGGGGGAGAGAGGCCGGCCTGCCGATTGGTGGGCCCCAATCGTGGGCCAGACCCCATCGGAGGCCTCCCCTCTCCCGGGGGACAGAGCCCCCCCCCGCCCTCCACAGGCCATCCCCCGACCGTTTGTGCAGAGTTTCCGCCGGCAGTGACCATGGGTAAACGGTGCCGGCGGGACTCTGTCGTATCCGCTCGGCCCATCCGGGCCGGAGAATCGGCGGCCCCGCCGATTTCAGCAGCTCGCGGCCAGTGCCGCGCCGACGCAAATGGCGGCGATTCTCCGCACCTCGGAGAATCGCCCCCCTTGACTAATAGCATAGTTTAATATTGTCGATGTCTTGTATAATATTTACTTCACTAATTCCTCATCTAATTCAAATCTAATTCAGTGTAGTGTAATAAATTAGCTTTGTTTGTTAAACATTGCTTATTCTTCTTTGTTAACATTACAACTTTCTCCGTCCTGAAAGAACAAAAATGAAGAACACAACATTGAGTAATCGCGCTACTTTAGAATTTGTTTTCTTGTGCTATTGGTCCCAAGTGTGGCCTGCAGCTTGTTGCTTTTCACGATGCCAAAAAGTTCATTAACTGGGGATCAACCATCGGTATTTGAATAAAAACAAACGCAAGGGTAAAGGCAGGAGAAGGGCGGCAAGTCAAAATTTTCCCAGTCGTTCTTGCCGGTGGGATTTGCCAGTGACACCGATGGAGACCTCCTTGCCGCGGGTTCCCCAGCGGCGGAGGGTACTAAAAAAAAAACGGGAAAACCTGTTGACAGCAACAGGACCGGACGGACGTTCCTGCCATCGACCAATGGTGGGCTGCTAGACATGCTGTTGTGGGTGGGGGGCTGCTGGTGGAATCAAACCCATAACGCTCATTTTGGGATCAGATGCAAACAAGATGGGCTGGAAGGCCTCCTTCTGCGGTGTAACGATTCTGTGATAACAGGGAGTGAAATAGAAAGAGGAAGTATTACAAAAACTCAGCGACAGAAACAGAGTTAATGTTCCGAGCTCAATATATCTTTCTCGGAACTCAGCGGAGCATGAATTTTGTTTTGCAAAATGGACACCTTGTTGGTCACTCTATAAACATTGCGTTACAACCCCGTGACTTATTTTTAAAAATATTTTTATTGAGGCATTTATAAATATATATACATCAAACACAACCATAAAAAAGCAATCCAACAGTGCAAATAATCTAAGAACATAAATATCTGAGACTCCACCATCCCACCTCCCGCTCTCCACCTCCCCTACCTCCTTTTTAACCCCTCACTCTGACATCTAAACTGTTTTCAAAGAAGTCGATGAACGGCTGCCATCTCCAGGCAAACCCCTCCCTAGACCCTTTCAAGGCGAACTTTAGCTTCTCCAGCCTGCGGAACTCTGCCAGGTCGCTCACCCACACCCCCGGTTTCAGTGGCCCCGAGTCCTGTCATTCCAATAAGGTCTGTCTCCGGGCTACCAGGGAGGCAAAGGCCAAGACATCGTCCTCTCTAGCCCCCTGGACTCCCGGGTCTTCTGACACTCCAAGGATCGCCACTTCTGGACTTGGGACCACCTTCACCCTCAATACCTCTGACATAACGTCAACAAACGCCTGCCAGAATCCCCCAAGCTTCGGACAGGCCCACAACATGTGGACATGATTCGAAGGCCTACCTGCGCACCACCCACATCTATCCTCACCCCTTCGGAAAAACCTACTCATCCTGGCCACCGTCATATGCGCCCTGTGAACCACCTTAAATTGAATAAGGGTAAGCCTCGCACACAAAGAAGATGCGTTCACTCTCCTCAGAGCCTCCTCCCCAGCTCTTCCTCCCACTCCCACTTCACTACCCCTATCGGGGCTGCCTCCCAATCCATTTACTCTTTATAGATTTCCGACACTGCCCTCTCCTGCCCCTGTTTTTGACATCACCTTGAACGCTTGTAACTTAGGTTGTCCATGCTCAGATCAGCATGTTGACTCTGATTAACATTTCCATCAATCGTTCTTTAATACCTTGTTTACAGTGTAATGATGGATGGCCAATCCACACCAGGCCGCTGTATGGTAGCACAGTGGTTAGCACAGTTGCTTCACAGCTCCAGGTTCGATTCCCGGCTTGGGTCACTGTCTGTATGGAGTTTGCACTTTCTCCCTGTGTCTGCGTGGGTTTCCTCCGGGTGCTCCGGTTTCCTTTAACAGTCCAAAGATGTGCGGGTTAGGTGGATTGGCCATGATAAATTGCCCTTAGTAACCAAAACGGTTGGGTGGGGTTACTGGGTTACGGGGATAGGGTGGGGGGGGGGGGGGGGAGCTTAAGTGGGGTGCCCTTTCCAAGGGCCGGTGCAGACTCGATGGGCCGAATGGCCTCCTTCTGCACTGTAAATTCTATGATCTATGATCACACATCCAGGCTTAAGGATTGATACGAGGGGCCTCCTTCAGGAGCTCATTCATGTCCGTCCTGAACTGCACGGATCAGGAAGTTTGTATGGGAGGTACTTGATCCATGCTGACTTCACTGATCTAAATGATTATCCTCAATGCCCTGGACTTTAGCAGGGGAAATAGCCAGCAGAGGTTTTTCTGCTGATGAATGACTTGGGGAATCTAGCTAAAAAGCAAACAAGCGTGAATGTCAGATAAAGACAGTATGTGGTCTTTGCTCACATTATCATGATTATTGGCTGACACGTGAAGAACATCAGCTAGGGGAACGTTGGTTTTCCCCCATTGCGGCAATGTCACCAAGCATCATTCATTACTGTGTGGACATAAAGGGAGAGAATTCAAAATAAATTATGGAGAGTGTCTTCTCCTTTTAGTGGAATGGAATGTTCACACTGCCTAATGGTCAAGATCTTTGCCAGGAGCTAGAACAGGAAACTGGCTAATAGTGTTCTGGGGTGGGGGGGGGGGGGGAGGGGGGATGCAGGCTCATCCACCAATAGACCTCCCTCTTCCATTTTCTCTGCTCAGGCACACTATACTGCTAAACTTCAGGCAAAATTGGAAATTTCAGAAGATGTATCTATAAGGAAAGGAACAGAAACAGTTGCATTGATGTATCCCTTCCTGCATTGGAAAGGGTGCAAAGGAGATTTACCAGGATGCTGCCTGGTTTGCAGGATAGGTCTTATGAGGAAAGGTTGAGGGAGCTAGGGCTTTTCTCTTTGGAGTGGAGGAGGATGAGAGGCGACTTAATAGAGGTTTATAAGATGATGATGGGGATAGATAGAGTGGACGTTCAGAGACTATTTCCTCGGGTGGATGTAGCTGTTACAAGGGGGCATAACTATAAGATTCAGGGTGGGAGATATAGGAGGGATGTCAGAGGTAGGTTCTTTACTCAGAGAGTGGTTAGGGTGTGGAATGGGCTGCCTGATGTGATAGTGGAGTCGGACACTTTAGGAACTTTCAAGGGGTTATTGGATAGGCACATCGAGCACAGCAGAATGACAGGGAGGTTTGATCTTGGTTTCGGACAATGCTCGGCTGAATGCCAAATTCTGTGTCCTCACTAGCAGCGGTATCGGTGGCGGACTCGCCAAGGAGAATACCGGCCACTGTGGACCTTTAAAATAATGGACAGGACCTAGAATTGGGCATCCTGCCCCCACTCCCTACTGGTCCAATTTGCGCCGGCAGGGGGAAGTAGCATCACACACAGGTATGAAACCCGAACTCAGCAAGGCCGCTTCACGTCGCTCTGAGTTCAATCAGATCCCACATTGGCTGTTCCAAGGGCCTAATCCCATAATGTGGGAGTCACAAATTTACAGAGTGGACAGAAACATTCTTCAAGGTAGGATAAGGTCTGTTTAAGTTTCACGATCTGAGGTTGTTAAAATCCCCCACTCTTTTAAAGCATAAAAAAAGTCTGAATCTGCAAATAGGAATTTGAAAGAAAAACCTCTGCTGGGCTCTGATTGACAGACGATCTGGTGTAGATTAGAAACAAAATTAGTATCTGTCCATGTAATTTCAAAAGAGGTCTTTGTTGACATTTCCCAAGGGCTATTATTATATCATTGAGTGCATCTCTGAGCTGCAAAAGGTACGGTTGTCTTAGGGAGTTCTGAGCTTACGGTTTGATCGACTGTTTCAAGAGGCTATTAAAGGATTAGCTACCTTTGATGTGACTACTGACTAGATGGTTGTTTGGTTTTATGAGAGATTAGCCATTTGGTATTAAAAAGCTTTGAATGCGTTTCATGATTGGGAGTTTTTTTCACTACCAAGTGTGTATAAGTGAAAGCTTTATTAAAATGTTGAAGTTTATTTTCTTTCCACCTTGAGAAATATGGCGGGGCCTCTACTCTACCCACCTCAGAATCTGCCCACTGCCGTGGTTGCCTACTATCTCCCTCTGGGGTCTACGGGCCCAATGTAATCCTGCTCAGCTCAGAGCGAAAATCGGATGTAACGGGGCTTGTTAACCCAAAGAGGATCGTAACTGCCTGCCTCAGTAGCGATAGTCTGGCCCGTTGATGTTCAATTTCTTTTATGTTGACATTTCCACATTGGTCAGCAGTCTGAAATGCACCAGTAATGTAAAAATCAATTTGCAGTTGATGGCAAAGTCACTTCTAGAAATTAAATGAGCCACACAAAGATACATGGTTGATTGATTGATTGATTGATTTGATTTATTGTCACATGTACCGAAGTACAGTGAAAAGTATTTTTCTGCGGCCGAGGAACGTACACAGTACGTACATAGTAGTGTTATGGGTCAGGGTTTAGAGAACCCCAAAGTGTAGCATGGAGTTCACCTGACCCAGATTAATAGATTGTGGTATGGGGAGCACACGGCCCACTCTACAGGTGTGGTACAGCAGAAATGGAAAAGTATTTTTTAAAAGCAAAACAATGTTTATTCTATGAACTCAAGTTAACCTTTTTAAAACATACAGTGAACATCTTAGCAACCATCAATTCAAATACAACCCCCAAAGAGTACAACACTAAGTAATTCTTAATAACTTCCCAAACAACATCGAGAAGACAGAAGAAACACCTTTCAACAGAAGCACATTAGGTTTACATTCACTACTGAGAACATTCTAATTCTGAATTCACCAAATGATCAACAGATAGTCTTTTGATGGCAGAGAGAACAGCAGTACCCCTCCTTGGTCTGGCTTCAGCTCCAACAACTGAAAACGAAACTAAAACACACCCTGCAGACTGCTCAAAAACGAAAGTAAAAAGCTGACAGACAGCCCAGCTCCGCCCAGACTCTGACATCACTGATAATACCCATTTCTTAAAGGTACTCTCACATGACAGTAGACACAAGAATAATCAACAGGGAACATTGACAAATGATACATCGACAAAACAGTGATTGGTTACAGTGTGGAACAAGGCCAAACAAAGCAAATGGACAAGAATACATTACATCAGCTCAAAATGAAATCCAGAAAAGGTCACAGCACGGAGCGTATTAATCAGTTACCTAGTCAGGACAAGTTCTGACCAGTATATAAGGGTGGGCAGACAGGAAATAAGACTGTAATGCAAATATTGTGGAGCTTTTTTTCTGAAGTATCATTACACGAGTGTGAAAAATAAAAGTTGATCATGTGCACACGCAGAGGGAAAGGGTCAGGCCAAAGTGTTGCTCTTTCATTTTTTCTGAAAGATTAAGTTAAATATTATGACACCTTTCTCTTTTGACAACGTAGCAGCATTTTATAGCGGGCGTTAATACTCGTAGCTGACGCAAAGGGCTGAATCTTCGTGACGGGGCAGGAAACAGGGATTGGGACTGTTTCTGTGTCTAGATCTTGCCCTGGGGTGAGGGGACTGGGGGAGGTGTGAGGGGAGCTGCCATTCTGTGACTCTCGCCGAGTTGGTCCCCTGCCCAACTAAGGGTGTCGGGCAGGATCTCAGAGCTGGAAGGCCATTCAGAAACCTTACAGCTCGAGAGGAGCAGCAGAGGGTAAATACCCGAGAGGGGGGGGGGCTTCAATCCAGAGGTTCCCACTCACCAACAGTTTGAAAGGTTGACCCCACCACAATGTGGGTTGACCTTTAACCGCCCTCTGAAATGGCCAAGCAAGCCACTCAGTTCAAGGACAATTAGGGATGGGCAACAAATACTCGCCTTGTCAGTGATTCCCGCATTCCATGAAAGAATGTTATAAAAGTTTCAGTTGACTTTTAATCTCTGCCTGGCTGGCACAGTGCATTCGCACAGCCTTTGTTTAACAATGTTTCCTTTTTAATCGGTTTAGTTTAATTTCAAGAATAATGTCCCTGTGTTCTGTAGAAGAATGACCCACTCCTTGATTACATTGCTGCTCTCTTTCGTAATTTCAAACCTTTCAACCTGACCACTCCTTACTTTCATATCCAGGGAACATAAGACAATACTTATTCAATTTCACACCATAGCTTAGCCCAGGTGAACGATTGATGTAACTTTTCCAAGTAAGCTATGAAAAATCGCACTCTGGGTAACACTTTTCAAAAAATATTTAGTGAATATTTGGAAAGCACCATCTAAGATCAGGGTGGTCTGGTGGTGCAGTGGATTAGCGCCCCTGCGGGGGGGGTGGGCCTGAGTAGGGCTCTCTTTTAATACATCAGTGCAGACGCGATGGACCGAATGGCCTCCTTCTGCACGATAGGAATTCTATGAAACACCCCTCTGTGCTTACAGAGGTATGAAACAAATGTGACACAAGCCACCGATTCGGACAGATGATCAACAGCTTGGTCGAAGATGTAGGTTTTAAGGAGTGTTCTCAAACCACAGGTAGAAGCCATAGAATCTCTCCAGTGCAGAAGGAGGCCTTTCGGCCCATCGGGTCTGCACCGGCCCTTTGAAAGAGCACCGCCCTACCCAGGCCCACTCCCCCACCCCATCCCCGCAACCCAACCTAACCCGCACATCTTTGGATTGTGGGAGGAAACCTGAGCACTCGGAGGAAACCCACGCAGACACGGGGAGAACGTGCATAATCCACTCAATCACCCAAGGCTGGAATTGAACAAACCCAGGTCCCTGGCGCTGTGAGGCAGCAGTACTCACCACTATCCCACCATGCCACTCTCTAAAGGAAGAAAGCGAGGTCAGGAAACGGAGAGGTGTAGGGAGGGAACACTAGACCTTGGCAACCGAAGGGATGGCAACCAATGGGGCATCAATTAAAATCTGGGATGCTCAAGAGGGTGGACTTAGAGGGACGTACTTAATCTCTGGGGGGGGGGGGGGTGTTGAAGGACTGGAGATTAGCGGTGAACAGGGGCAAGGCTGTGAAAAGAGCCAGAAACTATTTGAGAGCTTTAAAGTTGAACTGTTGCTTAAATCAGGAGAATATTGGCTGCAATTTGCAAATTGTTTTCAGTGGCAGTATTTGAAGGGTTGTGCATTTAGAAGTGTGCATGGTTTATTTGCCCTCTACAGTGTTCACGTGGTGTGTCATGTCCTTTTGCCCGTGTCAATTGGCAGTCGCTGATAGCAACAATGGGGGTTGGTTCAATGTCAACACCTGATCGTGCCTCCATTGCACCGAACCCAAACGCTACAATGTGTAACTTTATTTTCATCTGGTCTTTTTTGCTTTGAGCCTCCCTGAGTCCCTGCTACCTTCCGCCATTCTACATTTGAAGGCACCAGTGGAGTGGGTTACTGCAGCTGCTGCTACCTCAGCCCAGTGCCCCCATGCTGGAGTAATGATGTTCGCCCGCGGTGGAGCGGGATCGCAGCAGCTCCTGAGCTGGTTCTTCCCCCGACATCGGCCCACACCCAGGGTCACAAAATGGGGGTTGTCGACAGGAACCCGGTCTGGTTTAATTCGCCCCCTTCCTTAGTCTGAGGTCAACTTGCAAGATGCAAATTACTGCCTGTGCTACCATTCGCGGTGGGGGCTAAATTGGTGCCCCCCTGCCCCACAACCACAACCTAGTATTTGGTGTCTTGGCCCAGTGAACTCCTCAGTTCTACATGTCCACCAGACAAAAATAATTACCAGTAATTTATATCCCGTTGCTTCTGTATGTAGGAAATAAAACATACAGTGCAGAAGGAGGCCATTCGGTCCTTCGAGTCTGCACCGACCCACTTAAGCCCTCACTTCCACCTTATCCCCGTAGCCCAATAAACCGTCCTAACCTTTTTGGCCACTAAGGGCAATTTTATCATGGCCAATCCACCTAACCTGCACGTCTTTGGACTGTGGGAGGAAACCGGAGCTCCCATGGAAACCCACGCAGACACGGGGAGAACGTGCAGACTCCGCACAGACAGTGACCCAGCGGGGATTCGAACCTGGGACCCTGGCGCTGTGAAGCCACAGTGCTATCCACTTGTGCTACCGTGCTGCCCGTACAGTGTACAGGTGGTTGTACTGAGCCCTGAGGAAGCAAAGACGAAAGGTACACAAGTGAGAGTGGTATTCTGAACTGTAACTGAGTGAAAGGTTTGGATTAATGTTGATTCATAAGGATCAGGTCCAACACAAGAAGATTGAGATCAAAACCCAGATTGATGCTTCAATTTGGTACTGAGGGTGATCTTTTCAGCGCACTACTGAGGGAGAACTATTCAGCGCAATACCGAGGGAGAGCTATTCCGTGCAATACTCGACGAGACTTCTTAGTGCGGTGAGGGAGAGTTTTTCAGTGCGGTTTTGAAGGAGAGTTTTTCAGTGCGGTGTTGAGGGAGAGTATTTCAGTGAGGTGTTGAGGGAGAGTTTTTCAGTGTGGTGTTGAGGGAGAGTTTTTCAGTGCGGTGAGGGAGAGTTTTTCAGTGCGGTGAGGGAGAGTTTTTCAGTGTGGTGTTGAGGGAGAGTTTTTCAGTGCGGTATTGAGGGAGAATTTTTCAGTGCGGTGTTGAGGGAGAGTTTTTCAGTGCGGTGTTGAGGGAGAGTTTTTCAGCGCGGTGTTGAGGGAGAGTTTTTCAGCGCGGTGTTGAGGGAGAGTTTTTCAGTGCGGTGAGGGAGAGTTTTTCAGCGCGGTGTTGAGGGAGAGTTTTTCAGTGCAGTATTGAGGGAGAGTTTTTCAGTGCGGTATTGAGGGAGAGTTTTTCAGTGCGGTATTGAGGGAGAGTTTTTCAGCGCGGTGTTGAGGGAGAGTTTTTCAGCGCGGTATTGAGGGAGAGTTTTTCAGCGCGGTGTTGAGGGAGAGTTTTTCAGCGCGGTGTTGAGGGAGAGTTTTTCAGCGCGGTGTTGAGGGAGAGTTTTTCAGTGCGGTATTGAGGGAGAGTTTTTCAGTGCGGTGTTGAGGGAGAGTTTTTCAGTGCGGTATTGAGGGAGAGTTTTTCATTGCGGTGTTGAGGGAGAGTTTTTCAGCGCGGTGTTGAGGGAGAGTTTTTCAGCGCGGTGTTGAGGGAGAGTTTTTCAGCGCGGTGTTGAGGGAGAGTTTTTCAGCGCGGTGTTGAGGGAGAGTTTTTCAGCGCGGTATTGAGGGAGAGTTTTTCAGCGCGGTGTTGAGGGAGAGTTTTTCAGCGCGGTGTTGAGGGAGAGTTTTTCAGCGCGGTGTTGAGGGAGAGTTTTTCAGTGCGGTATTGAGGGAGAGTTTTTCAGTGCGGTGTTGAGGGAGAGTTTTTCAGTGCGGTATTGAGGGAAAGTTTTTCAGTGCGGTATTGAGGGAGAGTTTTTCATTGCGGTGTTGAGGGAGAGTTTTTCAGCGCGGTGTTGAGGGAGAGTTTTTCAGCGCGGTGTTGAGGGAGAGTTTTTCAGCGCGGTGTTGAGGGAGAGTTTTTCAGCGCGGTGTTGAGGGAGAGTTTTCAGCGCGGTATTGAGGGAGAGTTTTTCAGTGCGGTGTTGAGGGAGAGTTTTTCAGCGCGGTGTTGAGGGAGAGTTTTTCAGTGCAGTATTGAGGGAGAGTTTTTCAGCGCGGTGTTGAGGGAGAGTTTTTCAGTGCAGTATTGAGGGAGAGTTTTTCAGCGCGGTGTTGAGGGAGAGTTTTTCAGCGCGGTATTGAGGGAGAGTTTTTCAGCGCGGTGTTGAGGGAGAGTTTTTCAGTGCGGTGTTGAGGGAGAGTTTTTCAGCGCGGTATTGAGGGAGAGTTTTTCAGCGCGGTGTTGAGGGAGAGTTTTTCAGTGCGGTATTGAGGGAGAGTTTTTCAGCGCGGTGAGGGAGAGTTTTTCAGTGCGGTGTTGAGGGAGAGTTTTTCAGTGTGGTGTTGAGGGAGAGTTTTTCAGTGCGGTGTTGAGGGAGAGTTTTTCAGTGCGGTATTGAGGGAGAGTTTTTCAGTGCGGTGTTGAGGGAGAGTTTTTCAGCGCGGTATTGAGGGAGAGTTTTTCAGTGCGGTATTGAGGGAGAGTTTTTCAGCGCGTTGTTGAGGGAGAGTTTTTCAGTACGGTGTTGAGGGAGAGTTTTTCAGCGCGGTGTTGAAGGAGAGTTTTTCAGCGCGGTGTTGAGGGAGAGTTTTTCAGCGCGGTGTTGAGGGAGAGTTTTTCAGTGCGGTGTTGAGGGAGAGTTTTTCAGTGCGGTGAGGGAGAGTTTTTCAGTGCGGTGTTGAGGGAGAGTTTTTCAGCGCGGTATTGAGGGAGAGTTTTTCAGTGCGGTATTGAGGGAAAGTTTTTCAGTGCGGTATTGAGGGAGAGTTTTTCAGCGCGGTGAGGGAGAGTTTTTCAGTGCGGTGTTGAGGGAGAGTTTTTCTGTGCGGTGTTGAGGGAGAGTTTTTCAGTGCGGTGTTGAGGGAGAGTTTTTCAGTGCGGTATTGAGGGAGAGTATTTCAGTGCGGTGTTGAGGGAGAGTTTTCAGCGCAGTGTTGAGGGAGAGTTTTTCAGCGCGGTGTTGAGCGAGAGTTTTTCAGTGCGGTATTGAGGGAGAGTTTTTCAGTGCGGTGAGGGAGAATTTTTCAGTGCGGTATTGAGGGAATGTTTTTCAGTGCGGTGTTGAGGGAGAGTTTTTCAGCGCGGTGTTGAGGGAGAGTTTTTCAGCGCGGTATTGAGGGAGAGTTTTTCATTGCGGTGTTGAGGGAGAGTTTTTCAGTGCGGTGTTGAGGGAGAGTTTTTCAGTGCGGTGTTGAGGGAGAGTTTTTCAGTGCGGTGTTGAGGGAGAGTTTTTCAGCGCGGTGTTGAGGGAGAGTTTTTCAGCGCGGTATTGAGGGAGAGTTTTTCAGCGCGGTGTTGAGGGAGAGTTTTTCAGCGCGGTATTGAGGGAGAGTTTTTCAGCGCGGTGTTGAGGGAGAGTTTTTCAGCGCGGTGTTGAGGGAGAGTTTTTCAGTGCAGTATTGAGGGAATGTTTTTCAGTGCGGTGTTGAGGGAGAGTTTTTCAGTGCGGTATTGAGGGAATGTTTTTCAGTGCGGTATTGAGGGAGAGTTTTTCAGTGCGGTGTTGAGGGAGAGTTTTTCAGTGCGGTGTTGAGGGAGAGTTTTTCAGCGCGGTGTTGAGGGAGAGTTTTTCAGTGCGGTGTTGAGGGAGAGTTTTTCAGCGCGGTATTGAGGGAGAGTTTTTCATAGCGGTGTTGAGGGAGAGTTTTCAGTGCGGTGTTGAGGGAGAGTTTTTCAGCGCGGTGTTGAGGGAGAGTTTTTCAGTGCGGTGTTGAGGGAGAGTTTTTCAGCGCGGTATTGAGGGAGAGTTTTTCAGTGCGGTATTGAGGGAGAGTTTTTCAGCGCGGTGTTGACGGAGAGTTTTTCAGTGCGGTGTTGAGGGAGAGTTTTTCAGCGCGGTGTTGAGGGAGAGTTTTTCAGCGCGGTGTTGAGGGAGAGTTTTTCAGCGCGGTGTTGAGGGAGAGTTTTTCAGTGCGGTGTTGAGGGAGAGTTTTTCAGTGCGGTGAGGGAGAGTTTTTCAGTGCGGTGTTGAGGGAGAGTTTTTCAGCGCGGTATTGAGGGAGAGTTTTTCAGTGCGGTATTGAGGGAGAGTTTTTCAGCGCGGTGAGGGAGAGTTTTTCAGTGCGGTGTTGAGGGAGAGTTTTTCAGTGTGGTGTTGAGGGAGAGTTTTTCAGTGCGGTGTTGAGGGAGAGTTTTTCAGTGCGGTATTGAGGGAGAGTTTTTCAGTGCGGTGTTGAGGGAGAGTTTTTCAGCGCGGTATTGAGGGAGAGTTTTTCAGTGCGGTATTGAGGGAGAGTTTTTCAGCGCGGTGTTGAGGGAGAGTTTTTCAGCGCGGTGTTGAGGGAGAGTTTTTCAGCGCGGTGTTGAGGGAGAGTTTTTCAGCGCGGTGTTGAGGGAGAGTTTTTCAGCGCGGTGTTGAGGGAGAGTTTTTCAGTGCGGTGTTGAGGGAGAGTTTTTCAGTGCGGTGAGGGAGAGTTTTTCAGTGCGGTGTTGAGGGAGAGTTTTTCAGCGCGGTATTGAGGGAGAGTTTTTCAGTGCGGTATTGAGGGAAAGTTTTTCAGTGCGGTGTTGAGGGAGAGTTTTTCAGCGCGGTGTTGAGGGAGAGTTTTTCAGCGCGGTGTTGAGGGAGAGTTTTCAGCGCAGTGTTGAGGGAGAGTTTTTCAGTGCGGTGTTGAGGGAGAGTTTTTCAGTGCGGTATTGAGGGAGAGTATTTCAGTGCGGTGTTGAGGGAGAGTTTTTCAGCGCGGTGTTGAGCGAGAGTTTTTCAGTGCGGTATTGAGGGAGAGTTTTTCAGTGCAGTGAGGGAGAATTTTTCAGTGCGGTATTGAGGGAGAGTTTTTCAGTGCGGTATTGAGGGAGAGTTTTTCAGTGCGGTATTGAGGGAGAGTTTTTCAGCGCGGTATTGAGGGAGAGTTTTTCAGTGCGGTGTTGAGGGAGAGTTTTTCAGTGCGGTATTGAGGGAGAGTTTTTCAGTGCGGTATTGAGGGAATGTTTTTCAGTGCGGTGTTGAGGGAGAGTTTTTCAGCGCGGTGTTGAGGGAGAGTTTTTCAGCGCGGTATTGAGGGAGAGTTTTTCATTGCGGTGTTGAGGGAGAGTTTTTCAGTGCGGTGTTGAGGGAGAGTTTTTCAGTGCGGTGTTGAGGGAGAGTTTTTCAGTGCGGTGTTGAGGGAGAGTTTTTCAGTGCGGTGTTGAGGGAGAGTTTTTCAGCGCGGTGTTGAGGGAGAGTTTTTCAGCGCGGTATTGAGGGAGAGTTTTTCAGCGCGGTGTTGAGGGAGAGTTTTTCAGCGCGGTATTGAGGGAGAGTTTGTCAGTGCGGTGTTGAGGGAGAGTTTTTCAGTGCGGTGTTGAGGGAGAGTTTTAATGTGCGGTGTTGAGGGAGAGTTTTTCAGTGCGGTATTGAGGGAATGTTTTTCAGTGCGGTGTTGAGGGAGAGTTTTTCAACGCGGTGTTGAGGGAGAGTTTTTCAGCGCGGTGTTGAGGGAGAGTTTTTCAGCGCGGTGAGGGAGAGTTTTTCAGCGCGGTGTTGAGGGAGAGTTTTTCAGTGCAGTATTGAGGGAATGTTTTTCAGTGCGGTGTTGAGGGAGAGTTTTTCAGTGCGGTATTGAGGGAATGTTTTTCAGTGCGGTATTGAGGGAGAGTTTTTCAGTGCGGTATTCAGGGAGAGTTTTTCAGTGCGGTGTTGAGGGAGAGTTTTTCAGTGCGGTGTTGAGGGAGAGTTTTTCAGCGCGGTGTTGAGGGAGTGTTTTTCAGCGCGGTGTTGAGGGAGAGTTTTTCAGCGCGGTGTTGAGGGAGAGTTTTTCAGTGCGGTGTTGAGGGAGAGTTTTTCAGTGCGGTGAGGGAGAGTTTTTCAGTGCGGTGTTGAGGGAGAGTTTTTCAGCGCGGTATTGAGGGAGAGTTTTTCAGTGCGGTATTGAGGGAAAGTTTTTCAGTGCGGTATTGAGGGAGAGTTTTTCAGCGCGGTGAGGGAGAGTTTTTCAGTGCGGTGTTGAGGGAGAGTTTTTCAGTGCGGTGTTGAGGGAGAGTTTTTCAGTGCGGTGTTGAGGGAGAGTTTTTCAGTGCGGTATTGAGGGAGAGTTTTTCAGTCGGTGTTGAGGGAGAGTTTTCAGCGCAGTGTTGAGGGAGAGTTTTTCAGTGCGGTGTTGAGGGAGAGTTTTTCAGTGCGGTATTGAGGGAGAGTTTTTCAGTGCGGTGAGGGAGAGTTTTTCAGTGCGGTGTTGACGGAGAGTTTTTCAGCGCGGTGTTGAGGGAGAGTTTTTCAGTGCAGTATTGAGGGAGAGTTTTTCAGCGCGGTGTTGAGGGAGAGTTTTTCAGCGCGGTATTGAGGGAGAGTTTTTCAGCGCGGTGTTGAGGGAGAGTTTTTCAGTGCGGTGTTGAGGGAGAGTTTTTCAGCGCGGTATTGAGGGAGAGTTTTTCAGCGCGGTGTTGAGGGAGAGTTTTTCAGTGCGGTGTTGAGGGAGAGTTTTTCAGCGCGGTATTGAGGGAGAGTTTTTCAGTGCGGTATTGAGGGAGAGTTTTTCAGCGCGGTGTTGAGGGAGAGTTTTTCAGTGCGGTGTTGAGGGAGAGTTTTTCAGTGCGGTGTTGAGGGAGAGTTTTTCAGCGCGGTGTTGAGGGAGAGTTTTTCAGTGCGGTGTTGAGGGAGAGTTTTTCAGCGCGGTATTGAGGGAGAGTTTTTCATAGCGGTGTTGAGGGAGAGTTTTCAGTGCGGTGTTGAGGGAGAGTTTTTCAGCGCGGTGTTGAGGGAGAGTTTTTCAGCGCGGTGTTGAGGGAGAGTTTTTCAGCGCGGTGTTGAGGGAGAGTTTTTCAGTGCGGTGTTGAGGGAGAGTTTTTCAGTGCGGTGAGGGAGAGTTTTTCAGTGCGGTGTTGAGGGAGAGTTTTTCAGCGCGGTATTGAGGGAGAGTTTTTCAGTGCGGTATTGAGGGAGAGTTTTTCAGCGCGGTGAGGGAGAGTTTTTCAGTGCGGTGTTGAGGGAGAGTTTTTCAGTGTGGTGTTGAGGGAGAGTTTTTCAGTGCGGTGTTGAGGGAGAGTTTTTCAGTGCGGTATTGAGGGAGAGTTTTTCAGTGCGGTGTTGAGGGAGAGTTTTTCAGCGCGGTATTGAGGGAGAGTTTTTCAGTGCGGTATTGAGGGAGAGTTTTTCAGCGCGGTGTTGAGGGAGAGTTTTTCAGTGCGGTGTTGAGGGAGAGTTTTTCAGCGCGGTGTTGAGGGAGAGTTTTTCTGCGCGGTGTTGAGGGAGAGTTTTTCAGCGCGGTGTTGAGGGAGAGTTTTTCAGTGCGGTGTTGAGGGAGAGTTTTTCAGTGCGGTGAGGGAGAGTTTTTCAGTGCGGTGTTGAGGGAGAGTTTTTCAGCGCGGTATTGAGGGAGAGTTTTTCAGTGCGGTATTGAGGGAAAGTTTTTCAGTGCGGTATTGAGGGAGAGTTTTTCAGCGCGGTGAGGGAGAGTTTTTCAGTGCGGTGTTGAGGGAGAGTTTTTCAGTGCGGTGTTGAGGGAGAGTTTTTCAGTGCGGTATTGAGGGAGAGTATTTCAGTGCGGTGTTGAGGGAGAGTTTTCAGCGCAGTGTTGAGGGAGAGTTTTTCAGCGCGGTGTTGAGCGAGAGTTTTTCAGTGCGGTATTGAGGGAGAGTTTTTCAATGCGGTGAGGGAGAATTTTTCAGTGCGGTATTGAGGGAGAGTTTTTCAGTGCGGTATTGAGGGAGAGTTTTTCAGTGCGGTATTGAGGGAGAGTTTTTCAGCGCGGTATTGAGGGAGAGTTTTTCAGCGCGGTGTTGAGGGAGAGTTTTTCAGTGCGGTATTGAGGGAGAGTTTTTCAGTGCGGTATTGAGGGAATGTTTTTCAGTGCGGTGTTGAGGGAGAGTTTTTCAGCGCGGTGTTGAGGGAGAGTTTTTCAGCGCGGTATTGAGGGAGAGTTTTTCATTGCGGTGTTGAGGGAGAGTTTTTCAGTGCGGTGTTGAGGGAGAGTTTTTCAGCGCGGTATTGAGGGAGAGTTTTTCATTGCGGTGTTGAGGGAGAGTTTTTCAGCGCGGTGTTGAGGGAGAGTTTTTCAGCGCGGTATTGAGGGAGAGTTTTTCAGCGCGGTGTTGAGGGAGAGTTTTTCAGCGCGGTATTGAGGGAGAGTTTTTCAGTGCGGTGTTGAGGGAGAGTTTTTCAGTGCGGTGTTGAGGGAGAGTTTTTCAGTGCGGTGTTGAGGGAGAGTTTTTCAGTGCGGTGTTGAGGGAGAGTTTTTCAGTGCGGTATTGAGGGAATGTTTTTCAGTGCGGTGTTGAGGGAGAGTTTTTCAGCGCGGTGTTGAGGGAGAGTTTTTCAGCGCGGTGTTGAGGGAGAGTTTTTCAGCGCGGTGAGGGAGAGTTTTTCAGCGCGGTGTTGAGGGAGAGTTTTTCAGTGCAGTATTGAGGGAATGTTTTTCAGTGCGGTGTTGAGGGAGAGTTTTTCAGTGCGGTATTGAGGGAATGTTTTTCAGTGCGGTATTGAGGGAGAGTTTTTCAGTGCGGTATTGAGGGAGAGTTTTTCAGTGCGGTGTTGAGGGAGAGTTTTTCAGTGCGGTATTGAGGGAGAGTTTTTCAGTGCGGTGTTGAGGGAGAGTTTTTCAGTGCGGTATTGAGGGAGAGTTTTTCAGTGCGGTATTGAGGGAGAGTTTTTCAGTGCGGTCTTGAGGGAGAGTTTTTCAGTGCGGTGTTGAGGGAGAGTTTTTCAGTGCGGTATTGAGGGAGAGTTTTTCAGTGCGGTGTTGAGGGAGAGTTTTTCAGTGCGGTATTGAGGGAATGTTTTTCAGTGCGGTGTTGAGGGAGAGTTTTTCAGTGCGGTGTTGAGGGAGAGTTTTTCAGCGCGGTGTTGAGAGAGAGTTTTTCAGTGCGGTGTTGAGGGAGAGTTTTCAGTGCGGTGTTGAGGGAGAGTTTTTCAGCGCGGTGTTGAGGGAGAGTTTTTCAGCGCGGTGTTGAGGGAGAGTTTTTCAGCGCGGTATTGAGGGAGAGTTTTTCAGTGCGGTATTGAGGGAGAGTTTTTCAGCGCGGTGTTGAGGGAGAGTTTTTCAGCGCGGTGTTGTGGGAGAGTTTTTCAGCGCGGTGTTGAGGGAGAGTTTTTCAGCGCGGTGTTGAGGGAGAGTTTTTCAGCGCGGTGTTGAGGGAGAGTTTTTCAGTGCGGTGTTGAGGGAGAGTTTTTCAGTGCGGTGAGGGAGAGTTTTTCAGTGCGGTGTTGAGGGAGAGTTTTTCAGCGCGGTGAGGGAGAGTTTTTCAGTGCGGTGTTGAGGGAGAGTTTTTCAGTGCGGTGTTGAGGGAGAGTTTTTCAGTGCGGTGTTGAGGGAGAGTTTTTCAGTGCGGTATTGAGGGAGAGTTTTTCAGTGCGGTGTTGAGGGAGAGTTTTCAGCGCAGTGTTCAGGGAGAGTTTTTCAGCGCGGTGTTGAGGGAGAGTTTTTCAGTGCGGTATTGAGGGAGAGTTTTTCAGTGCGGTGAGGGAGAATTTTTCAGTGCGGTATTGAGGGAGAGTTTTTCAGTGCGGTATTGAGGGAGAGTTTTTCAGTGCGGTATTGAGGGAGAGTTTTTCAGCGCGGTATTGAGGGAGAGTTTTTCAGCGCGGTGTTGAGGGAGAGTTTTTCAGTGCGGTATTGAGGGAGAGTTTTTCAGTGCGGTATTGAGGGAATGTTTTTCAGTGCGGTGTTGAGGGAGAGTTTTTCAGCGCGGTGTTGAGGGAGAGTTTTTCAGCGCGGTATTGAGGGAGAGTTTTTCATTGCGGTGTTGAGGGAGAGTTTTTCAGTGCGGTGTTGAGGGAGAGTTTTTCAGTGCGGTGTTGAGGGAGAGTTTTTCAGTGCGGTTTTGAGGGAGAGTTTTTCAGCGCGGTGTTGAGGGAGAGTTTTTCAGCGCGGTATTGAGGGAGGGTTTTTCAGCGCGGTGTTGAGGGAGAGTTTTTCAGCGCGGTATTGAGGGAGAGTTTTTCATTGCGGTGTTGAGGGAGAGTTTTTCAGTGCGGTGTTGAGGGAGAGTTTTTCAGTGCGGTGTTGAGGGAGAGTTTTTCAGTGCGGTGTTGAGGGAGAGTTTTTCAGTGCGGTGTTGAGGGAATGTTTTTCAGTGCTGTGTTGAGGGAGAGTTTTTCAGCGCGGTGTTGAGGGAGAGTTTTTCAGCGCGGTGTTGAGGGAGAGTTTTTCAGCGCGGTGAGGGAGAGTTTTTCAGCGCGGTGTTGAGGGAGAGTTTTTCAGTGCAGTATTGAGGGAATGTTTTTCAGTGCGGTGTTGAGGGAGAGTTTTTCAGTGCGGTATTGAGGGAATGTTTTTCAGTGCGGTATTGAGGGAGAGTTTTTCAGTGCGGTATTGAGGGAGAGTTTTTCAGTGCGGTGTTGAGGGAGAGTTTTTCAGTGCGGTATTGAGGGAGAGTTTTTCAGTGCGGTGTTGAGGGAGAGTTTTTCAGTGCGGTATTGAGGGAGAGTTTTTCAGTGCGGTATTGAGGGAGAGTTTTTCAGTGCGGTATTGAGGGAGAGTTTTTCAGTGCGGTATTGAGGGAGAGTTTTTCAGTGCGGTGTTGAGGGAGAGTTTTTCAGTGCGGTATTGAGGGAGAGTTTTTCAGTGCGGTGTTGAGGGAGAGTTTTTCAGTGCGGTATTGAGGGAATGTTTTTCAGTGCGGTGTTGAGGGAGAGTTTTTCAGCGCGGTGTTGAGGGAGAGTTTTTCAGCGCGGTGTTGAGGGAGAGTTTTTCAGCGCGGTGAGGGAGAGTTTTTCAGCGCGGTGTTGAGGGAGAGTTTTTCAGCGCGGTGTTGAGGGAGAGTTTTTCAGCGCGGTGTTGAGGGAGAGTTTTTCAGCGCGGTGTTGAGGGAGAGTTTTTCAGCGCGGTGAGGGAGAATTTTTCAGTGCGGTATTGAGGGAATGTTTTTCAGTGCGGTATTGAGGGAGAGTTTTTCAGTGCGGTGTTGAGGGAGAGTTTTTCAGTGCGGTGTTGAGGGAGAGTTTTTCAGCGCGGTGTTGAGGGAGAGTTTTTCAGTGCGGTGTTGAGGGAGAGTTTTTCAGCGCGGTGTTGAGGGAGAGTTTTTCAGTGCGCTGTTGAGGGAGAGTTTTTCAGTGCGGTATTGAGGGAGAGTTTTTCAGTGCGGTATTGAGGGAATGTTTTTCAGTGCGGTGTTGAGGGAGAGTTTTTCAGCGCGGTGTTGAGGGAGAGTTTTTCAGTGCGGTGTTGAGGGAGAGTTTTTCAGCGCGGTATTGAGGGAATGTTTTTCAGCGCGGTGTTGAGGGAGAGTTTTTCAGTGCGGTGTTGAGGGAGACTTTTTCAGTGCGGTGTTGAGGGAGAGTTTTTCAGCGCGGTGTTGAGGGAGAGTTTTTCAGTGCGGTGTTGAGGGAGAGTTTTTCAGCGCTGTGTTGAGGGAGAGTTTTTCAGTGCGGTGTTGAGGGAGAGTTTTTCAGCGCGGTGTTGAGGGAGAGTTTTTCAGTGCGGTGTTGAGGGAGAGTTTTTCAGCGCGGTGTTGAGGGAGAGTTTTTCAGTGCGGTGTTGAGGGAGAGTTTTTCAGCGCGGTGTTGAGGGAGAGTTTTTCAGCGCGGTGTTGAGGGAGAGTATTTCAGTGCGGTGTTGAGGGAGAGTTTTTCAGTGCGGTGTTGAGGGAGAGTTTTTCAGCGCGGTGTTGAGGGAGAGTTTTTCAGTGCGGTGTTGAGGGAGAGTTTTTCAGCGCGGTGTTGAGGGAGAGTTTTTCAGCGCGTTATTGAGGGAGAGTTTTTCAGCGCGGTGTTGAGGGAGAGTTTTTCAGCGCAGTGTTGAGGGAGAGTTTTTCAGCGCGGTGTTGAGGGAGAGTTTTTCAGTGCGGTGTTGAGGGAGAGTTTTTCAGCGCGGTGTTGAGGGAGAGTTTTTCAGCGCGTTATTGAGGGAGAGTTTTTCAGCGCGGTGTTGAGGGAGAGTTTTTCAGTGCAGTATTGAGGGAATGTTTTTCAGTGCGGTGTTGAGGGAGAGTTTTTCAGTGCGGTATTGAGGGAATGTTTTTCAGTGCGGTATTGAGGGAGAGTTTTTCAGTGCGGTATTGAGGGAGAGTTTTTCAGTGCGGTGTTGAGGGAGAGTTTTTCAGTGCGGTATTGAGGGAGAGTTTTTCAGTGCAGTGTTGAGGGAGAGTTTTTCAGTGCGGTATTGAGGGAGAGTTTTTCAGTGCGGTATTGAGGGAGAGTTTTTCAGTGCGGTATTGAGGGAGAGTTTTTCAGTGCGGTGTTGAGGGAGAGTTTTTCAGTGCGGTATTGAGGGAGAGTTTTTCAGTGCGGTGTTGAGGGAGAGTTTTTCAGTGCGGTATTGAGGGAATGTTTTTCAGCGCGGTGTTGAGGGAGAGTTTTTCAGCGCGGTGTTGAGGGAGAGTTTTTCAGCGCGGTGTTGAGGGAGAGTTTTTCAGCGCGGTGAGGGAGAGTTTTTCAGCGCGGTTTTGAGGGAGAGTTTTTCAGCGCGGTGTTGAGGGAGAGTTTTTCAGCGCGGTGTTGAGGGAGAGTTTTTCAGCGCGGTGTTGAGGGAGAGTTTTTCAGCGCGGTGAGGGAGAATTTTTCAGTGCGGTATTGAGGGAATGTTTTTCAGTGCGGTATTGAGGGAGAGTTTTTCAGTGCGGTATTGAGGGAGAGTTTTTCAGTGCGGTGTTGAGGGAGAGTTTTTCAGCGCGGTGTTGAGGGAGAGTTTTTCAGTGCGGTGTTGAGGGAGAGTTTTTCAGCGCGGTGTTGAGGGAGGGTTTTTCAGTGCGGTGTTGAGGGAGAGTTTTTCAGTGCGGTATTGAGGGAGAGTTTTTCAGTGCGGTATTGAGGGAATGTTTTTCAGTGCGGTGTTGAGGGAGAGTTTTTCAGCGCGGTGTTGAGGGAGAGTTTTTCAGTGCGGTGTTGAGGGAGAGTTTTTCAGTGCGGTGTTGAGGGAATGTTTTTCAGCGCGGTGTTGAGGGAGAGTTTTTCAGTGCGGTGTTGAGGGAGACTTTTTCAGTGCGGTGTTGAGGGAGAGTTTTTCAGCGCGGTGTTGAGGGAGAGTTTTTCAGTGCGGTGTTGAGGGAGAGTTTTTCAGCGCGGTATTGAGGGAGAGTTTTTCAGTGCGGTGTTGAGGGAAAGTTTTTCAGTGCGGTATTGAGGGAGAGTTTTTCAGTGCAGTGTTGCGGGAGTGTTGCACTATTGGAGTTGCCATCCTGCAGATGAGACATTACATCACTGGGACCCTCGCTGGTGAGCCTGCAGTATCTCATGGCACTATTTTGTTTTGTTTTTTTATTAAATATTTTATTGAAAATTTTTGGTCAACCAACACAGTACATTGTGCATCCTTTACACAATATTATAACAACACAAATAACAATGACCTATTTTATAAACAAAAAATGAATAAATAATAAATAACAAAAATGAAAACTAGCCCTAATTGGCAACTGCCTTGTCACAAGTAACACTCTCCAAAAATATAATTTAACAGTCCAATATATAATTATCTGTAGCAACGACCTATACATACTATACAGTATATATTAACAACCCTGAGAGTCCTTCTGGTTCCTCCTCCCCCCCCCCCCCTCTCCCCCCCCCCCCAATCCTGGGCTGCTGCTGCTGCCTTCTTTTTCCCATTCCGTCTATCTTTCTGCGAGGTATTCGACGAACGGTTGCCACCGCCTGGTGAACCCTTGAGCCGACCCCCTTAGGACGAACTTAATCCGCTCTAGCTTTATAAACCCCGCCATGTCATTTATCCAGGTCTCCACCCCCGGGGGCTTGGCTTCTTTCCACATTACCAATATCCTGCGCCGGGCTACTAGGGACGCAAAGGCCAAAACATCGGCCTCTCTCGCCTCCTGCACTCCCGGCTCTTGTGCAACCCCAAATATAGCCAACCCCCAGCTTGGTTCGACCCGGACTCCTACTACTTTTGAAAGCACCTTTGTCACCCCCATCCAAAATCCCTGTAGTGCCGGGCATGACCAAAACATATGGGTATGATTCGCTGGGCTTCTCGAGCACCTTGCACACCTATCCTCCACCCCAAAAAATTTACTGAGCCGTGCTCCAGTCATATGCGCCCTGTGTAATACCTTAAACTGAATCAGGCTTAGCCTGGCACACGAGGACGACGAGTTTACCCTGCTTAGGGCATCTGCCCACAGCCCCTCCTCGATCTCCTCCCCCAGCTCTTCTTCCCATTTCCCTTTTAGGTCATCTACCATAGTCTCCCCTTCGTCCCTCATTTCCCTATATATATCTGATACCTTACCATCCCCCACCCATGCCTTTGAGATCACTCTGTCCTGCACCTCTTGTGTCGGGAGCTGCGGGAATTCCCTCACCTGTTGCCTCGCAAAAGCCCTCAGTTGCATATACCTGAATGCATTCCCTTGGGGCAACCCATATTTCTCGGTCAGCGCTCCCAGACTCGCGAACTTCCCATCCACAAACAGATCTTTCAGTTGCGTTATTCCTGCTCTTTGCCACATTCCATATCCCCCATCCATTCCCCCCGGGGCAAACCTATGGTTGTTTCTTATCGGGGACCCCCCCAAGGCTCCAGTCTTTCCCCTATGCCGTCTCCACTGTCCCCAAATCTTCAGTGTAGCCACCACCACCGGGCTTGTGGTGTAGTTCCTCGGTGAGAACGGCAATGGGGCTGTCACCATAGCCTGTAGGCTAGTCCCCCTACAGGACGCCCTCTCTAATCTCTTCCACGCCGCTCCCTCCTCCTCTCCCATCCACTTACTCACCATTGAAATATTAGCGGCCCAATAATACTCACTTAGGCTCGGTAGTGCCAGCCCCCCCCTATCCCTGCTACGCTGTAAGAATCCCTTCCTCACTCTCGGGGTCTTCCCGGCCCGCACAAAACCCATGATGCTCTTTTCAATCCTTTTAAAAAAAGCCTTCGTGATCACCACCGGGAGGCACTGAAACACAAAGAGGAATCTCGGGAGGACCACCATCTTAACCGCCTGCACCCTCCCTGCCATTGACAGGGATACCATATCCCATCTCTTGAAATCCTCCTCCATCTGTTCCACCAACCGCGTTAAATTTAACCTATGCAATGTGCCCCAATTCTTAGCTATCTGGATCCCCAGGTAACGAAAGTCCCTTATTACCTTCCTCAACGGTAGGTCCTCTATTTCTCTACTCTGCTCCCCTGGATGCACCACAAACAACTCACTTTTCCCCATGTTCAATTTGTACCCTGAAAAATCCCTAAACTCCCCAAGTATCCGCATTATTTCTGGCGTCCCCTCCGCCGGGTCCGCCACGTATAGTAGCAAATCGTCCACATACAAAGATACCCGGTGCTCTTCTCCTCCCCTAAGTACTCCCCTCCACTTCTTGGAACCCCTCAACGCTATCGCCAGGGGCTCAATCGCCAGTGCAAACAATAATGGGGACAGAGGGCATCCCTGCCTTGTCCCTCTATGGAGCCGAAAATATGCAGATCCCCGTCCATTCGTGACCACGCTCGCCACTGGGGCCCTATACAACAGCTGCACCCATCTAACATACCCCTCTCCAAAACCAAATCTCCTCAACACCTCCCACAAATAATCCCACTCCACTCTATCAAATGCTTTCTCGGCATCCATCGCCACTACTATCTCCGTTTCTCCCTCTGGTGGGGCCATCATCATTACCCCTAACAACCTCCGTATATTCGTGTTCAGCTGTCTCCCCTTCACAAACCCAGTTTGGTCCTCGTGGACCACCCCCGGGACACATTCCTCTATTCTCATTGCCATTACCTTGGCCAGGACCTTGGCATCTACATTTAGGAGGGAAATAGGTCTATAGGACCCGCATTGTAGCGGGTCCTTTTCCTTCTTTAAGAGAAGCGATATTGTTGCTTCAGACATAGTCGGGGGCAGTTGTCCCCTTTCCTTTGCCTCATTAAAGGTCCTCGTCAGTACCGGGGCGAGCAAGTCCACATATTTTCGATAGAATTCGACTGGGAATCCATCCGGTCCCGGGGCCTTTCCCGCCTGCATGCTCCTAATTCCTTTCACCACTTCTTCTACCTCGATCTGTGCTCCCAGTCCCACCCTTTCCTGCTCTTCCACCTTGGGAAATTCCAGCCGATCCAAGAAGCCCATCATTCTCTCCCTCCCATCCGGGGGTTGAGCTTCATATAATTTTTTATAAAATGTCTTGAACACTCCATTCACTCTCTCCGCTCCCCGCTCCATCTCTCCTTCCTCATCCCTCACTCCCCCTATTTCCCTCGCTGCTCCCCTTTTCCTCAATTGGTGTGCCAGCAACCTGCTCGCCTTCTCCCCATATTCGTACTGTACACCCTGTGCCTTCCTCCATTGTGCCTCTGCAGTGCCTGTAGTCAGCAAGTCAAATTCTACATGTAGCCTTTGCCTTTCCCTGTACAGTCCCTCCTCCGGTGCTTCCGCATATTGTCTGTCCACCCTCAAAAGTTCTTGCAGCAACCGCTCCCGTTCCTTACTCTCCTGCTTCCCTTTATGTGCCCTTATTGATATCAGCTTCCCTCTAACCACCGCCTTCAACGCCTCCCAGACCACTCCCACCTGGACCTCCCCATTATCATTGAGTTCCAAGTACTTTTCAATGCACCCCCTCACCCTTAGACACACCCCCTCATCTGCCATTAGTCCCATGTCCATTCTCCAGGGTGGGCGCCCTCCTGTTTCCTCCCCTATCTCCAAGTCCACCCAGTGTGGAGCGTGATCCGAAATGGCTATAGCCGTATACTCCGTTCCCCTCACCTTCGGGATCAATGCCCTACCCAGCACAAAAAAGTCTATTCGTGAGTAGACTTTATGGACATAGGAGAAAAACGAGAACTCCTTACTCCTACGTCTGCTAAATCTCCACGGGTCTACACCTCCCATCTGCTCCATAAAATCTTTAAGTACCTTGGCTGCTGCCGGCCTCCTTCCAGTCCTGGACTTCGACCTATCCAGCCCTGGTTCCAACACCGTATTAAAATCTCCCCCCATTATCAGCTTTCCCATCTCTAGGTCCGGAATGCGTCCTAGCATCCGCCTCATAAAATTGGCATCATCCCAGTTCGGGGCATATACGTTTACCAAAACCACCGTCTCCCCCTGTAGTTTGCCACTCACCATCACGTATCTGCCCCCGTTATCCGCCACTATAGTCTTTGCCTCGAACATTACCCGCTTCCCCACTAATATAGCCACCCCCCTGTTTTTCGCATCTAGCCCCGAATGGAACACCTGCCCCACCCATCCTTTGCGTAGCCTAACCTGGTCTATCAGTTTCAGGTGCGTTTCCTGTAACATAACCACATCTGCCTTAAGTTTCTTAAGGTGTGCGAGTACCCGTGCCCTCTTTATCGGCCCGTTCAGCCCTCTCACGTTCCACGTGATCAG
Source organism: Scyliorhinus torazame (assembly GCF_047496885.1). Lineage (NCBI taxonomy): Eukaryota > Metazoa > Chordata > Chondrichthyes > Carcharhiniformes > Scyliorhinidae > Scyliorhinus > Scyliorhinus torazame. The sequence goes on along the minus strand of NC_092723.1, from coordinate 173,001,475 downwards.
CCGAGTTGGGGGTCTTCCTACCCCCCCCCCCCCTTGTCGATTAGCCATCACCTTTTTCCAGCTCCTCACCCGGTTCCCACGCAGCTGTATCTCCCCCAGGCGGTGCCCCCCCACCCATCCTCTCCCATACCAGCTCCCCCCTCTCCCCAGCAGCAGCAACCCAGTAATTCCCCCCTCCCACCCCCCCCCGCTAGCGTAATTACTCCCCCCATGTTGCTCCCAGAAGTCAGCAAACTCTGGCTGACCTCGGCTTCCCCCCGTGACCTCGGCTCGCACCGTGCGACGCCCCCTCCTTCCTGCTTCTCTATTCCCGCCATGATTATCATAGCGCGGGAACCAAGCCCGCGCTTCTCCCTTGGCCCCGCCCCCAATGGCCAACGCCCCATCTCCTCCCCATCACCACCTGTGGGAGAGAGAAAAGTTACCACATCGCAGGATTAGTACATAAAACCCCTCTTTGCCCCCCACATTCGCCCCACCACTTTGTTCGAACGTTCTTTTTAATAACCCGCTCATTCCAGTTTTTCTTCCACAATAAAAGTCCACGCTTCATCCGCCGTCTCAAAGTAGTGGTGCCTCCCTCGATATGTGACCCACAGTCTTGCCGGTTGCAGCATTCCAAATTTTATCTTCTTTTTATGAAGCACCGCCTTGGCCCGATTAAAGCTCGCCCTCCTTCTCGCCACCTCCGCACTCCAGTCTTGATAAACGCGGATCACCGCGTTCTCCCATTTACTGCTCCGAGTTTTCTTCGCCCATCTAAGGACCATTTCTCTATCCTTAAAACGGAGGAATCTCACCACTATGGCTCTGGGAATTTCTCCTGCTCTCGGTCCTCGCGCCATCACTCGGTATGCTCCCTCCACCTCCAACGGACCCGCCGGGGCCTCCGCTCCAATTAACGAGTGCAGCATCGTGCTCACATATGCCCCGACGTCCGCTCCCTCCACACCTTCAGGAAGACCAAGAATCCTCAGGTTGTTCCTCCTTGCGTTGTTTTCCAGTGCCTCCAACCTTTCCACACATCGTTTCTGATGTGCCTCCTGCGTCTCCGTCTTCACCACCAGGCCCTGTATATCGTCCTCATTCTCGGCTGCCTTTGCCTTCACGACCCGAAGCTCCCGCTCCTGGGTCTTTTGTTCCTCCTTTAGCCCTTCGATCGCCTGTAGTATCGGGGCCAACAGCTCTTTCTTCATTTCCTTTTTGATCTCTTCCACACAGCATTTCAAGAACTCTTGTTGTTCAGGGCCCCATGTTAAACTGCCACCTTCCGATGCCATCTTGGTTTTTGCTTGCCTTCCTTGCCGCTGTTCTAAAGGATCCACTGCAATCTGGCCACTCTCTCCTCCTTTTTCCATCCGTATCCAGGGGGGATTCCCTTCTGGTTTACCGCACAGTGTTTTTAGCCGTCAAAATTGCCGTTGGGGCTCCTATCAAGAGCCCAAAAGTCCGTTTCACAGGGAGCTGCCGAAACGTGCGACTCAGCTGGTCATCGCCGCACCCGGAAGCCTCATGGCACTATTTTGATGAGCCATAGGGGAGCACTCCCCAGTGAAATACAAATAAAAAGTGCGGGAGAATCTCAGCGGTCTGGCAGCATCTGTGGAGACAGAAATGCAGTTGCTGTTTCGGTTCCATGATGACTCTTTGGTGGAACTCAGTTCCTCCCCAGTGTCCTGGCCAATATTTATTTTTCACCCAGCACCACCCAGGCGGATTATCTGGGTAGAATATCATTGCTGTGTGTGTGTGTGTGTGCCATACGCAAATTGGCTGACTCATTTCCTACAAGGCAGCGGTGGCTAATTCAGCGGCGTTGGGACATCTTGAGGATTTGAAGAGTTCTACACCGATGCTTCCTTGAGCGCTGTTCAGCTATGTGCGGTGGTTGTCCATTCTTTGTGCCTTGGAGCACCCACAAACCTGCTTTGGTTTCACTTTCAAAGCAACTTTTCCTCTTTTGTACCGCATGTTGTCATCCAGAGTTTGAGGGCTCAACAGGAAAGAGACAATCATACCAGAGGAAGTGCATCATCGTTTTAATAGTGAGTACTTGCAGCTACCCCCCGCCCATCACCCCCCCCCCCCCCCCATTCAAACTGCTGTGTCTACTCGTCTGCAGTCTCCAAAAGTCCAGGTACTGGCAGGTTATCAGAAAGGGAGAAGTCATGCATCAATCCTTGGGTTATCTGGGTAAAGACCTGGTAACATGTTAATGGTTGAGTGCTGCATCATCAGTTGTACTGTAACAGATAGTTGCTGCAGACTGTAGCAGTTTGGTGTTATCACTGATCAAACAGATTACTCTGGCAGGGTGCCGATGGGGAAGTGAGTTGGAAATGCAGAATAGGAACATGCTCCTTTAGTTGGTTCCTTCTACTTTGCAGTGGGCATTGTTCATTCTCTGCCGTGGAGATAGGTCGGGTTAGGATCATTTTTTAAAAAAGGAAAACCGTGAAATATTGAACTGCTGGGGAGCTTTCAAAGTTTGGCACCAGCAAACAGAAGGTTGCATTGTTTGTGCTGGTGAGGGAACAGAATCCAGATCAGTAAACAGAACTACAATCACTCAGACTCGAGGGGATACGATTGAATGTAAAGAAGTGTCTATATTTTATACATGGCCTGATCTCTGAATAGCACAATGTTCAGTTCCATGCGGAAACCAGCACAACTGTTTTTCTCTTTCGTAGAAGTGGTGTTGGCTGTAAGAAAATGTGACAAAGCCACTTCCTGCAACTAATGTGGTTCCGTGCACCCAGCAGAATGCCAATCGCCCACCACCCTCTGCTGACCTACATGGGGTGGCACAGCAGCACAGTGGTTAGCACTGCTGCTTCACAACGCCGGCGTCCTGGGTTCGATGTCCGGCTTGGGTCACTGTCTGTGCGGAGTCTGCATGCTCTCCCCGTGTCGGCGTGGGTTTCTTCCGGGTGCTCCGGTTTCCTCCCACAAGTCCCGAAAGACGTGCTGTAAGGTGAATTGGACATTCTGAATTCTCCCTCTGTGTACCCGAACAGGCGCCGGAATGTGGCGACTAGGGGCTTTTCACAGCAACTTCATTGCAGTGTTATAATTGTGACAATAATAAAGATAATTATTACATTGGCCCTTGGTTCGGCAACATTTCTATTTGAAAGGTTCTTCTCCTTGCTTTCGAATGCCTCCTGTGGTCAGCACCACCTCCCTATCTCTGTATTCTCCTCCAGCCCTACAACCCTCTGAGACCTCTGCCCTCCTCAAATGCCCGCCTCCTGCCCAGTCCTGATTTTAATTTTGCTCCATCAACGCCGGCCGTGCTTTCAGCTGCCTCCCCGGACTCCAGCTCTGGAATTCCATCTCTCGCCCTCTTTTCCTCCCTCGCTCTCTCGCCTCCTTTTAAGAGGCTCCTTAATAACCTACCTCTTTGTTCAAAGTTTGCCCCACCTGTCCTTATGTGGGTCAGTGCCAAATTTTATTTGATGATCCTGTGAACAACATACGTTGTTGTTAAAGGCACAAGTTGTTGAAGGGATATGAGATGAATAATTATTTTCTGATTGACAATCTAATCATCTCAATAGAAAGAAGGGTAATCCCCTTTGCAAGCTTTCCAAACGCCTCTTTCTAACTGTACTGATGCCGGCGTTGGACTGTTGGACTGGGGTGAGCACAGTAAGAAGTCTTACAGCACCAGGTTAAAGTCCAACAGGTTTGTTTCAAACACTAGCTTTCGGAGCACTGCTCCTTCCTCAGGTGAATGAAGAGGTCTTCATACCCGAGGAAGGAGCAGTGCTCCGAAAGCTAGTGATTTGAAACAAACCTGTTGGACTTTAACCTGGTGTTGTAAGACTTCTTACTGAACTGAGTAATGGGCATTATTTTATGCAAAGTCTGCCAGCACGTAACCCCCCCCTCCCCCCCCCCCCCACACTCTCAGCCTCTACCCCATGTTAATCTTTCTAAAACTAGAAAAGAGCAGCTGACCCCTGTCCAGCCAGACTCTTCTTTCTAGCTTCACGCATGCCCTATTTTAAAAAATAAATTTAGAGTACCCAATTCATTTTTTTTCCAATTAAGGGGCAATTTTAGCGTGGCCAATCCACCTACCCTGCACATCTTTGGGTTGTGGGCGCGCTCCACACGGACAATGACCCAGGGCCGGGATTGAACCTGGGACCTCGGCACTGTGAGACAACAGGGCTAATCCACTGCGCCACCGTGCTACCCTTCGCATGCCCTATTTCATGAATGGCCGCTGTCCAATTTCGAGCAACATTCCCTTGCCCGGCCTCGGTTGCTGGCCTCGACCCAGTAGCTTGCTCACCATTGCTTTTGGGGTCACCTTGGCAGCAAGTTAGCTGGTTTTGTATATTGATGTGTTGGGTAGGCTGGGTCGATGTGGACTGCACGTGATGCAGTGTGGCGAGAGACAGACCTCCAACACTTGATAAGATGCAACACGATTTTATTTAACATCTGAACTATTATACATGTTCAACTGTGGGTTGACACTATGCTGACTTGACTGGAGACCTGATCTTAGCCTAACCAGACTTACTAGCTACCGCATGGTGTTTGCACTGGACAGCTCACTAACTCTGACTGTCTCAGAGGCTGGGTCCCGAGAGAGCGGGAAAACTGGTGCCCTCTGGCTTTATAGTGGCCGTGTCCTGTCTGGTGATTGGCTGCTCTGTTCTGTGTGCTTACTGGTCATCCTGTGTGTCAATCACTGCCTGTCTGCACTCCATTGTATACATAGATGTATATTATGACATATATGAGGACGGTATACCTTCATAACATACAGACTCAGTCCCAGCCGGCCCATTTTTAGGATATTAAAGGCTCGATTTAATGTGCAAAAATCAAGAGTCCCGTTTTCGGCGGGTATAATGGCGGCTTTCTTGACGCCTGAAGCACCGAGAACGACCCGGCTATCAAACAGGACTCTTGTCTTTTTTTTTTGGCCTCAGTTGGGAATGCCCCCCGACGCCACCCTTACCTCATCATCAGTGTAGGGAGAGATCGGGGTGCCATTTCTAAATGCCACCTCAATCTCTTCACCCCACTCGGACACCCCACTGTCCCAACTTACCTCTCGAAGGTCCTCAGACCCCCCTTCAACCTGCCTCTTAAGGGCAGGGCAACCCCAGGCCCAATCCCTGACACAGGCAACCAGGCAACCATGCACCTTGGCACTGCCACCCTGGCACCATGGCAGTGCACCCACCAGACTGGCAGTGCCCCTGGACAGTGCCCCAGACTAGCACTACCAAGGTGCCCAGGTACCAGCAGGAGTGCCAGGGTACAGCTGTGCCCAGAACCCGACCAGCCAGGGGCCTTCGATGGCCTGGCTCATGTTTGTGTGGACCAGTGCTAAACAGTGCCATGGCGAAGTCTCCCAGGCACGGGCGTTAATTTCCAGGCCTCGGGAGAATCAGGCGCTGACATAGCTTAATGAGCCTAATGGCACACTTAAGTATGTTACTCTGGATCTCCCCTAGCGAGGGCGCGATTAAGATTGATATCGCGAGGCGTTGCAAACACGCCGCGAGATTTAACGGCCTCGCCGCGAGACCGAGTCGGGCGCGACGAGGCCATTTGATCGTACCCAATATGTCCCATTCTTTGGTGATTGTGTCCCTTTTCATCTCTCCTCACACCTTTTAATCCACTTATTCATCCTATTTTTCATTCCTCAAACAGAACAGGACTGAATGAAAATGAGCTTTTATTTGTTTTAGACTTCCTTTAGAGGCGTTTGTGATCCTGTCACTGCAATAAAATTCTGTCCTTTAATTATGTCTGATCAATGTAACCGACAACTGGAGGCTGAATCTGCAGCTGGCAAATGATGGTACATCCATAATCCAGGGGCAGCTGACTAACCCCACGAGCATGCTCTACAATTCAATTAAATCATTCCCTTAATGCATTTGCCGACTGTAGATTCATACCCCTTAACACTCTTATCTAATAACAATCTAACCCCCTAATTTGTCACATTTTCAATTGACCTCTGCCTCAATAGAATTTCCGGAGAGAGAGTTGCAGATTCCCGCTACCCCTTTCTGTGAAGACATCTCTCCTGGCATCACGCCTGAATGGCCTGGTAGTCATTTTAAGTTCTGCCTCTGTTCTAGACACCCAGACAGTTTCTCTGTCTACCTTTAGCTCAGTTGGCTGGACAGCTGGGGCGTCATTCTCCGACCCCCCGCCGGGTCGGAGAATGGCCGTTGGCCGCCGTGAATCCCGCCCCCGCCCCCGCCGAAGTCTCCGCTCCCGGAGATTGGGCGGGGGGCGGGAAACCGGCCACGCCGGTTGGCGGGACCCCCCCGCTGGATTCTCCGGCCCGGATGGGCCGAAGTCCCGCCCAGAAATTGCCAGTCCCACCGGCGTAAATCAAACCTGGTATTTACCGGCGGGACCAGGCGGCGTGGGCGGGCTCCGGGGTCCTGGGGGGGGGCACGGGGCGATCTGACCCCGGGGGTGCCCCCACGGTGGCCTGGCCCGCGATCGGGGCCCACCGATCCGCGGGCGGGCCTGTGCCGTGGGGGCACTCTTTCCCTTCCGCCTCCGCTACGGCCTCCACCATGGCGGAGGCGGAAGAGACTCTCCCCACTGCGCATGCGCGGGAAACTGACAGCGGCCGCTGACGCTCCCGCGCATGCGCCGGGAAATTGACAGCGGCCGCTGACGCTCCCGCGCATGCGCCGCATTTCCGCGCCAGCTGGCGGGGAAACAAACGCCATTTCCGCCAGCTGGCGGGGCGGAAATCCCTCCGGCGTCGGCCTAGCCCCATAATGTTGGGGCTAGGCCGCCAAAGATGCGGAGCATTCCGCACCTTTGGGCCGGCGCGATGCCCGTCTGATTGGCGCCGTCTTTGGCGCCAGTCGGCGGACATCCCGCTGTTGGGGGAGAATTTCGCCCCTGGTTCATGATGCAGAGCGAGGCCAGCAGCGTGGGTTCAAAACTGGCTGAGGTTATTCATGAAGGCCCCGTCTCCTCAACCTTGTCCCCTCGCCTGAGGCGTGGTAACCCTCAGGTTAAATCACCACCAGTCAGCTCTACCTCTCAGAGGGGAAAGCAGCCTATGGTCATCTGGGACCATGGTGTCTTTACTTCACAGACCATCTGCAAGATGCACGATCACACTCACCAGGGCTTCTTCAGCAGCACCGTCCGAATGTGCAAAGACCACCCCCTAAAAGGACAAGTTACCACCAACACGTCACCTGTTCCACCAGAGGCCCAAACATCCTGGACCACCGCTACACAAATATCAAACATGCCTACCGCTCTATCGCCCGCCCACACTTTGGCAAATCTGACCACAAGGCTGTGCTCCTGCTCCCGGCTTAGAAGCAAAAACTGAAGCGGGAGAATCCGTCAAAGAAACTCGTGCGTTGTTGGTCTGAGGAATCGGATGATCTCCTTCGGGACTGCTTAGAGTCAGTGGACTGGTCAGTATTTAAAAACTCTGCGACCAGCCTGAACGAGTCCGCCACTACAGTAACTGACTTCATTAGTAAGTGTGTAGAAGACTGTGTGCCAAAGAAGCAAAGCCGCGTGTTTCCGAACCGGAAACCCTGGATGAACAGGGATATCCACTGCTTGCTGAAGTCTAGGTCTGAGGCGTTCAAGTCAGGCGACCCTGACCTCTACAAGAAAGCCAGATATGATCTAAAGAAATCCATCAAAGATGCCAAAAGACAGTACCGGACCAAGCTCGAGCCCCAGGCTAGCCACACGGACCCCCGCCGTCTATGGCAAGGCCTGCAAGACATACAGGCTACAAGATGAAGGCATGTAAAATCCTCGGCTCCAACCCACCCCTCCCTGATGAGCTCAACGCATTCTATGCACGCTTTGAGCAAGAGGTCAGCGAGAGCGAGCCCTCCACCCCAGAAGCCACGGATGAACTTGTATCTGAGATCACCACTGCAGACGTCAGAGCTGCCTTCTCGAAGGTCAACCCACGGAAAGCCACTGGCCCGGATGGGGTACCCAGACGAGCACTCGGGTCTTGCGCGGATCAGCTGGCGGGGGTATTCGCAGACATCTTCAACCTCTCTTTACAGCAATCTGAGGTCCCTATCTGCTTCAAGAAGATGACCATCATCCCTGAACCAAAAAAAGCCAAGCAGGGTGCCTTAATAACTATCATCCAGTGGCTCTGACATCCATCATCATGAAGTGCTTCGAAAGGTTAGTCATGGCACGAATCAACTCCAGCCTCCCGGATTGCCTTGATCCACTACAGTTCGCCTACCGCTGCAACAGGTCCACAGCAGACGCCATCTCCATGGCCCTGCACTCTACCCTGGAACACCTAGATAACAAAGACACCTATGTCAGACTCCTATTTATCGACTACAGCTTCAACACCATCATTCCTACGAAACCCATCTCCAAACTCCGTGACCTTGGCCTTGGCTCCTCCCTCTGCGACTGGATCCTGAACTTTCAAACCCACAGGCCACAATCAGTAAAGATAGGCAACAACACCTCCTCCACGATCATCCTCAACACCGGAGCTCCACAAGGCTGTGTCCTCAGCCCCCTACTATACTCCTTATACACCTATGACTGTGTGGCCAAATTCCCCTCCAACTCGATTTTCAAATTTGCTGATGACACCACCGTAGTGGGTCGGATTTCAAACAATGACGAGGCAGAGTACAGGAATGAGATCGAGAATCTGGTAAACTGGTGCAGCAACAATAATCTCTCCCTCAATGTCAACAAAACGAAGGAGATTGTCATCGACTTCAGGAAGCGTAGTGAAGTACATGCCCATGTCTACATCAATGGGAACGAAGTAGAAAGGGTCGGGAACTTCAAGTTTTTAGGAGATCACCAACAGCCTGTCCTGGTCCCCCCATGCCGACACTATAGTTAAGAAAGCCCACCAATGACGCTACTTTCTCAGAAGACTAAGGAAATTTGGCATGTCAGCTAAGACCCTCACCAACGTCTACAGATGCACCATAGAAAGCATTCTTTCTGGTTGTATCACAGCTTGGTATGGAGCCTGCTCTACCCAAGACCGCAGGAAACTACAAAAGGTCGTGAATGTAGCCCAGTCCATCACGCAAACCAGCCTCCCATCCATCGACTCTATCTATAATTCCCGCTGCCTCAGAAAGGCAGCCAGCATAATCAAGGACCCCACGCACCCCAGACATACTGGGGGCGATTCTCCGCGGTGCAGACCAAGTGAAGGCGCCATCGTGAACGCTGTCGCGTTTCACGACGGTGCGAACTGGGCCCGGGCACGACCTATTCTGGCCCCTACAGGGGGCCAGCACGGCGCTGGAGCGGTTCACGCCGCTCCAGTGTCCTTCCCGCCGCACCAACCCGCGCATGCGCAGTTGGGGCAGCCCAATCCTGCGCATGCGCGGGGAACGTATTACGCACGCCGGCCCCTCACCAACATGGCGGCGGTGTTCTGGGACTGCCCGCGGAAGGCGGTAGGCCCGAGGGGGGAGAGACCGGCCCGCCGATAGGTGGGCCCCGATCGCGGGCCAGACCCCATCGGAGGCCACCCCAACTGCCCACATCTCTTGCATCAATAGAATAAGTAGATTACAAGGTAAAATTGATGCCAGTTTGGACAACTGGTTCTAGAGGTGTTCTGTCAGAAATTAGGCCTAACCTATGGAGTGGAGCTTTGTGGCTTTCAGTGTGCTTGCAGTGGATATTAGTAGATAGTCTATCACCGGAAACTCCATTCCTTTCTCTCAGCTTCTCCATTTCTGGCAATAGACTATCCACTAATATCCACTACAAGCCCACTGACTCCAACAGTTATCTGGACTACAGCTCTTCGCACCCTACACCCTGTAAGGACTCCATCCCTTTCTCTCAGCTCCTTTGCCTCCGTCGCATTTGTTCCGTTGATGCCACTTTCCAAAATGGTGCTTGGAAAATGTGTTCCTTCTTCCTCAACTGTAATTTCCCACCTACAGTTGTTGACAGGGCCCTCAACAGTGTGCGGTCCATCTCCCGCGCCCCTACCCTCGCCCCCTCCCCTCCCTCTCAGAACAAGGATAGAGTCCCCCTCATTCTCACATTTCATCCCACCGGCCTCCCTATGCAAAGCATAATCCTCCGCCATTTTCGCCAACTCCAGCGTGTTGCCACCACCAAACATATCTTCCCTTCACTCCCTCTGTCAGCATTCCGCAGAGACCGTTCCCTCCGAGATAATCCAGTCCACTCCTCCACCATACCCAGTACCACTCCCATCACCCATGGCACCTTCCCATGCAATCGCAGGTGTAACACCTGCCCCTTTACCTCTTCCATGCTTAACATCCCAGGCCCAAAACACTCATTCCAGGTTAAGCAGCGTTTCACTTGCATCTCTTCCAATTTGGTCTCCTGTATTCGCTGCTCCCAATGTGGTGGTCTCGATATCGGAGAGACCAAACGCAGACTGGGTGATCGCTTTGCTGAGCATCTTCGGTCTGTGCTCATTCAGGACCCTGACCTTCCCGTTGCTTGCCCTTTTAACACAAGACTCTGCTCCCATGAACCACATGTCTGTCCTTGGCCTGCTGCAATGTTCCAGTGAAGCTCAACGCAAACTGGAGGAACAACATCTCATCTTCCGGTTAGGCACGCGACAGCCTTCCGGCCTCAACATCGAATTCAACAACTTCAGATGATTAGCTCTACCCCACCTCAACCCCTTTGTTTTCATCCCATTTCATTTTAACTGTCTTTTACCATTTCTTTCTTTCTTGTCTTTCTTTATATATATTTAACCCCCCCATCTTATCTCCCTTTCCTTACCTTTTCTCCCCTTTGCTTTCCCTTCCCCTCCCCCCACACCTACATCTGTCACAGTTTACCCTCTGATGTTCGTTTCTCTGCTGTTTGGCCTTTCACATCTTTTATTCTCTCTGGGGACTCTTTTCCCTTGGATTCTGTGGCTACTAGCACTCTGTTCCCTTGGTTTCTGTGGCTATGACTCATCTTTCACTCCCTCAGGGCAGCACGGTGGCGCAGTGGTTAGCACTGCTGCCTCACAGCGCCGAGGTCCCAGGTTCGATCCCGGCTCTGGGTCACTGCCCGTGTGGAGTTTGCACATTCACCCCGTGTTTGCATGGATTTTGCCCCCACAACCCAAAACATGTTCAGGGTCGGTGGATTGGCTACACAAAACTGCCCCTTAATTGGAAAAATGAATTGGTACACTAACTTTATTTTTAAAAATCTTTCATTCTCTCACCCCCACAGTATAAATATTTCCCACTTTCTCTCTCTTTTTAGCTTTGACAAAGGGTCACCTGGACTCGAAACGCTAGCTCTTTTCCCTCCCGACAGATGCTGCCAGACCTGCTGAGATTTTCCAGCATTTTGTCCTTGGTTTCAGATTCCAGCATCCGCAGTAATTTGCAATTATTATTATTATTAATAAAGTAAAATAACTCAGAAGATGCAAATTAGCGTGACACATTTCCAAAGGCAGCGAGGCTGATTGTCACTTTTAGGGGGGGGGGGGGGGGCTGCAGAGGGTGTGACCAGTAAAGCTGTCCAACTGCCCAAATTAGTACCATCCTGATATTTTGACGTGATGGCAAAGTGGAATTCTGGTCCTAGGTGTGGATGTCCGCTTTATAACCTATTTTCTGGGGTTGAGCAAAGATGAGCTTAAGCCGTGGGAAGGTTCTGTCGAGAACCTGTTTAAACTGTGCCTGGCTGCCTTGTAAAATGTTGATTTGAAGAGAAGCAGGACTCTAAGCTGTATGTGAGCCTGGAGACTCTACTGCTCTCCCGCCCAGCCCCCAGCCCCATTTGCCAGATGCTTGAGTTTTAGGTTGAATGGGACTTGCAGGCGAGCCTGTTTCAAGTGAGCGCGTCCAAACAATAAAGGCAACAGGGACCGGCTAAGGAAAGGGGAACTGAGAAATTTCAGTCAGCTCGCTCAGCCCCTGATGTGGCCTTTATTACTATTCCAGTCATGTGTGTGATGCAGGCAGCAACCAGGGGAGGCTCTGCAACCACAAGGCAGGAACGCAGCTCTAGTGCTCATCATTTGCAAGACTTTTGCTCAGTGCTGGAATAATTATTTGCGACTTCCACGGGCTACAAATACAAACACACAAGGGGAGCCGACCCAAAAATCATCCGTTTGACCGACTTGTTAACTGGGGTGGGTGGGGGGGGGGGAGAGTGGGGGGGGGGGGTGTGGAGAGAGAGGGAGAGAGGGGAAAACAATCTCTTGGATGAGAAAAGGTAAGTCGAGCGAAGAGCTTTGTGAACCTCCCACAATAGACCCAAATCTTTTCTTTGATTGTGGCTCCATGGTTAATGTGACATTTCAGCATTTGAGGGATGTGCAAAGAACAGCCCGGCTTTCTTAAAATGCTGCTTCTGCGTAACCTGATAGTTGTGCTCAAACAAGCTATTTTGTGTATCGGAGAAGTATCTTGATTTTGTGCTAATCTAGATGAAATGAGCAGTAATGTAAACCGCAGGGCAGGGCTAGGCATTGTTCAGCATTCAGTGATGAAAGAAGCTGGGCCTTGCACTGCCTTGAGTCTCATTAACTGTATTGCCGTTGCTGTTGTGTGCTTTCATCCTATTTACTAAACCCTGCCCTTCAGTCTTCCATATGAGATGTTTGCCAGAGCGTTTTTCAGCTTGTGTGAAACAGCTTTCGTGGTCAGGCAGAGAGAGTTCAGAAGGTGTGCGGCTGGGGCTGTAACAGAATAAGATTGCACACAGGGCTTGGTTTACACTTATGCCTGTGTGTGTGTGTGTGTGTGTCATGTGTGTGTCGTGTCTGTGTGTGTGCTGTGTCTGTGTGTGTCATCTGTGTGTGTGTCGTGTATGTGTGTGTCATTTGTGTGTGTGGCATGTGTATGTCATGTATGTGTGGTGTGTCGTGTGTGTCATGTGTATATGTGTGTGTGCAATACCATGTGTGTGCTGTGCCGTGTGTGCGCGCAGTGCCGTAGGCAGTACCGTGTGTGTGCAGTGCCACGTGGTCTGTGTTGTGTCGTGTGCAGTACCGTGTGTGCGCGCAGTGCCGTGTGCCGTACCCTGTATGTGTGTGCATTTAATTCCTTTGTCTCATCTAGCTGATAAATTGATCACCCTTTTTTGAAAATATGATCCTCCAGAATTGAGATTTTAATGCTCACAATAACTTTTTAACTACATTTCTGCCCTATTGTGATCTTGTTGCTTGCAATGTTTTTCTATGTTATTATAAGAATCGAGGGATATGAGGATTGTGTGGGAAAATTGAATTGAGTTGGAAGATCATGATCTTAGTGAATGACAGAGCAAATCTGAGGGCTGAATGGCCTGTCCCCAACCCGCAATGTTCTTCTACAATCAGTTTACGGTGATCTGGAAACTTGCATTTGCAAGGAGCAGGGATTGCAACAAGACTGATTCCAAAAGAGCCTATTGTAGCAGACAACATATTTTCATTGAGTCATAGAACCTCCACAGTATGGACGAAAGCTATTCGGCCTATCGGGTCTGCACCGACCCTCCAAAAGAACACCCTACTCAGGCCCAACCCCTGCCCTCTCCCCCTAACCCCACGTAAACGTTTATCATGGTCTATCCACCTAACCGGGCTGTGGGAGGAAACCAGAACATCCGGAGGAAACCCACGCTGACACCGGGTGAACGTGCAAACTCCGCATAGACAGTCACCCAAGGCCAGAATTTAAGCCTGGTCCCTGGCACTATGAGTCAACAGTGCTAACCACTAGCATGTTAACCTGGTGCCAGTTAACTCAATTCGGATACCCACAAAAAGTGAAAATATTTCTGCTGCTCTGTGCCAAGGGCAGATTAAGTTCTACTGTTTAGCTTTTCCCCCCCCAATATTCTTTGCTGGGATGTGGGCATCACTGGCAAGGCCAGTGTCTGTTGCCCAACCCTAATTGCCCTTGAACTGCGTATCTTGCGAGGCTATTTCAGAGGCAGTCAAGAGTGAACCACATTGCTGTGGGTCTGGAGTCACGTGTAGGCCAGACCAGGTAAGGACGGCAGATTTCCTTCCCGAAGGGACATTAGCGAACCAGATGGGTTTTTACAACAATCCACAATGATTTTTCATGGTCATCATTAGACTTTTAATTCCAGATTGTTTTGAATTGAATTCAAATTCCCGTATCAATCGTAGTGGGATTTGAACTCAGGGCGCCCAGAGCATTATACTGGGTCTCTAGATTACTAGTCTAGCGACACTATTACCAAGCCACAAACTCCCCATTATCTGTACAGACCAACAAGAGGTAAGCAACATTGCTGCCTATGTGGTTAAATTGAATGTGCCACCTAAAGACACTCGTGAAGTATCTACCCAGCTCTGTGAAAAATTGACCAGGTGTGTCCTGTACACAAGAAACAGGACAGCCAATTCCCACCCTATCAGACTACTCTCTATCATCAGCAAAGTGATGGAAGGAGTCATCAACAGTGCTGTCAAGCGGCACTTACTCAGCAATAACCTGCTCACGGACGCTCAGTTTAAGTTCTGCCAGGGTCACTCAGCTCCTGACCTCATTACAGCCTTGGTTCAAACATTAACAAAGAGTTGAACTCCAGAGGTGAGGTGAGAGTGACTGCCCTTGACATCAAGGCAGCATTTGACCGCGTAAGGCATCAAGGAGCACTAGCTAAACTGGAATCAGTGGGAACCAGGGAAAACTCTCCGCTGGTTGGAGTCCTACCTGGCACAAAGGGAGATGGTTGTGGTGGTTGGAGGTCAATCATCTCAACTTCAGGACATCACTGCAGGAGTTCCTCAGGGTAGTGTCTTGGACCCAACCATCTTCAGCTGCTTCATCAATGACCTGCCTTCCATCATAAGATCAGTAGTGGGAATGTTTGCGGATGACTGCACAATGTTCAGCACCATTTACGACTCCTCAATTAATGAAGCAATCCAAGTCCAAATGCAGCAAGATCTTGACAGTATCCAGGCTTGGGTTGACAAGTGGCAAGTTACATTCGAGCCACACAAGTGCTGGGCAATGACCGTCTCCTACAAGAGAGGATCTAACCATCTCCCCTTGAAGCTCAATGGCATTATGTGAGGTCGTTACATGAAGATATGGGTTCAACGACAAGGAAAATTAGGAGAAACGTTAAGAGGAAATATAACTTAGGAGAGGTTACTGATCGAGGTGTTAAGATTCAAAACAGAGGTGTAAAAGCCAACATAAGTGTACTTTACCTGAATGCTCATAGTATTCGGAATAAGGTAAATGAGTTGATGGCGCAAATCATCGTGAATGACTATGATTTAGTGGTCATTACTGAAACTTGGTTAAAGGATGGTCACGACTGGGAGTTAAATATTCGAGGGTATCAAACTAATCGGAAGGACAGAGTTGATGGTAAAGGAGGTGGTGTAGCTCTGTTATTTAAGGATGACATCCGGGCAATAGTAAGGGATGACATCGGTGAAATGGAGGATAAGGTTGAATCCATTTGGGTGGAAATCAGGAATAGTAAGGTGAAAAAGTCACTGATAGGCGTTGTCTATAGGCCACCAAATAGTAACATTATGGTGGGGCAGGCAATAAACAAAGAAATAACTGATGTATGTAGAAATGATACAGCAGTTATCATGGGGGATTTTAATCTACATGTCGATTGGTTTAACCAGGTCAGTCAAGGCAGCCTTGAGGAGGAGTTTATAGAATGTATCCGCGATAGTTTCCTAGAACAGTATGTAATGGAACCTACGAGGGAACAAGCGGTCCTAGATCTGGTCCTGTGTAATGAGACAGGATTGATTAATAATCTCATAGTTAGGGATCCTCTCGGAAGGAGCGAACATAATATGGTGGAATTTAAAATAGAGATGGAGGGTGAGAAGGTAAAATCAAACACTAGTGTTTTGTGCTTAAACAAAGGAGATTACAATGGGAGAAGAGCTAGCTAAGGTAGACTGGGAGCAAAGACTTTATGGTGAAACAGTTGAGGAACAGTGGAGAACAATCCAAGCGATTTTTCACAGTGCTCAGCAAAGGTTTATACCAACAAAAAGGAAGGACAGTAGAAAGAGGGAAAATCGACCGTGGATATCTAAGGAAATAAGGGAGAGTATCAAATTGAAGGAAAAAGCATACAAAGTGGCAAAGATTAGTGGGAGACTAGAGGACTGGGAAATCTTTAGGTGGCAACAGAAAGGTACTAAAAAACCTATAAAGAAGTAAGGTAGATTATGCGAGTAAACTTGCTCAGAATATAAAAATAGACAGTAAAAGTTTCTACAAATATATAAAACAAAAAAGAGTGGCCAAGGTAAATATTGGTCCTTTAGAGGATGAGAAGGGAGATTTAATAATGGGAGATGAGGAAATGGCTGAGGAACTGAACAGGTTTTTTGGGTCGGTCTTCACAGTGGAAGACACAAATAACATGCCAGTGACTGATGGAAATGAGGCTATGACAGGTGAGGACCTTGAGAGGATTGTTATCACTGAGGAAGTAGTGATGGGCAAGCTAATGGGGCTAAAGGTAGACAAGTCTCCTGGCCCTGATGGAATGCATCCCAGAGTGCTAAAAGAGATGGCTAGGGAAATTGCAAATGCACCAGTGATAATTTACCAAAATTCACTAGACTCTGGGGTGGTCCCGGTGGATTGGAAATTAGCAAACGTGACTACCTACCTTTAAAAAAGGAGGTAGGCACAAAGCGGGTAATTATAGGCCAGTTAGCTTAAATTCGTAGGGATGATGCTGGAATCTATCATCAAGGAAGAAATAGCGAAGAATCTGGATAGAAATTGTCCCATTGGGCAGACGCAGCATGGGTTCATAAAGAGCAGGTCGTGCCTGACTAATTTAGTGGAATCGTTTGAGGGCATTACCAGTGCGGTAGATAACAGGGAGCCAATGGATGTGGTATACCTGGATTTCCAGAAAGCTTGTGACAAGGTGCCACACAAAAGATTGCTGCATAAGATAAAGATGCATGGCATTAAGGGTAAAGTAGTAGCATGGATAGAGGATTGGTTAATTAATAGAAAGCAAAGAGTGGGGATTAATGGGTGTTTCTCTGGTTGGCAATCAGTAGCTAGTGGTGTCCCTCAGGGTCCAGTGTTGGGCCCACAATTGTTCACAATTTACATAGATGATTTGAAGTTGGGGACCAAGTGCAATGTGTCCAAGTTTGCCGACGACACTAAGATGACTGGTAAAGCAAAAAGTGCAGAGGATACCGGAAGTCTGCAGAGGGATTTGGATATGTTAAGTGAATGGGCTAGGGTCTGGCAGATGGAATACAATGTTGACAAATGTGAGGTTATCCAGTTGGTAGGGATAATAGCAAACGGGATTATTATTTAAATGATAAAATATTAACACATGCTGCTATGCAGAGAGACCTGGGTGTGCGAGTGCATGAGTCGCAAAACGCTGGTTTACAGGTGCAACAGGTGATTAAGAAGGCAAATGGAATCTTGTCCTTCATTGCTAGAGAGATGGAGTTTAAGACTAGCGAGGTTGTGCTGCAATTGTATAAGGTGTTAGTGAGACCACATCTGGAGTATTGTGTTCAGTTTTGGTCTCCTTACCTGAGAAAGGACGTACTGGCACTGGAGGGTGTGCAGAGGAGATTCACTAGGTTAATCCCAGAGCTGAAGGGGTTGGATTACGAGGAGAGGTTGAGTAGACTGGGGACTGTACTCGTTGAAATTTAGAAGGATTCGGGGGGATCTTATAGAAACGTATAAAATTATAAAGGGAATAGATAGGATAGATGAGGGCAGGTTGTTTCCACTGGCGGGTGAAAGCAGAACTAGGGGGCATAGCCTCAAAATAAGGGCAGTAGATTTAGGACTGAGTTTAGGAGGAACTAGGAGGAACGGGCAGCACGGTAGCCTTGTGGATAGCACAATTGCTTCACAGCTCCAGGGTCCCAGGTTCGATTCCGGCTTGGGTCACTGTCTGTGCGGAGTCTGCACATCCTCCCCGTGTGTGCGTGGGTTTCCTCCGGGTGCTCCGGTTTCCTCCCACAGTCCAAAGATGTGCGGGTTAGATGGATTGGCCATGATAAATTGCCCTTAGTGTCCAAAATTGCCCTTAGTGTTGGGTGGGGTTACTGGGTTATGGGGATAGGGTGGAGGTGTTGACCTTGGGTAGGGTGCTCTTTCCAAGAGCCATTGCAGACTCGGTGGGCCGAATGGCCTCCTTCTGCACTGTAAATAAATTCTGTGAAATTCTGTGAATTCTTCACCCAAAGGATTGTGAATCTATGGAATTCCTTGCCCAGTGAAGCAGCAGAGGCTCCTTCATTAAATGTTTTTAAGATAAAGATAGATAGTTTTTTGAAGAATAAAGGGATTAAGGGTTATGGTGTTCGGGCCAGAAAGTGGAGCTGAGTCCACAAAGGATCAGCCAAGATCTCATTGAATGGTGGAGCAGGCTCGTGGGGCCAGATGGCCTACTCCTACTCCTAGTTCTTATGTTCTTATTAGCATCACTGAATCCCCCAAAATCAACATCCTGGCGGTTACCATTGATCAGAAACGTAACTGGACTAGCCACCTTAATACTGCGGCTACCAGGGCAGGTCAAAGGCTAGGAATCCTATGACGAGTAACTCACCTCGACCCCCCCCCCCCCCCCAAAGCCTGTCCACCATCTACGAGGTACAAGTCAGGAGTGTAATGGAATACTCTCCACTTGCCTGAACAACACTAAAGAAGCTCAACACCATCCAGGACTAAGCAGCCCACCTGATTGCTCCCCCTTCCACAAACGTTCAAACCCTTCACCACCGATGCACAGTGGCAGCCGTGTGTACCATCTACAAGATGCACTGCAGGAACTCACCAAGGTTCCTCAGAGAGCACCTTCCAAACCCACGACCACTACCACCTAGAAGGGCAAGAGCAGCAGATACATGGGAACCCCACCACCTGGAGGTTCCCCTCCCAAGTCACTCCCCATCCTGACTTGAAAACATATCACCGTTCCTTCACTGTCGCTGGGTCAAAATCCTGGAACCCCCTCCCTAACAGCACAGTGGATGTACATACACCTCAAGGACTTCAGCGGTTCAAGAAGGCTGCTCGCCACCACCTTCTCAAGGGCAATTAAGGATGGGCAATAATCGCTGGCCTAACCAGCGACCCCCACATCCTGTAAAATGGATTAGAAAATTTAAAAATGGGGGTCGCCACCTCGGGAAGTGATTCTCCGAAACTCTGGAAGCAATGCAGCCGCCTTGTGTACCATCCATCCAGGGTAGTGAGACTGCCAGCAGTGGCGGTGCTTGTAAGGTCATTTTAAACCCATAGAATACAAGAGAAAGCTATTCAATCCATTGTCCCTGTGCCAACCTAGAGAGAGCTATCCATTTAGTCTTTCTCTCCTGCGCTCTCCCCCAGAGCATTGCAAAATGTTGCCCCTTTAATTATTGAACTAGCCTCGACGGCGCCTCCCAAAACTGTTACCTCTGCGATCTGGAAGAGTGAGGGCAAAAAAAAACCCACTGCCATCTCCAAGTTCCCCCTTCCAAGCCATTCGTCGTCCAGCCGTGGGACCATATCGCTGTTCCATCACTGTCGCTGGGTCAAAATTCTGGGTCAAAATCCTGAAACTCCCTTCTCAACAGTAGTGTGGGTGAAGCTACACCACAAGGACTGCAGCGGTCAAAGCAGTCAGCTCATCACCACCACCACCTAACGGGCAATTGGGGAGGGGCTACTGCCCTTGACAGAGACACCCACATTACAGGAACGAATATTTAAAAAACCTTTTTGAAAGTTGCTGTTGAATCTGCTTCCACCTTTTCACTCTGTGCATTCCAAATTACAACAACATTTAAGCGTTTAAAGTAAATAATTACTTGTCCAACCCACCCCACCCCAACCTACCTACTCCCGGTTGTTTTGACGATTATCCTAAAATGTCACCTTACCGTGCTAACCACACTAACATGGAAATCATGGGTGTGAGCGTTGATGCCAGAAGTAATCCCAAGATTGATAGATGAAAGATTATTGCTCCAGGTTAAAATTGAAGGGTAGAATTGGGAAACAGGAAAGATGTGGTAATCTAAAGTATTTTCAGATTGTGGTCAACGTAAAAAATATAACCAGCGTATCCAAACTGCTGTCACTGGTGTAAATATGCTCAACGGGGTACTTGGCACACCCTTCCCTGGATTTGTAGCGGGTTTCAATCTGCTCGTTGCGAGATTAAATCATTTCCTTTATTGGCTGGAGCCAATGGTTTTATTTTTCTAAGAATGGTGACGTTGGGGCAGCGGCATTTGCCTGGTCATTTGCACCCGTCACAGTGGGCGCGATCTACTGGCTGTTTACGCCAGCGGGACATTCCAGTCGCCTGGTTTTCCCGGCAATGAGGGGTGCAGTTGACAACGACGGGGTCGGCAAATCAGTAGTGAAAATTCCCCATGCGACATTTGTTCACTGCAATCAGCCTTTACTGCAGGCCAAAGCAATATTAAAATCAGCAGGGTCCATGACTGCTCTGCAGTGATGGGCAAGGTTGGGCGGGATCTTCCAGCCCCCCCTGCTCCTCGCCATGGGCTTTGCGACGCCGGTGGTCTCTCACCATTGATCGCCGGCAGGATCTTACAGTCCCACCGAAGCCTACGCTACTTTGTATGGTTCGCTCATTCTGCCACTGGGGAGCCCACTGGGGGGGGGGGGGGGGGGGGGGGGGGGGGCCCTTTGCCGGGACCAGACGATCCCGTTGATGGAAAGGAGTGGTAAATCCTTCTCCTACTGTTAAAAAAAGTTTCAATTTACTCTTTGGTCTGGGTTTGTATTCCACCATTCTAGTTTAAGTTGGACACGGCCAAGAATTTTTTTTTCCCTCCGCCTGGTTCCGTGGCTCAAATGTTGCCATTTTACCTCAGTGGGTGACCCCAAATCTCTCCGTTGCTGGGGAGACCTCAATCCACAATCAAACCAGAGACATGTTGAATGGTTTTCCCTTTGCTTCCCTCATATGGTTAATGCAGATTGTGGCCAGGATTCAGAATCTCACCCGGTCATCATCGCTCCCCGTTTTCGCTGACTTCGTGAGAGACTGAAAACGGAACCGTGGAAACGGGACGGATTGAGTTTTGTCCTGTGATTTAAAAGCACAAAGTGCTGGAAACAGGCGGTGGGCCTAGCAGCTTCTGTGGAGAGTAAAACAATGTTGACGTTCTGGGCTGATGGCCTTGCCTCAGAACTGATGGTTTTATTCTGGGCGCGGTTTAACGGCCACGCTGCGACAGACACTCTCCACTGCAGCATGGCTGATAAAAGCCAGGAGGACCCGCTCCCGGGATCTACCCAGGTCGCAACGACTCGATCTCGATCTAACACAATCTCGTGAGATGTTGCGATGTAAATCCTGCCCATTGTGGGCGGGATCACTTTTGAGCAAATCTGAAGCGAGAAACCTACTGTCACTTTAACGTGCAGATCCCTGAGGTACCCGAGGCACTGAGATCTATCTCCTTTGCCTTGGAGACCTCGGGTGAGTGCCATTCAGTACTGGTACTCCAGAAACGGCCCTCATGGGGATCTCCCAGGGGATCGGAGGCCCCTTTGGTCAGGGTGGTACCCTGGCACTGCTGGTGCCACCTGGGAACCCTTGTCAGTGCCAGCCTGGCACCCTGACAATGCCACCTGTCACTGCCAAGGTGCCAAATTGGCATTTTTCATCGTGGGTGAGATTGGGTTGGAGATGCCCCGGGCAGGTGTTGGGGTGGGTGTTGTGGGGGGTGGGGGGGGGGATGCTTCCCGGGCCTCGGAATGGAGTCCCGATCTCTTGCTACACCGAGGAGTTCCAGCAAACGCAGTGCCTCGGTGCACAAAACGGGGCTATGTGCGCCCTCGGCCGCCCGTTGCCCATTGAGGCCCCCTAGACAATGCGAGTCACGTTTCACAGCTTGTTTCTCAGCGATGCGAGCCCCGGGGAACACGCGGCTAAACACACTCTCTATGGGACTTTGGTCCCATTTAGTAAAATAATAATTTAGTTAAGAATAAGACTGCAAGTGGATTCCCAAAGCAAATGAAGGCCCTTCCCCTGTATTATCTGCTGTATTCAGTTCATTACCACTATTTGGTCGGTGACAACATTGGCTATTATGCAGTCAGGGTCAGAGGTAGAAAGCTGAGGTAACAGCATCTGTTTTTCTTTTGTATGGGGTCTCTTATCTGATCCCTGGGGTGTTACAGTGCATGCAACATCTGATTGATGCCATTACTGCCTAGTTGTTGTGGCTGTTGAATTAGTACGTAACTGCGATAGCAACTAGAAAGCTGGAAGCTCCTCTTCATTTGGTAATTACAATGAGGCTGGCTTCAAACCTCCACAAGCTCAAGTTGAAGGTACGGCACAGCACAAATTGTTGCAGTGCTTTTCATCAACGAGGAGAATGGCTTTGAGGTCTCGGGTATCAAGCACCTGTATTGAGATTCAGAAATATAATGAAGAGCATGTTACACAGCAGCCGTTTTGTGTTCTGTTGCTTAGCAACATCCCCCCCCCCATGGTAGAAGCAGCAGCGACATATTTTGGCAGCTCACACGAGGCGCTGGGATTCAGGGTGAGGGTTTACAGTAAGGTAGGGCTGTAATGTGAGAATCCCTCGGTGGAATGTTGCTAAGAAGCTGTGAAAGTGCATCCACTCGAGTCTTGGAACCGTAGCAACTGAACTTCAATTGGGCCCTGTGTGGAAGGGCGAGTCAGAGGCCTTGAAAGATTTTCAAATGACTAAATCCAAATATAATGTAAGATTTGGGGGGGAAACTTTTAATGTGCCCCTCCCTCCATAACCTGTACCTAGATCAGACTTGATGTGGAATCCTGGTGGAGTGGATCATGGTTGCTGAATGCAGAGACCCAGAATTATGCTCTGGGCACACAAGTTCGAATCCCGCCACAGCAAATGGTGAAATTTGAATTCAATAAAAAATCTGGAATTAAAAGTCTGAAAGGTAACCATGAAACCATTGATGATTGTTGTAAAAACCCATCTGGTTCACTAATGTCCTACCTTTAGGGAAGGAAATCTGTCGGCCTACATGTGACTCCAGATCCACAGCAATGTGGTTGGCTCTTAAATGCCCTCAGCCAGCTACACCCACATTCCATGGACGAATTTTTAAAAATCTTAGTTTTCTGCTCGGAGCTGTGCAGGTGGAGGCCAATCCTCTTCCCCTCGGGGCAGCTTGTACCCATTACACCTCCAAGCATTTCTTCCTTTGCCCAGTGCCCAAGGCAGGCATCGGGCCTCCCACACTGTCTTTGAGCAGGGGACCTGACAGCTTCACCAGCTTCATATCCATTTCATACTGGAAATCAGAAGATCATGGCTGACAGGTCCACACACTGAATTCAGCATCGCCCCAAAAGGCGCGTGCCGTTGGTGCCTGGAAGTGTGGGACAACCAATATTGATGAAGCAAGACACGCCATGTATCATGTTTCTCACAGTTTGTTCTAATTGCAGTTTTGATAAAGGATATCTCGGCCTCGGACAATCCCAGGAGATTGAGGGTGTGGTGCGAGGGAATGCAGGCTGTTGCGGTTTTTATTTTGGCCTCCTAATGCACACCTGCGTCTGTGAGACGTCAGTCGTTTGCTGGAGCCAAGTTCCAGAGTAAATCACATCTGCAGTTTCTTTCCAGCTCTGCTCAGGACTGAGGGAGTGCTGCAGTGTAGAAGGTGCCGCTTTTTGAATGATCCATTAAACTGAGGCCCCACCTACTCCCTCAGGTGGGTGTAAAAGATGCCATGGCACGATTTTGAAAAGCAGGGCAGTTATCACTGTGTCCTGGGCAATATTAATCCCTCCGCTAACGTAATAATGAACAGATTACCCTATTCATTATTACGTTGCTGAGAGGTCGTTTCCCCTTGTGGGAGAGTCGAGGACCAGAGGGCATAATCTCAGAGTAATGGCTTGCCTATCGAAGACCGAGGTGAGGAGGAATATCTTCTCCCAGAGGGTAGTGAATCGGTGGAATTCTTTAGCGCAGAGGGCTGTAGAGGCTGGGTCATTAAGTATGGTCAAGGCTGAGATAGACAGATTTTTAATCAATAAAGGAATCAAGGGTTATGGGGATAAGGCAGGAAAGGGGAGTTGAGGATTATCAGGTCAGTCATGATCTCTTTGAATGGCGGAGCAGACTTGGTGGGCCGAATGGCCTTGTTTTGCTCCTACGTCTTATGGTCTTGTGCTGTTTGTGGGAGTGTCTCTCTTCCTCCATTGCAACTGTGACTGTTCACTGGGGCTGCAGTGCTTTGGGGATGTCCTGAGACCACGAAAGAGGCTATTGAAATGCAAGTCATTTTGTTTCCATGGTAGACGACTAGCCTTATTCATCAGGCTACTCTTGACATCTCAGTTGCTGTGATGGATGTTCAGCTCCAGTTTGTTCACTGAGCATGGCAATTCAGATTCTGATTTAGACGGTGCTGACACATGGGAGTTGAGCACAGGCCGATCCCGGGACTGGCGATCACAGTAACCAGCCTTCCCTTTTCCTGGTAAGCAGGCAGACTTTCAAACGTGAGAGTTAAAGTGGGAATGAGTAGAGAAACTGACTGAGGGGGCTGTGTTGCTGGGTGAAACCTGCAGGTTATGTAGCATAGCGACCAATTAGCCCCACTGCTGGCTGGTGGAGTATCAATAGAAGGAGAGGCCTAGGAACAGGGGGGAAAAAACTAAGATTGACTAACCATTAAATAAAAAAACAAATGTTTGAAAATTCCTTTTACAATAGAACATGAATATTCTCAATTGATGCACGAAGGCGGTTCAGAGAATGGAGATTTTGTTGCGCAGATTTATTGTGAGTAAGATGACTTGAAAAATTGTAGGTTGATTACGGTGATTGCAATGAACTGAGCCTCCGAGAGGTACCAGAGTAGCTGATTATAAACACTACTGAATTTTCCTCTCCCTACTGTGGCACCTCTCCGTGATTTCTTTGGGGGCAAAGGAAGGTTTAATGACTCCGAGGAGTCTGGCGGTAAACAAACATAGATTTATTTACACTATTTACAAAGGTCTGCATAACACAGCGTATCGCTCCCAGCAGAATCCTAGCCGGGGGGACTAACCACACTAGGCCCTGATTTGGGCCGGCTTTTTATGTCAGCTCATAACGAACCGCAAGTGGTTGGCCATCGCCCCCTGCTTGGGAAGCTCGTACACCACAAGGCCCACAGGGAGATGGTGTTTCCCCGTGTGGCCCTTGTGGGGGTTATGACAGAAGGTTTTAAAGACGTTGGAGGTCCTTGTACCTCAGAAAGCGTGTGCCGCTACACCACCGTTTAAAAACGTTTAAAAACACAAATGTATGTCAGGTAGACAGGTGATTGCAGTGCAGTCCTCTTTTGCTGATGTATACTTGTCCTGACACTAGGCAGTACGGGCTGAGTGCTGCACTGTCAGAGGTGCTGGCTTTTAGGGGATACCTTAAAGCAACGCCCTGTCTGCTCCCTCAGATGAACACGGCAGATCCCCCGTGGCACTGTTTCGAGGAAGAGCAATAGGAGTTGTCCCAGGTTTCCTGCCAAATGTTATCCCTCAGTCCGACACCACTAAAAAGGGTAATCAGGATTGCATTGCTGTTTGTTTGCACATTGGCTGACTGGCGACTAGAACATAGAACATAGAACATTACAGCGCAGTACAGGCCCTTCGGCCCTCGATGTTACGCCGACCTGTGAAACCACTCTAAAGCCCATCTACACTATTCCCTTATTGTCCATATGTCTATCCAATGACCATTTGAATGCCTTTAGTGTTGGCGAGTCCACGACTGTTGCAGGCAGGGCATTCCACGCCCTTACTACTCTCTGAGTAAAGAACCTACCTCTGACATCTGTCTTATATCTATCTCCCCTCAATTTAAAGCTATGTCCCCTCATGCTAGACATCACCATCCGAGGAAGAAGGCTCTCACTGTCCACCCTATCCAATCCTCTGATCATCTTGTATGCCTCAATTAAGCCACCTCTTAACCTTCTCTCTAATAAAAACAGCCTCAAGTCCCTCAGCCTTTCCTCATAAGATCTTCCCTCCATACCAGGCAACATTCTGGTAAATCTCCTCTGCACCCTTTCCAGTGGTTCCACATCCTTCCTATAATGCGGCGACCAGAATTGCACGCAATACTCCAAATGCGGCCGCACCAGAGTTTTGTACAGCTGCAACATGACCTCATAGCTCCAAAACTCAATGCCTCTACCAATAAAAGCTAACACACCGTACGTCTTCTTAACAACCCTCTCAACCTGGGTGGCAACTTTCAGGGATCTATGTACATGGACACCGAGATCTCTCTGCTCATCCAAGAACCTTAACATTAGCCCAATACTCTGTCTTCCTGTTATTCCTTCCAAAATGAATCACCTCACACTTTTCTGCATTAAATTCCATTTGCCACCTCTCAGCCCAGCGCTGCAGCTTATCTATGTCCCTCTGTAACTTGTAACATCCTTCCGCACTGTCCACAACTCCACCGACTTTAGTGTCATCTGCAAATTTACTCACCCTCATTAAGTTCATTGCATTTAACACATTTGGCTGTGTAAGGGGCTTTTCGCAGTAACTTCATTGAAGCCTACTTGTGACAATAAGCGATTATTATTATTATTATTATTTTTAACCTTACCGCTCTTCAAAGGTACTCTGCTGACTGTAAAGTGTTTGGGATGACCTGAGGCTGTAAGAGATCTTAAATTTAAAAAAATATTAATCTGGGGTTTATCCTTAACCATGGCGGGGATTCCATAATATCTGCTCCCTGGGGCCCAGTGGATGAGAGAACTATTAATGAACAATACATGAATTCACATTAGTAAAAGGGAAAATTAAACTTGCTCTGTATGTTGTTTGTACAGACTGTGAAATGATACACCTCAATGAGACTTCAGGCATGACAGGACAAGCTTCTATGAAAAACGAATTGGCCTTTTAAAAGCTGTATACTTAAATGGGCCGTACAACTTAACACGTTTTCCCAGATATGTCAGTGTTGGTGTAACCATACGCAAGATCTCCTAAGGACTAAGTCTTTCACTTACTAAATTACTGAACAGCTGTGACTCTTTCAGCCGGTATCCGTTTAGCTCTCCTTTTGCACAAATAGTCAAACATGCACTAAAGGCCAAACTGCCCCTCACCTTGTTCCCCCGCACCTATGTACATGTTTAAAAACTTAAATAACATATGTTTGTGAATTGGCAAGGTACCAAGATCTGCAATGAGATTCAGAAGCAATAAACATTGTGAACTCACACTTGTGGTTTCGTAAACATCATCTGTGCCTCTGACTAGAACACGGCCTTGTCGTCAAGTTGATGTACTCAGTACTGTACATGGGATTTTTTAAAAATTATTTCCTGGGCCGTGAGCATCACTGGCAAGGCCAGCTTTAGTTGCCAATCCCTAATCGCCCATGCAGTTAAGAGTCAATCACATCGCTATGGGTCTGGAGTCACACGCAGGCCTGACCAGGTAAGGACAGCAGATTTCCTCACCTGAAGGACATTAGTGAGCCAGATTGGCTTTTACGGCAATGGTTTCACTGTCATCATTAGATTTTTTAATTCCGGTTTTTTAAAAATTGAATTCAAATTTCACCACCTGCCGAGGTGGCATTGGAACCCGGGTTCTCAGCCAATTATCATAGAATTTACAGTGCAGAAGGAGGCCAGTCGGCCCATCGAGTCTGCACCGGCCCTTACAAAGAGCACCCTACTGAAGCCCACGTATCTACCCTGTCCCCTTAACCCAGTAACACCCACTTAACATTTTTTTGGACACTAAGGGCAATTTAGCATGACCAATCCACCTAACCCGCACATCTTTGGACTGTGGGAGGAAACTGGAGCACCCGGAGGAAACCCACGCACACACGGGGAGAACGTGCAGACTCCACACAGACAGTGACCCAAGCCGGGAATCGAACCTGGGACCCTGGAGCTGTGAGGCAACTGTGCTAGCGTGCTGCCCTCCTGGGTCTCTGGATTACTAGTCCAGTGACAATACCACTCCACCCCCGCCTTTCTTAAACAGTGCGCCAGAATTGGCACTTTTGAACTTAATGAAAAATGAGTAAGCTAATGGATTTTGTGGGAGTGCGTGTGCGGAACTTTGCAATGTGTGTGTCTCATAATCACTGTTTTGCTCAGAACAGAGGAGGAGTCCTGTTCGTTGCTGGATTACTGAAAGCTTTTGCTCTTTTTTTTTTGACAGGGCTAGAACTGAAAGAGGTGAAAACAAAAATGGCAGAGAGAACGCAGGAGACTGGAGTTGTCTGTTCGGCAGACTTCAAGAAGGACAGCACTGGAAGCGACCTGTTTGGATATGTGGGGATTGAAGCCGTTCTGGACCAGATGAGGCGTAAAGCCATGAAAACGGGATTTGAGTTTAACATCATGGTCGTAGGTAATCACAACTGCAAGAGCCGGGGGTGGGGTGGGGGTGGGGGCGCGAGAGGGGGCGCGGGGGCGCGCGAGAGGGGGGGGGAACGAGTGGGGGGGGGGGGGGGACATTTCCCTGCAAAGTGGTATTTATCTCACTGATTATTCTGGAAATTGTGGAACTTTCCTTTTTGTATGTTCAATGAGGTTTACCTGGTAACCTCTTAGAAGGCAAGAGTATTCTTTCCAAGTGAGGGAATAGATATTGTAAGGATATCTGGATCTCAAACAAATCATTTGTATCGTGAATTAATTATGGACAGATGTGGCCTCTATATTTGGAGGCGCAATTTATAGATGGACCGGAAGTTCCACTTTTTTGGGAATTTCCATATTTTATTTTGTCTCGCGTTGTTGCTGAAGCCTACAGTATTTTGTTTTTCCAGACAGCCCTGTGCAGCGGAATGTTATTGAAGACAGCACTTATTTATCTATAGATTTGTGAATAGATTTATGGTATTTAAGGAGAGACTGGCCATTACTTTGGTTGTGATGGGCTTCACGCTCGAATAGTTTGCTGGCGTTCACGTGTTGGCTGCCAAATGAAAAAATGGTTCCCTGGACTAGGTACTGGAGGGTTACCAATGCCCAAGGAGCCCGTTCAGAGATAGGTGACTCCAAACATTGGTACCATTCGCAATGTCCACAGGGACTGGCTATGGTGCAGAAAGAAATGTGAGAATCTGACCAACGCTCCTTCAAATTTCTCATGCCATGTATACATTGTTGAAACATCCTACACTTGTTCCAATATACCCTTACGTGGCTCAGTGCTTGAATGCACACCCTATATAAATTCAAGTTGTTGGTGCCTGAGCCGTTGAGTCCAGAAGGGTATTGGTTTAAATCGCCATCGCCATCCCCGCACACGCCCCCTGTCAGTGATAAATTAATCACCTGATCTTACTCGGCATGGCTACAATTAAATCAATTGCTCACTGCCCGTGTTGAGGCTCTGCCTGTTTACTTTCCCTGGTATGAGTCCGCCTACAGTTTAAGACATTCTGCAGAGTTTTGCTGTTGCTAGCAAAGCATTGGCTTGACTAAATTGACTATTGTTGCTGTGAGCCCACAGTATAGTTGAATACAGTTCTCTGCATAACTTCAATCTTCATATCTTTTATCTCGACGTTCCATGTGACCATCATGAGACAGACTCTACACACACGCACAGGGTTAACACCACAACCAGCCTACATTGATTAATATCAAATAAATAAGGGAACAGTCACATAGTTAAGCAGAGGTTGTACATTAGAAGGGTAAATAGTATGTTGGCTTATATCTGGCGCCTGTAGAATTGTGTCCCCAGTAACATCTTCGGTGAATGGGGGAATACGGGAGTATTGAAGCCGTGTAGTAGTGACTTGGCAGCGCATTTTACTCCCTGCCCAACTTCTTTTTTCTGATGACTTCAGTGCACAAGAAAATTAGACGAGGTAGAAAACAGCCTGTCCATCCGCTACCATCGAGTTATGCACACAATCAAACTGCTCCCCCTCACGCAAGTGTCCTAATGACTTTACATCACGGCAAACAAATTTCATCTCATTGACATGGAGCCCACTTGCTCTGCATTTCGTCCAAAGTTGCTGTTTTAGTGGACGTAACCTGGACCATATGAATTTCAACTTGACGTGTAACCCTGGCTGGACCTACATTCAAAACTGCTGATGCTGAACCTTCACCTTTTGAATGTATTTCTTCGAAGGAATTAGAAACGCACAATTCTGGATTGAAACCAGCCAATAAGGTGGCCGTCCCTATGATTAAAAAGCGCAAACGTTTCACCCGCTGACTGGAAAACAACGTTAACCCCAATCACCTCATTCTGATTAAATCCCATCGGAACATATCCTGGGATGGAGAGGTTTTCAAATTGGTTTTGCTGCTGTTAACATGTTTCAGATGAGATTGGCCTGATTAGTGCATTATAATGATGATGTTTTCACCTCATCAAGAGGGCAATCATTTCTTAATGTGAAGTGAATACTTCCAGCCACTATAGACATGGCCCGGTTGTCATAGCAACACAAACTGACATTGTTGGCTGAAAGAAATCAAAGGAGGTTTGATGCAAGGCTCAAAGTGAAGGAATAATCTGGTATTTGCCACCGAGGATACAAACACAAGGTATACCTTTGTCAAAATAATAGGGCGAATTGGCAATGTACTCCTTTGTCTTAAAGCTGGGTAGTTCACAGGGTACTGCCATTCTGGGAACCTGGTCAAAAGGTTGCAGCAGTGTTGCCTGGGAGTCTCTGGGATGAAGCCTCAATTTCCTGGGAGAAGTTTGCCATTTAAACTTTTCACCACTGCAGAGAACCTCTTATCCCCTTCCCCCACTACCATCCCTTGCTTCCTCTCCCCCACAGGCCCCCCCACACCCCCAGTCACTGCCACCTCAGAGAAGCGCCTGACTGGTGATGTCACTCCACTGCCACCTTGCCCCGTTTCTATGGCGATGTCCACTGCCAGCCCCTGCCCCCACCTATGGGTTTCTCTTCCCCCCCCCCCCCCCACCCCAACACCTGAGGGATCCCCCACCCAACTGTGGGTTGAATGCAACTGGAATAGGCTGCTGTAGAAACAGCAAGGGGTGGACGGTGAAAGAAGAAGAGAGAGAGAGGTGTGCAGGTTACAAGAGGAAGAGCTGAGGGCAGCACAGTGGCGTAGTGGTTAGCACTGATGCCTCATGGCGCCGAGGTCCCAGGTTCGATCCCGGCCCTGGGTCACTGTCCGTGTGGAGTTTTCACATTCTCCCCGTGTTTGCATGGATTTCGCCCCCACAACCCATAGATGTGCAGGGTAGGTGGATTGGCCACTCTAAATTGCCCCTTAATTAGAAAAAGTGAATTGGGCACTCCTTAAATAAAAGAAAAACAAGATGAAGAGCAGGGGATTGGAGCAAGAAAGTGGGCAACTCAGGGTGGCTGGGGGATTGGGGTTCAGGGTCAGGAAAGAGGGAGGGATGGAACTTGAATTCAGGAGAGTGAAAGAAAGGGCTTTCGAGGGTCGGAGGAGATGGAGACGCAGCGAAAGAGAGAGAGGCACTCAAATGGGAGTCAGTGGGGAGAGGAAAGGGAACTAGGGGAGAGAGAGATCTAGGCGAGAGAGACCCCCGACGGGAAGGGCAGGGTAGGAAAGGGAAATGGGGAATGTAGGTTCTTGTTCTGAAGGACGAGAGGTTATGGTTTGGTGGGGATGGTGGTGAGCTGTCTATGGAGTCACTGCAGCCCATGTATGGAGTGTATGTAGAACTGACTGTCTTGCACGGCCATTTCCAAGGTCAATTAAGAGTTGACCACAGCGCTGTGGGTCTTGAATCACATGTAGGCCAGCGTGAGTAAGGATGGATGATTTCCTCCTTGAGAGGGCATTCATGAACCAGATGGGTTTTTCATGCCAAGCCAATGATTTCATGGTCGCCATTACTGGTACGAACATTTTAATTACAAAGACTTTAATTAACTGAATTTAAACTCCCCAGCCACCATGAGGTATGAGCATGTGTCACTAGATCACAAGTCCAGGCCTCTGGATTACAAGCCCTGTAACATAACCACTCTGAAAATGAAAAAATGAAAATCGCTTATTGTCACAAGTAGGCTTCAAATGAAGTTACTGTGAAAAGCCTCTAGTCGCCACATTCCGGCGCCTGTTCAGGGAGGCTGGTACGGGAATTGAACCGTGCTGCTGGCCTGCCCTGGTCTGCTTTAAAAGCCAGCGATTTAGCCCTGTACTAAACCAGTCCCTGCTCATGTATCCCTACAATAAATATATTGTGCAAGGTTACATCCACCGCTGGACTAATGGGGAATGAGGGTCGGAGACCAAAGGTGCGAAAAATAATTGGCGTCAGCTATTCCCAGCTAGTTGGCTCAGATTTACTTTCTTTACGAAGCTGGCTATTGTTGCTGTGAGGGGGCAGCACCCTCTAGGTCAGTGAGGGAGAACTTTAGGCCAAAGGGGGATTAATCAAAATGATACCCTGAATAGAATGCCTACCCATTGATGTGGGAGCAGGAAGACTCTCGCATGTCTGTCTTTGCTAAACTGTTTGGAATGGAGCCTGCCTGATCACTGAGGTGCTGCAGCCAAGTCACAATCTCACATTGGCCTGACGTGGTTGAGATTGTCTATAGGCACCCTGGGCGCGATTCTCCGCTCCCGCGCTGGTTTGGAGAATCGCCTGGCGCGCCATTTTTCCCTGCGACGCCGTTCCGATGCCCTCCCGCGATGCACCCAAGCGGCGGGAACGGCCCCGTCAAGTTCTGCGCGGCGCAGGCCGGAGAATCGCCCGGGACACCCAAAATGGCGATTCTCCGCTACACCCGCTATTCTCCGGCCCGGATGGGCCGAGCGGCCTGCCCAAAGCGACGGCTTCCCGCCAGCGCCATCCACACCTGGTCGCTGCCGGCAGGAACAGTGCGGGAACGCTGGGGGGGGTGGGCTGTGGGCGGGCGAGGGGGGTTCTTTCACCGGGGTTGACCTCAAAAGGGGCCTGGCCCGTGATTGGTGCCCACCGATCGGCGGGCCTGCCTCTCTGAAGTAGGACCTCCTTTCCTCCGCTGCCCCGCAAGATCCATCCGACATCTTCTTGCGGGGCGGCCTCGGGGAGGACGGCAACCACGCATGCGCGGGTTGGCGCTGGCTGGCGCCGGCCAACTCGCGCATGCGTGGGTGACGCCAGTTAGGCGGTGGATGACACGGCGTCGCTTTTATGCGGCGCCAATGCCCGGCGCGCGCTGACGACGCTGCTTTAGTGACACGCCCCCGAGTTTCTCGCGGCCCCGATCTTTGCCCATTTTCGGGCCCTGAATCGGTCAAGATCGGGGCCGTTTTGCACCGTCGTGAACCTCGACGGCATTCACGACGGCGTGGGCACTTAGTCGCGGGAGCAGAGAATCACGCCCCCTACCTTTATTGACCAGCTAACACTCCAGGTTGTCACGGGAACCAGACTAGTTTTCAAGCTGCCAATCTATTGCTGCGATAACGGTGCTGAATTTAACCCCTCAGAAATATAGATTAAGAGCATCAACCTATTTAAACCAAATCTGGAATTTAGTAGCCTTGTACCACAGTTATTTCTCTTCAATCCAAGGATTTGCATACTATAAATCAAATGTTTTCGAAATCAGACCCTCAAAATATGTTACAGTATGGTTAACATAGGCCCCCTGGGGCAGCACGGTGGGGCAGTGGGTTAGCACTGCAGCCTCACGGCACCGAGGTCCCAGGTTCGATCCCGGCTCTGGGTCACTGTCCCTGTGGAGTTTGCCCATTCTCCCCATGTTTGCGTGGGTTTCGCCCCCACAACCCAAAGATGTGCAGGCTAGGTGAATTGGCCACGCTAAAATTGCCCCCTAATTGGAAAAAATGAATTGGGTACTCTAAATTTATTTTAAAAGATAAAGCCTAGACCTCCTGCATTGGTCTGTCAGCCATGTCTCAGTTAGTCGCACACGCAACCCTGAATTTTGAAAGAACATCCTGACTAACAGTTATCCCTCAATCAAAATCACTTACCATCACATTATCTGATCACTATCAGCTTGTTTGTTTGTAGGAGTCTTGCTGTGCGATGATTGGTTGCTGCGTTTCCTACATACCAGCAGTGACTACTTTTCAAAAAGTGCTTCACTGGCGGTAAAGCACGGGGAGGCATCCGATTGTCCTGAGGAGTATTGTATAAGTGCAAGTCTTGCTGTTTATCACACACCTCAGCGTTAGTTGGCTTCAGAAATAAAAGCTAGGCCTGCATTTATAGAGCACCTTTCATGACAGAAGGGCATCCCAAAACACTTAGCAGCCAATGAAGTACTTTGGAAGTGTAGACACTAACGCAGCAAATAATGGCCGATTCTGACGATATAGCCTGGTGTCTAATTGAGATATAACTTGCCCATTGGGCCATGGGGCAGATCTTCACTCATGAGCTATTATCATTGTTTCAATTCTTCTCTTTCGGCGCTATCCAATACCTGAAACCTACTTGCTTCAGAGATTTCCTGTGCTATTTCTCTGCTCATAGGCAGCCTTCCAAATTGTAACCCTCCCCAGCTCACCAGTCAGTATCAATGATCAACTTTGGCCTCCCTAACAAGTTCCTCCCAGCTGATCCCCATGTTTCTTTCTTCCATAATTGTTTCATGTAGCAGGGCGTGATGCCTCTCATCTCGAGGGACTGTAGCCTGACTTGGGTAGTTACTCCTAACTGACTTATTTACACCATGTGCACTATATACAAAGTGGGCTACATCTCCCCTGAGCGCTGCCCGCACAGTCTGCTGAACAGAATCTCTAGCACGTGATGGCTGATGTCGCTGTTACATCAAGGCCTATGTCGTTCATCTTTTTAAAATAAATTTAGAGTACCCAATTCATTTTTTCCAATTAAGGGGCAAATTTAGCATGGCCAATCCACCTACCCTGCACATCTTTGGGTTGTGGGGGCAAAACCCACGCAAATACTGGGAGAATATGAAAACTCCACACGGACAGTGACCCAGGGCCGGGACTGAACCTGGGACCTCGGTGCCGTGAGGCAGCAATGCTAACCACTGCGGCATCATGCTGCCCCTGACCTAGATCGCTCATTACCAACAATTCTATAACGAATTGCACTAGAGTAATCATTACGTGCTTCCTGGACTTAATTTTACAGGACATCTGTAACCTTGCCTTCCGGCCAAATTGCGGCTCGTTTGTGGGCAATTAATGCCCAACTAAGTGCCTCATCTCACTGATGTTCTGGTTATTGGGCGACCAGAGAGTGTAGCCAACAGATTTAACCGTGCCAGTTGTTGGCCAGTATGCCTCTTGCTGGGCCCGTAGCGCCAATCAGAGGCCCCTCCCACAGCTTTGCTTTCCCACATCCCCACCCCCTGTTCTGACCAACACGCCTCCCCTCGGTAGGACCTGCTACCCTGGCCCCACCGAGATCCCAGATGTAGCTGAATGCCCATGTCCGCTGCTGAACGCCACCTGCTTTACCTACCAGCAGTGGCCATTGCTCATGCATGGCACTGCCAATGTGCAGAGCTGCTGGCATCTAATGGGCCGACGGCTCTATGAGGCAAGACCTCACCCTGGAGACAGGAGAAAGTCCCGCCTCACTACCAATTCGAGGGCCATCGCCCCAAAAATTAAAACGGGGTGAGCTTGCTAAGTCACGGACATTTATGCTGGGAGTCTGCCCCCTGGATAATCCAACCTCTTTTCATGTTCGGAAATGTCTTCTATGAGCCAGTATGTTACGGTTGTGGTGTTCTTTGAGATTCTGTTATCAGGATGGATGTTGTGGTGTTCACAAAGATCACAGAAGCTAAGTTCATTAATGAAGCTAACATTTATTTACACTGCTAATTAAAGCTCAACCACTTACTGCTATAGTAAACAATAATCTAGTAATCTACAATCGGCACTCTACTAACACTAGTCTCTACATTCTATCTATAACTGTACTCTGATCACTCTCACTGCTCCTGAGCTCTCCTCTCCAGCCATCTTATATAGTTCTGTATCTAGCTCCATCTAGTGGTTAATTATGATATGACATTAACCGTTTGTATTCTGAACATTTCCCATAATGTCACAACGGCTAAAATTGTAAAGATGAGAATAAAGAATGATTTTGCTTCAAGTAGCGAACAAAGAAAATTTCCCCGCCAGACTAAAAATATATAGGTTTTTTTTTAGTTCAGTAGACTTAATATCATTGACGTAATAATTAATTCTGAGACGCTTCTGCAACTCTTAGTGTAACAATTAGGTTTGCTTTGGGATTTACCACATTGGTTTGACTATTAACTGCACCTCTGCAGTTTCCAATTCTTGATACGTTTGCTACCTATTATTATTAATAAGAGGCTTCTTGAAAATGCTTTAAATGATACACTTGCAATTGTTGATGTTACTGAGTTAGTCACATTTTCAGAAACTTCCAAAACAAGTCTCAACTTTCCAAGCCTCCGTATGGTCTGCAAGATATCTCGTAAATTCCTCGAACATATTCCATCACACCGCATATGACAAGCGGAAATCCTGTTTAATAGAGGGAGTCATCTTAAGATTGTCTTTGATGAGATCAATTTGCCCTTAAGGTAAACGCTTCCCTTGGGAAAATTACGTTGACCTTAATAGTTAGGCCCAATCAACATAGTTGACCCCAACGGCTGGGGGGCATACTAAATTTCTCAGGCTAAATCTTCGAAAGAAAGCTGATACTTAAAGGTTGAGGATTCAAGAAATAAAGTTCTCTTTTTCAAAAGTAATGTTGCATTGTTTTTCAACTTTCTGATGTCAGAAATGTCCAGTAAAATCCGGAACTTGCATGGTCTTTCCCAAGAATCAGCAGAGCAGGGATGGCTCAACAGGTCCATGCCCATGTTTAGGTTCCACGCAAGTCTCCTAATTTGACACCTTCCAGTGCAATGATTCTTGGAATGCTTTATCTTGTAGGAACTGGTGTACTAGAGAAGGGGGGGGGCGAGGCTTGGGAATGGTAGTAGGTTTGGAGTTGGCAGGAGTGCAATTCAAAGCACAATGAGAACAAAGGAAAATACAGCACAGGAACAGGCCCTTTGGCCCTCCAATCCTGTGCCGATCATGATGCCCGAACTAAAAAAAAACCTTCTGGCCTTAAGGACAGGGCACAAAACAATCTTTCTGAATCCTTTGGTGTGTATTGCTTCTTTGCTCCATCCTCTCCCTGTGAAGATGATGGTTGGTAATGGTATTTTCATGCTTCATAACCTCGATGTAGCCTTATAGAAGGTCTCGGCCTTCCTTTACCTCTGTTGGTTCTGACGCCTCTCCCCTTCTTCTCGTTTAACTCTCCAGCTATAGTCGGTTCTTGTTCTCCCAAGTTGCTACCCTTTGCTTATTGTATCTCTGTCAATCTGTACATTCCTTGATTTGTCATTATCCAGAATGTTCTGAAAAGCCACAAAGGAAAAGTTAGAAAAGAAACTCTTTGCTGAGGTAAAATACGAATGTTTTTAAATTGAAGAGAGTAAAACTCCTCTGTTTACCCAGTGATATCTCTGGCCTTTCTGGACCGTGCTCCAATTATTCCCAAGAAACTAATAAGTAGAATAATGCTAGGCATCTGCCACTGTTCCTCTGACAAAGGCTCGAATTTTCCGGTCCCCATGTCGCCGGGATCTTCCATCCCCGCCGAAGGTTAATGGGATTTGCCTGGCCTGCCACATCCCCAGCGGCGCGTCTGTCCCGCCACTGTGGGGCCTCGAAATCCTGGCCAAAGACTCTGTGGACAGCTCTCCTCTCACCCTAAGGGAGGCGCCAGGGCCTCACTCGCAGAGTAGTCACTTACCGTAGGATAGAGAATTAAGAGGATTGGCAAAAGGGCAGCACGGTGGTTAGCACTGTTGCTTGACAGCGCCAGGTCCCAGGTTCGATTCCTGACTTGGGTCACTGTCTGTGCGGAGTCTGCACGTTCTCCCCGTGTCTGCGTGGGTTTCCTCCGGGCACTCCGGTTTCCTCCCACAAGTCCCGAAAGACATTCTGTCAGGTGAATTGGACATTCTGAATTCTCCCTCTGTGGACCCGAACAAGCGGCGGAATGTGGTGACGAGGGGATTTTCACAGTAACTTCATTGCAGTGTTAATGTAAGCCTACTTGTGATAATAAAGATTATTATTATCAAGAACTAGAGGTGACATGTGATCTGGAATGCAATACTTTATAGGATGGTGGAAGCAGATTCAATAGTAACTTTCAAAAAGAAACTGGATCAATACTTGAAGGGAAAGAATGTGCGCAGGGAAAGGACAGGGGAGCGGGACTAATTGGATTGCTTGATCAAAGAGCTATCATAGACAGGATGGGCTGAAGTTCTTCTCCTGTAGTGTAACACTCTCTGCAACAAAGTGGCTAAGATCAAGAACTCAGAAACACATGGATTGAAGTTACATTTCCATATCAAATTCAGTCTGCTTCAAAACAATTCAACCTTCCAAAACCTTTAAATGTGAGGGGTTGTTTCTTGCGGATGCTTTCTTCGCAATGAATTTGTCAAAGTTGTAGCAACAAGGGATAGTAATTTTCTTTGACAGGCTGTTTATATGGTCTAACAATGGGCTCCACTGTGGTGTTGCTGCCTGTAAAGATGCAGTGTCTCACACTTCATTAGTGAACACAAAGGGAAGTTATTTATTAATAAAAATTGCACAGCAGCCTCATGGCTGTAGCTGGCTCCTAAAATGTCTCTTTGTCCAGGAGCCACTCTCACCATGGGGTGATTCCACCACACTCTAGGCACAATTGGTTGCAAAGGCCATGTTACCCCTCCCTCCTCTGCCCTTAAAGGGACAATCACCACATTCCTCCCCCTTTAACTCCTTTATACCATCTTCAATAACTAATTCACCCTCACATTTAAAGATTTTGGAAGGTTGAATGAGTCTTTGAGGGGGGGTTTCTGTTTCTTGTACAGCGGCGTAATTCTGTTGTCTGAGATGCTTCCACAGGATCAACATTGCCAGGAATGGTAATAACTTTTTCTGGCACAGGTGATTCATCACTATCTGCTTCCAAGCTTACATCAGTTATGTTGATAAAAGGTCGATCAGGTACTTTGGTGCTTATGGGTTCAAAAACATTTCTTGATGGCAGCACTGACTGTGTTGGGAACCGTGGCACTGCCAGCTGGCCTGGGTACTGCCTGGATGTGAGGTTGGCACTGCCAAGGTGCCAGGCTGGCATTTTTTTGTGTGCTGGCGAATAGGTTGGGGGTGCCCTGCGCATGTGTTGGGGAAAAGTGCGGGAGGGCCAGGGACCCTCCCATAGTGTTGGCGCTTGGGGGCCGGGGTCGCGTCGGAGGCCTCAGAGATCGGGATGGCATTTAAACAGGGCGGCCCAATCTCATATATTGAGGCGTTCCGGTGAGCGGAGCTCCTCGGTGCAGAAAACAGGGCTATGTGTGGCCTCCGCCGCATATTGCCCGCTGAGGCCCCTTGTTTAACGCGATTGGCGTTTTATAGCCATGTGTTTCTCGGCGCTGCAGGCACCGTAAAGCACGCGGCTGAACGGACTCGCTATGGGGCATTATTCCCATTCAGTTAATTGGCGTCCAGTCTCTCCTTATTTGCTGTTCATGAGTTTAAGCTCCTCTTATCAAATCCTCCTTTTGCTTACTCTGCTCGAAGGAGAACAAGTCCAACTTTTCCAGTCCCTCCAGGTAACATTACATTTCATCTTTTAAACCATTTTTAGTAAATCTCTACAGCCTTGAAATCCTTGCTCAGAATTGAGCACAATATTACAGCTACAGCTGAACTGGTGCCTTATACGGGTTTAGCAGGGATTTTCTGCTCTCTGCCTCTAACTTTTGAACATCTTTATGTTGCCACCTTCAAATGTTTGCGCACAAGCACCTCGGGTCTCTCCGGTCTTGCACATCCCTTTCAAAAGGTGCCATTTTTGCTTGAGCCGTCTTCCTCAGATGCATAATCTTGTATTTCCCGAACTTGAATTTCATCTGCCACTCCACCAGCCTGTTGATGTAGTGCCTACAGGACACACAGTGTACTGTTACAACATTGTGATGTCCCCATCGCCCTGTGTGCAATTTTGCCACAGGCTTGACATATCCTAGCCAAACCTCCTTAATCTGTGCCAGATGGTTCATCAGTGATGGTTCGTGTCTCTCACACCTAATGAGCAGAATTTTCCCGGTTCCTTTAAGGCGCTAAGGCTGGGAAAATAGCTGGGAGCAAGGAAGCGGGTAGCCAGTCTGTGTATTTAAAGCCCCCATCGGAGCCATTTAAAATGTGAGGACGGCCTGCTTAAGAGAGACAGCCATTCTGCAGCAGTCTGGGATTGTCATTGGAGCTGGACTGCCAAAGAGAGGACCACTGCCAGCAGAGACTGCATTCGCTGCCCAAATTCTACCACTGGAGGGACTGCTCCTCCGATCAAAGGGCATGCCTGCTTGACCCCTCTAAAATTTCTAATTATTTTGACCCCTCTAGGGCACTTCCATTTTGACGCACACCCATGATTCCATCTACCTCAGCCGCGCCCACCTCTCTTGCCGCAGCTGCCAAGCCTCCAGCGTTGCCGGCCCCGTGATTGGCCTGGCAGTATCGGGGCACCACCTTGGGGTCCTTAAATGAGCAGCGAGCCCGGAGTTGGCGAAAGATGCCTCTTCTGGCAAAATATCTTGCCTGGTCTGTCTCCTGGCAAGTCCAGGTTCGGGAACCAATTTTGTCCCGACACACAGCCCCAAAGCCCTTGGGAAAATCCCGGTGAGTTTAAATGGAATTTCTGGCCAGAAGAAGATATTTCACGTTACAAATCAGCAATTAACCAGTAAAGCTGTTCACCGGGTTAGAGTCACAGAATGAGGCAGTGCCAAAAATATTCTGCAGGACCTTTTTCATTTACAAGGAAACACAAACGATGTGACGTGGATGAGACATTTAGCCGAATTACTGAACTGAGGCTTTATTCCGGTTTTTATGCACTTGTTCTTCCAGCTGATGACATTTTATTTCAGTTGGAATCGCAGGGCTGATGGGATTATATGTTCACCAAGACAATACCAGAGGAAAATCAGAGGATGGTTTGGTGGAATAGTGCTGTGTGCTTATGAAATCGCTCTCTTTACAGTGGACTTCTGGCTAAGCTTTTTCCCCAGAGTGGAAGAGTCAATTACTAGACTGTGCTCTGTCGTCAAAACCACGACTGAAGGAGTTCAATTCCAGCCGGCACTGCATAAGGTATCGCACCAGCAACTGGATTAAATTACAATTTGGAATTCCTGCTCAGCAACATTTTGAAGGTTTGGAGCTCACAGGCCCCTTCTGGAGCCCTTCCCAACACTTTCAAATTGCGATGGAAATGAGGACATTCCTGAGGCCCTGATGGACCAGAAGGCTGCAGATTTGTGTGGGTCTATTGGGTGTATTATTGTAGATTTCAAGGAGATGCCTTTTGATCAGATGCCAACATTCGCAGAGCTTTCATTATCTCTGTTTTCTTGTCCAGAGCATTGAGTGCCAACCTTTGGGAGAGGAGAGAAACCTCTGAGATTTATTAAATAATTACTCAATCCAAAGTCTCAAATTGGCTCTGAAATTTGATTAACTCTTAAGACAGTGAAAGCCGCAATTTCCTTTGCAAGAGCAGAAATTGGGCATATTTCCATCGGAAGGTTTTGCAGTTCATATGCACATGGAACTTTCAAACTCGTCTTGATGTTCGGTGGCCCCGCTAGCATTCAAATCGACAAATCTTTTCTGCTTGAGGGCACAGGGATGATGTACCCGGAAGTGCAGTTTGCATGACACAATTACCACAAGGCCAGCCCAACGGTGTGTTTCAGTCGTTTTAATCATGATTTATTGCTCCCAGCACATGTTGCGAGGAAAATGATGAAGCTGGCTGGTGTTAAAACATGAGTGTCCTGCCAGCAGCATTGACCATTCACCACACCATTCCCATTTGCAATGAAACCATTAGATGTGGAGAGTGGCGCCAGAGTGAATTTACCTTCTGCACCGTGGAGATAGTGGGCGCCAAAAGGCCTTCTCTAAAAACCCTGCTGATTCGTGGAATAGAATTTGCCTCCACTGTCACTGTTGCCAAGGCTATGCGTGCAGCAGGCCTCTGAGGAAGGCGTGTGCCTCTCCCCTAGAGATGGCATCCCTCCTTTCCTGCACCTTCCTCAAGGTGACTTCTAAGATGCTCTCCATCAGCCCAGTTCCTCGGGTGCTTCCACTGCCTCCAACAAAAAAACAAAAGAAAAAAATGTGATTTTTCTTTAAGACACAGCAGCCGCTCTTCTAATCTTCTGGGGCAATGTTATATCAGCAGCCAGTGCTGGGAGCCATCAGAAAATATTAATATGAACAGACTTTGACAATTCCACAAGGTCCGTCCCGAATGCCCAGGACACCAAGTAGATTCATTACTGGGCAGAAAATCGCCCCTTTCGTAGAGTCGTAGATTTCCTACAGTGCAGAAGGAGACCATTCAGCCCATCGAGTCTGCACCGACCCTCCGAGAGAGCACCCTATCTAGGCCCACTCCCCTGCAAACCCGTAATACCACCTAAACTTTGGACATTAGGGGCCAGTTGATCATGGCCAATCCACCTAACTGCACATTTTTTGACTGTGGGAGGAAACTGGTGCACCCGGAGGAAACCCACACAGACACAGGTATAATACAAGTGTAGTAGAGGGTTGACAAGAGAGACTACATGTAACTCAACACTAGATGGCGTTACTAAGTGATCATATAAAAGGTTGCATCTCTAGGCATGCTGGGGGAAGCTGATGGAGATTTCAATGTAGAAGGCTAGTTGAGATTGAGTTGTAGTGTAGTTTATGAATTAGAGAGATTATTGATTACTATATCACAGATTCAGTACTATTATTTTATTATCTGTTACTCAGTAAAGTGTGTGAACCTAATCAAGTTAAGTAGTGTAAAATAAATTAGTTTTGATTTAAACTTCTTAGTTTTATATTCTTTGTCAACACTACATATCTGGCTAACTTGTAGAAGACGAGCAATATAACAACTGGGAGGAAGTGCAAACTCCACACAGTCACCTGAGGCCAGAATTGAATCTGGGTCCCTGGCGCTGTGAGGCAGCAGTGCTAACCACTGTGCCACCCATTGATTCTCTCCCATCTCCCATTGCAAGCCATTTGGTGTGTCTCTTTGAAGTAATATAGCAGAATTATAGATCCTTTCGTACAGTGAGGTTGAATTGAGTGGGAAATGGGCTGATACCATTCCAGGTCCAGAAAGCCAGCAAATGCTTTCACCTCATTAAGTCATTCTGCACTATTGCTGACTTTTCCGTGAGTCAGCTGATGAGTGTTGGGGAGGCACTTAAATCTCTTAAATCAGTTGTGCATTAACTGTCTTAGCAGCTGCCCTTCTGATTTTGTCATTATGTGATGTTATTCAAAGTCTGTTTGCAATCAATTGACGAATACAGTACCCAGTACCGGTGTAGAGACGATATTCTAGTTGGGCTGATGTTGGGCCTCAGCACTCCGTTTACCCACAGGTATAATCTTACGTTCAGGCGAATCGTTGCTGTTAAATCCAGATCCGCAGCTTGAAGGAATTATCATTTGGCATTTTTGTGGAAACAATGTTGGACCTCAGGCTGAGTTCGCAATACTTTCCACAAAATGTAAGATGTAATTAATGGCGTGACATTTGCCAGCATCAAGAAGGTTTGTATTGGCAATGTTGTGTTTTGCAATTAAAGTAATCAGGGGAGAGAGGATCCAACGTTTCTTTTTTGGCTTTGGTAAAATTTAAAGTTTTCTTTTATATGCAATTTTCTTTTACAATGTGGTAGTTAGAGTAGGATCACTCGTTAATGTTATGCCTGGATGGCACTTTGATGAGCCGTCACAATAGCCATAGGAACATAGGAAATAGGAACATTGAACATTTAGCCCATTGAATTTGCTCCGCCATTCAGACACATCGTGGCTCATCATCTACCTCCATGCCATTTCCCCCACACAAGGGCCATATCCTGGATGTCATTAGTATCCAGAAATCTGTTGATTTCTGTCTTGAACAAGCTCAGTGATTGAGCCCCCACAGTCCTGTGAGGGAGAGACTTTCAAAGATTTACTACCCTCTGATTGCTCTTCATCTCAATCTTCAGTGACGTCCCTTTTATTCTGAGACTGTGTCCTTTGGGTTTGGATGGTAAAAGGAATCGAGGCTGTTGAGCAATTTTCCTTCACGTTAAATGACTATGGCAGATGTACAGGGGGGAAAATAATCACCCTTTTATTCAAATACTGTTTACCCTTTCCCGATAAACAATTTACATTGAGGTTTGCTGACTTTATTGCGTATGCATTTTGAGAACTCTTTGGATCCTCGCAGAGAAAGTACTCGTACAGGTCAGGGCATGTTTTATTGGACATGTTCGGCAGCGAGCTTCGCAGATGTCTCTGAGTTCGAGAGCAGCCTGGCTTTTGTAACCGATGTGAAGCTGCACTTTTGCAAAACAAAAAGATTAATTATACCATTACTGTGAACCCTGTAACATTCGTAGCTAACAGGTGTTCAAGTTGTTTGAGTTCATGCAAAAAGAGTCAAGGGTTCATGTACATCTTTTATAATTATCATTATTTACATATCCAGTCATTCCTACGGAAACATCCAAGATGATGAATTGGCGGCAGAGCTACAAGACAGGGAATTCTGTCAAATGGTTCTGTTGATGTTGAAAATTGGCCGGCTGAAGTGGTTGGATTAATAGTCCGATTGAACCGTGGGTTTTTGGCATTCGCTCAACGTGGCTTTCAAGCTGGTTCTACTGAAACTAGGAGAAGATGCTGCGACGCTGAGGAGGCATTGCATTTTGACATTTTGACAAAGAGGTGACCTGGCACTCATCGCAACCACTGCAAAGCCAGCTTTAGAAAGGACCCAGGTGGTCTGTTCAACTTTCTCAACCTTGCCTTTCAAACTTCTTTAGATTCAGCAACCTGTTAACTGTCCCATTTAGG
This sequence comes from Scyliorhinus torazame, assembly GCF_047496885.1. Lineage (NCBI taxonomy): Eukaryota > Metazoa > Chordata > Chondrichthyes > Carcharhiniformes > Scyliorhinidae > Scyliorhinus > Scyliorhinus torazame. Next base: position 172,956,500 of record NC_092723.1, on the reverse strand, counting down.
TGATGGTGTGCGGATTCCTGTGCGTACACGCAGGCATAACAAATCGTGATGCAGAGCCTGAAAAATAACTGTGTTGTTGGCTCACCAATGTTCTGTAATATCCTCAGAGAAACACAATGATGATCCTTAAATTAAGCGCCAGTTTTCAGATAACCAGCCACATAGGCTAAGGCACTGGGTGGATTTCTGGGTGTGGATGAGGAATAGTTTCAGGAATGAAAATCCAATAGAGCTCGCTGCGGACGACGGGACAGAATAGGGGCATCATAGTTCAGATCAAGTTGGCATTTGTGGGGGGTAAGAGGGTAGGAGGCCAGAGAGGGGAGTGTTGGAATGGGCAAGACTGGGAGTGCGAAGGTCGCAACATCAGGCTTGAAGCTGAGAGGCTGGGTTAGGAGTAGTGGTGGACAATATTGGGAAGTCACAATCTTGGCAATGAATAGGATGTGGTCTTTGAAGGACAGTTCAGGGTCAAACAGGACAGGGTTTCCGAAGAGCAACTTTTCTGAAACTTAATACTTTAACTCATGAAAGCAAGTTGTAATAGTTAAAATAGTGTCCCATTACAGAAGTTCAATAATGTTTTATTAAAATTGGTTTTATTAAAATTGAGCAACGCTCTTAAAATTGGTTTATTAGTGATCCATCCTAATCTAATTTTTCAGTGGAAGGAATTACTGCAATGAGATGGACGGGTTAACTACCAGACAGAGTCACTGAGAGAGAGATTCTTGACCCTTATAGTCAGGAATATCCAAATCCGCATGTTTCCACTGAGTATGACATTATATTTTATTAAATCTCTATTTTGGATTGGATTTTGTTTATTGTCATGTGTACCGTGGTACAGTGAAAAGTATTTTTCTGCTCAAACAGATCATTTAGTGCATGAAATAAAAGGAAAATACCTAATTGGGCAATACAAGGTACACAATGTAAATACCTAGACACCGGCATCGGGTGAAGCATACTGGAGTGCAGTATTAATCAGATCAGTCCATAAGAGGGTTGTTTAGGAGTCTGGTAACAGTGGAGAAGAAGCTGTTTTTGAATCTGTTCGTGCGTGTTCTCAGACTTTTGTATCTCCTGCCCGATGGAAGAAGTTGGAAAAATATTACAAAATCAATCCCCACACAAATATTTTCTTCACTTTGTCCAAGATATTTAGAAACATGTCCCTTCCGAACAGGGTTTACAATTTGCATATACAACATATACAATCTCTCGGAAACAAATAGGCATAGATTACATAAAGGAAATCTTCCTTGTTCTTCCTTGTATTAAAACTGCGACTACGGAGCAGCAAGGATTCGGAATAAGTAGTACTTATTGGTGGTTATTTATTTGCATTAATTCTGCTAATCATTCACGAACAATGTGGATTAACTAGTGATGGGTTGAAGAGTTATGGAGATCGGGCAGGAAAGTGGAGTTGAGGCCGAGAGGAGATCAGTCTGGATCATATTGAATGGCGGAGCAGGTTCGAGGGGTTGAATTGTCCACTCCTGCTCCTAGTTCTTATTATCGGCGCAGCCAGGCGCCAGCATAAAACAAGTTGCTGATGAAGTAAAAGTATTTTGAAGAAAAGGGTTGTGGTTAGGTTTATTTTGGACGTAACACCAAACTGTCACAAAATACTTTCCCCCAAATTGACTAACCTTTAGAGAGCAGTAACCGTTGTTCTGTGGGGAAAGTTTGCCTTCTCAATACCTCGATACAGTGAATAAATCTGATGGGCGGGAGGGATTTTCCAGCCATCAGCCGGCGGCGGGAATGTCCAGTCCCGCCCACGTCTCCGGGTATTTGCCTGCCCCGCATCCTCTGCTGCCGTGGAACGTGGGGGGAGGTCTACACCTACGGGACCGGAAGATCCCATCTGCGGGTAGGGCTGTAAATTTTCGGCCGTTATCTATAGTGGACATGTCCTGTGCGCAAGCTGCATAAAGGCTTCAACAAACAGAATGTGGTGAAACCACTGTGTTGTATTGTGCTGCCACAGTATTACGTGTTGTACAGCATTGCCACTATATTACATGTTGTACGGTTTTGGCTCTGCCCGTGGTTCCTTCCCCTAGGGCCTGGGTATATAAGCTGCCGACCTCTCACACTGCCTCATTCAGGGGCACGCTGCCAGCTCTGTTGTAAGTCAATTAAAGCCATAGTTAATTCACTAGAGGGGATTTCCCATTGACGTCACTCCACGCCGTCGGGAAACCCTTGGGCAGGGGTGCTCTGGTGGCGGAAAAACAGAATCCCGAAGTTTAAGTCCGAATACCTTTCCGGGCAGCAGGCATGTTAAACCGAGGGTAAATCTGATTAAGTCTTTTGAGTTTTGAAGCTTTGCTGTTGCAAAAGGATCGCGAAGGTTCTGATTCACCAACAGTCCTCGCATTCCTCCAATTTTTGCATGTTGGCGTCAGCAATAACAGCAACAAAATGCATTTATACCACACATTTTATTGCAGGAAGAGATCCCAAGACATTGCACGGGGGGGGGGGATAATCAAAAAATGGTTGCGGGGGGGGGGGATAATCAAAAAATGGTTGGGGGTGGGCAAGAGGGTGACCAAAAACCTGAACTGGAGGTGGACCGCAGGTAAGGGGAAGGCAGGAATTCCTGAACACGGGGCCTATTCAAACCAGCAGGAAAAACTCGGTTTGTCACATAGTTTTGCAAACTGTAAAAACATTGCATGCGCTAAAATTTCAGTCAAAATTTCCCACGCGAATGTATTCAAACACACAATTAATTTTCTGTGCTGCAGGACTTTCACTGCTATTCTCAGCTCGGAAATGACAGTAGTGAACTTCCCTGGTAAAACTTGCATTCAGACATGGAAATTGTTTTATTGGTGTCCTGGGGCCCTCTTAACGACTTAGCACAGTGAAGCCCATTGCTGAATAAACAAAAACAGCTCAGCTTTGCAACAGTCGAGGGAAAGGCCATAAAGTGTTTTTTTTAAACTAGCCACACGTCTCTGCTGATACCTGTGCGCTACATGTGCTGTAACGTACAAAGGCGTGGTGTTGAATTTATTTGCCATCTTCCCGAGTGTTCGGATATTCCGAAGTGTTTCTTTTAAAAAAAGGCTTGCGCCGTTTATATAGCACGTTTCTTGACCACCAGATTTCTCAAAGCACTTTGCAACCAATGAAGTACTTTTTGAAAGGTTGTCTCTGTCATCATGCAGGAAACACAGCAGCCAATATGCACACAGCAAGATCCCACGGGCAACAATTTGAGAATGACTAGACAAGATCTGCTTCAGTAATGTTGGTTGAGAGATGAATATTGACCAGGACACTGGTGTGAACCCCCCCAACTCCCGCCCTTTTTCCAAATAGGGCCCTGGGATCTTTTACATCCAGACAGATGGGACCTCGAAAGACAGCAAGGGGGGGGTTTCTCTCTCTCCACCGCCCCTCCAACCCCCACTCCCCCCTGGAATGTCAGCCTTGATGTTTGTGCTTGAGCCCTGGGGCGCGATCCAATCGCCACACTGCGCCGCAAAAGCAGCTCGCCGCAGAGCAGCGTGGCTGATGAAAGCCGGGCGACCCCGTTCCCGGGATCTACCCGGCAACCCATTGGGGGCGGGATCATTTTTTGGCAAATCTGCATATTAGAGCGATACAGCTGACCTCACTCTGCTGCGAAGATTCCCGAGGTAGCTGGGGCTTCGGGATTCATCCCCTTCGCCTCAGAGACCTCTGGCGGGTGCTAATCAGCACCGGCCTCCACAAACGGGGACCAGACAGAACGGCACACGAGGGGGGTCTCCCAGGGGATCGGAGGCCCCCAGCTGCATGCCCTATGGATAGGCTGGTGCCCTGGCACTGCTGAGGTGCCCAGGAGGCACTGCCAGCTGATATGGGCACTGCAAAGGTGCCAAGCTGTTATTTTATGCACCCGGCCTGGGTGTTGGAGGGGATGTGGGAGTGGGGGGTGGGGGGGGGTGGGGGGGTGCAGGGACCCTTCCATGATGCGCTTGGGCTTGGGGGCGGAGGGGGGGGGTGGTTGGGGATCATCATTTCGGAGACCTCCGTGATCGGGACGCCACAGACAGTGGTGACACCCGGTTGGGAAAGTGGAGTTGTGGTTGAAAATCAACCATGATCGTATGATTGGCGGAGAAGGCTCAAGGAGCCAGATAGCCTACCTGCTATCCTGCTTCTTATGTCATTAGGTTTAGGCAAGGCCTCCTCCCCAAAAATAAAAAGAATGTTTCGGGCCTTCACTTGCAGCCAGAGTGGCAATGGGATTGTACCTGCAAGCCTGTGTATTGTTAGCCCAATGTCTTTGTCGAGGGATCCGATCTGATACTGATGTGTCCATCCAGGAACTGGATCCAACATTGTATCGGGATTGTTGGCTGTGGAATAGTATCATGCATACTTTGTTTAGGGCAACATGGTGGCACAGTGGCTGCCTCACAGCTCCAGGGTCCCGGGTTCAATTCCGGCTTCGGGTGACTGTGCGGAGTTTGTACGTTTTCCCCGTGTCTGCGTGGGTTTCCTCCGGGTGCTCCGGTTTCCTCCCACAGTCCAAAGATGTGCACATTAGGTGGGTTGGCCACGTTAAATTGCCCCTCAGGGGCTGGTTTAGCACAGGGCTAAATCGCTGGCTTTGAAAGCAGACCAAGGCACGCCACCAGCACGGTTCAATTCCCGTACCAGCCTCCCCGAACAGGCGCCGGAATGCAGCGACTAGGGGCTTTTCACAGTAACTTCATTTGAAGCCTACTTGTAACAATAAGCGATTTTCATTTCATTTTCATTTTCAAGTGTCCAAAAAAGGATTAGGTGGGGTTACTGGGTTATGGGGATAGGGTGGAGGCACGGGCTTAAGTAGGGTGCTCTTTCCAAGGGCCGATGCTGACTCGATGGGCCGAATGGTCTCCTTCTATACTGTAAATTCTATAATACTACCAGCTGACATTATTAGTAATTCCAATCAACTAACTGTCAGGGCCCAGCATATAATTTTTAAAAATTCATAGGATGTGGGGCATTGCTGGCTGGGCCTGCACCTTGCCCGTCCCTAATTAGCCTTGAACTGAGTGCCTTGCTAGGCCATTTCAGAGTCAACAACATTGCTGTGAATCTGGAGTCCCATGTAGGCCAGACCAGGTAAGGACGGCAGATTTCCTTCCCTAAAGGGGAATATCAATGGTGGGTTTCAAACCCAGAGCATGACCCCGGGTCTCTGGATTACTAGTCCAGTGACAACACTACTACACCACCACCTCCCTCAGATAATTGCCGGTGAAGGGCTTGAGGCATGGCCAGGCCCATCCTGTGTGACATGATATTTAACCTGTCATCAAAGGACAAATCAAACGGTTTGGAGTGGAACAAGACTTAAAAATTGATCAACAGAGCAATATTAATATTTAATACCCGTTTACCTCTCTGTGCGCACAGCATTTGAACTGGGAAGGCAATACACGGCGGTTTCCATAGTGATGAGGGAGCGAGGTGGGGGGAACTATTTTGTGTAGCATAACAGAACAGATGTGTTTATTACAGGCCTTTAGAGTGCATCATTATCCGCTGGTAAAACTCTTGTCGAGCTCACAATAGAGGTGTCAATGTCATGGAATACATTTTAGTATCTGGTGCTTAAGTATGCTGTTAGCCAGAAATGCAGACCTTGTGGTTTCCTGAATATGTTCCAACTCTCCGACAACATATGCCGCTCTCTTTCCCTTTTGGCAAGTACCAGTTCGATTTTTGTTTCAGACACTTTGACGTGTTTAATGTCCTTCATCTGGGGTGCGCTGTAGTGTTAATTTGGAATTGAATGAAAGGAAGATTAGTGCTGACTGCGGTATTGTTGACAGGAAAAATCATTTTTTTGTTGTCGCAAAGCCCTGAGGTTTTGACAGTAGGTGCTTTGATAAAGGTTTTCTGTTGTTGCCTGCATGTCTCCCAGCAAAAATGCCTGGGAGTTTCCCTAATCCCGGCGAGGTTTAAAGTATAATGTCAAACACTTTAAAATGTTCACATCAAATGATGCCTTATTATCCCTGTTCAAATTCACGAAGCTGCTCCCGAATTCTGCCCCTGAATCATGAAATGAAAATCGCTTATTGTCACAGGTAGGCTTCAAATGAAGTTACTGTGAAAAGCCCCTAGTTGCAACATTCCGGCGCCTGTTCGTTGCCCCTCTGTACGTGAACCTTGCTCCGTTTTTGTCCGGCAGTGTCTATTTTTTCTGTGCGATCTGTTTGCTGATTGATATCACGGGTTGAAGGGAAATAGTCAGAATTCAATTAACGTCAAACCCGTGACAGTGCAGCAGAACAGTTTTAAAAATCACAGCGATTCAATAAGAATTTGGAAGCCAGATTGTACCGGATAGTTTAATTAGATTTGCGGTTGATAACTGAGGCTGGAGTTGACTTTCTGCAATTAAGGGAGGGTTAGCTTCACTATATCGACTTGAGTATTATCCAAGATCCCAAACCTTTTGTCGCACAACTTTCCGGACATAATGCCTCGCTTGAGTTTACTTAACATTGTGCAATTCTTCATTGTTCACTCATTGTCCCTGTAATTATACTTCAGAATTGTCGAGGGGGAATTTTTAGATTGTGTGTGTGTGTGTGTGTGTGTGGTCTGCAGCTGATTCGAGGCCAGTAACATGTACAGTAGCACAGCTGTGAGTCTGCATGCAGCACAAACTTCACATTAATAGAGTTTATACCAGCCCACACGCAGAACTATAGATGTGTGTTTAAATGATGGTTCTGGTCATAACCGTACAGTAGGCATGCTTACCAAGATTTGATTACGGTGATGTTTCATTTAAGGTTGTTCATTTGTTATCGAATTCACCAAATTCAAGATAAATTCAACAACAGCGACTCGTGCCTCTGATTGGAAAGCTGTGTGTTCCATGTTGGGGAATTGCAACACAAATGGCTGCACACTTATTTGTAAATGTGTAAATCATATTTTTCTCTTTAAATTTAGAGTACCCAATTCATTTTTTCCAATTAAGGGGCAATTTAGCGTGGCCAATCTACCTACCCTGCACATCTTTGGGTTGTGGGGGCGAAACCCATGCAAACACGGGGAGAATGTGCAAACTCCACACGGACAGTGACCCAGAGCCGGGATCGAACCTGGGACCTCGGTGTCGTGAGGCAGCAGTGCTAACCACTGCGCCACCATGCTGCCCTTAAACCATATTTTTAACATGAATGAAGTCACCCAATAGTACAAGAACAAAATATTGAGGATGGTGCAGGCCTGAAATATAAACAGGGCCGGTAAATCTCAGCTGGCTTGGCAACAACTGGAGAGAGAAAAACCGTGTTAACATTGCAAGTTCAGTCTGACTCTCCTTCGGAACTCCCCTCTACGCCTAGTTTTCCTGTCTTAGTTGTTTTTGGCACCATCGGTGAAATAAGAGGCTTGCCTTAAAACTCAGAGGTGAGAGCTGTTTGATTGAGTTTCGCCACCACTAAGGTGGAATAATAATACATTCTGGTGCTCACGGTGAAGAGTAAAAAATGTCAGAAACAGGCCAATTGAAAGAAATGCTTGAAAGAATCAGGATGTGCACCGAGGGACTTAAGGGGCATCACTGTTGCCTAGTAGCGGCCTAAATACCCAGCAACACTCGACACCTTCAGGACAAAGCCTGCAAGTTGGAAATAGCAGAGATAATATTCGCTAAGACAGCAAGAAGAAATGCATCACTGGGTTTGCAAAAATAGTTAAAAGAATATATTTTAAAAGATCAAAGTTGGTCCATTTGACTTATTGAAGCTCATCCGTCTAATACTTCAGTTACCCACCACTGCAAACAACTGCATTTGTGGTGGTATATTTGGCCCTACAATAGCGTCAGCCTTGACTCAGTTGGTAGTCCTCCATTTTGAGTCATAAAGTCGGGGGTACAAGCCCCACTCCAAGGTCAAAAGATTGAGGCTGACATTCCAGTGTGGTACTGTGGGGGTTGCTTTGAAAGAGATGTGTGTACAATGAAGAGGGTGCAGACAAGAGCAGAGAGAATGATTCCAATGTAAGCAAGGGATGAACCTCAATGAAAGTTAGAAAAAGTATAAATTCCGAATTGGGAACAAAGTTTTAAGCAAGGACCTGATTTAGGGATCCAAAATAATTGAGCAGTACCAAGAAGATGAAAGATAATAACAGCGCAGCTGACCAGCCTTTTCATTTATTGTGAGTCTTTCACATGGAACATTGTTTAAGAGGTTATTCATCACGGCCCTGCCTTCTGAACCTCACCCCCACCTGAGGTGTGGTGACCCTCAGGTTAAATCACCACCAGTCAGCTCTCCCCCTCAAAGGGGAAAGCAGCCTATGGTCACCTGGGACTATGGCGACTTTACCTTTACCTGTTTAAGACAGGTGTTTCCAAACTGAGGGTCACAGGATGAGCAATAAGACTCTGGGCCGAATTCCGTCATGGTGCCGTTGGTGGGTTCAATGTTGGGCCGGGGTGTGGGGGGAGATCAGCTTTACTCCGTGTGTGAATTTCTTGTGCAAATTTCCACGGATGCCCGCCATTAGGATCAAGAAACCCGCTGGAGGCAGGCATAACACTGATTTATATCCCGCTAATAGGGGTCTGGATTCTCCGGTTCCTTCGGTGACAAAATCGGGGGTGGTGCCGCTTTTGCGATGCTCCCGAGGAGTACGCCGCATGTCGTACCCACTGCCTCAGGCCATTTCCTGAGGCCCGGCCCAAGGATGCACCATCCCCGACCGGGCGAGTTCCCGATGGTGTGGGACTCTCATGGTCTCACCCGTCGGGAACTCAGCGTGGCGGCAGCAGACTCAGTCCAGCGGCGCCATATCAGGGGAGGGCTGATCCATGGGCAAGGCGGGGGGCTTTATTTGGGGCTGGGAGCACTGGGGGGGGGGGTCCAGGCGCGTGAACCGGGGCGAAGGGGGGGGGGGGGGACTATTTTTGCGGTCCAGGTCCGCGGGCTGCGTCCACCATGACGCACGGCATGGCCGCTGCAGGCCCCCCCCCCCCCCCCCCCACACACAGATGGAGCAGGGAATCGGTGGCCGGTTTGTGCCAGCTTTCCTGGCGTAAAAACACCGTTTTCATGTCGGTTTGGGGACTTATTCTCCCAAACGGAGAATCCAGCCCCAGATGTACATGAAGGACTGACCAGCGATGCCCAATTCTCCATGACACCAGTGCGACCGTAAGACCACTGGGAAAACACCTGAACAATGCCTGGGGCTCCCTCCGGAGATCGAGATGGAGGCCGCCAGCAACCCTGGACCCTGGAATACTGCAGCAGTGGACGGGGGGGGGGGGGGGGGAGCTGGAATATGTACAGGAGGGTCTTCCAGATTATTTATCCTGGAGGTCAATATCTGTCAGCCTCAGAATGCACCTGGAGATCCATCTTCATTTTCAAGAGGTCCACCTTCATTATTCAACAGTGGGTCGGTGGTGTTGGCCACCTGTCCAAAATGGCGCTCGGACACAATGGCGGACTTTGCACCATCGTGGGCCCTGCCCTGCCTCGAAATAATACGCGAGACAACCAACCTCCACAGCGTGAAGCTCTCCACGTTCCCGCCCCCGCCATGGGACTTAGTCCCAGATGGGAGAATTCCACCCTACGACTTTCTGGGAGTGCACTGCGGAGCCCCGGGAATTCTATCAGGCAGGGGTATTTTTTAAAGGTGCACACACACATCAGCGTTAGTGACACTGCAGTTGGGATGTAAATGACAAATTATGATAACAATCGCAGATGGCATCCGACTGGAGTTGCTGAGGGCCTCCAGCTTCTCAGAACCCACACATTTGATATCTCCACTTTGGGGGATGAGCCACAATGCAAATGTGGCCTTCTGCAATGCGGGTTCAGGGAGGAATGGGGTGCTAGTGAACAGCTGTGACGTGATAACCCCACAGCGCGCAGGCAGCACAAGATCCATTTCTCTGGCCTAAGCACATTGGGAATTGTTACACATGGGCAGTCCCCTGCGCTGGGATTTGTGGGCGAGGTTTGGCTTGCACTTGATCCAGGGTGAGGGTCAGACAAAGTGACGCTAACCAACAGACCCAAGAACATTGGAAATAATCAATGTGTCAGATTCTGTTCCCTCATTAACCTGACAGGCCCCTCAGAGCCACAATGCCGATGTCAATATCAGCTTGCTTCCAATCGATTATCGAGTGTTGCTCTTGTCCCCTTTGTGATGTTCCTTGTGTAGTTCTCCAAGATAGCTAAAAGTCGTAGTGTTGACAAAGAACATCAAGCTATGTATTTAAAACAAAGTTAGTTTATTTACACTACTTTAAATGGTTTGCACATTCTACTAAGTAATAGCTAATAAAACAGCAGTATTAAATCTATGCTACAGTAATTTATAACTTTTTTTACTACAACTAACACTCTGGCCGGGATTCTCCAATCCCGTGGCCAAGTTCTGACGCCGGCGCGAAAAGCGGCGCCAACCACTCCGGCGTCAACAGTTCCCGATATTGAGGAATGCTCCCCTTCCTAGGGGGCTAGGTTGGCCCTGGAGTGGTCCCCGCAGCTCCAGCCAGCACGGAATGGCCGGCGCGAGTTCGCGCATGCGCGGAACGGCCGGCGTGATTCCAGCCTGCGTGGAACGGCCAGCGTGATTCCGCGCATGCGCGTTGGTTACCGTGTCCGCTCCGGACCCCGGGCAATATGGCGGACCCCTACAGGGGTCCGGCGCGGAGGAACATAGGCCCCCACAGAACCAGCCCGCCCGCCGATCGGTAGGCCCCAATCGCGGGCCAGGCCACCGTGGAGGCCCCCCCCCCCCCTGGGTCGGACCTGAGTAACCCACGCCGGCGGGACTCGGTCGAACCCGGCGGCCACTCGGCCCGTTGTGGCCCAGAGAATCGCTGGGGGGTCCGCCCGAGAATCGATGCCGGATAATTGGTAAGCTGGCGGCGGGGCACGAATCGTGCCGGTCGTGGTGATTCTCCGGCCTAGCCCCGGGTTGAGAGAATCCCGGCCTCTATCTCAACCACTCGCTATCCTTCTCCTTAACCTTCTCCCGGAATGCTTAGAGACACAGTCTTTTATAAGACTACTCGGTGATGTCATCTACATGAACACCATCTTGTTAACCCTTTACACTCCTTAGATTATACGTATCATTACACCCTTAATTTGCAACAAATTAATTATACGGGCACCAGAAAGGGGACTAATAATCTAACAAAATCAAAACCAAAAAAAATTATACGTGGGTGTGTGTGTGTGTTGGAAGGCGCAGTTGGTTCTGAGAGCTGCAATGTCAGTTGACCCAGTAGTGTAGAGTTATAAGTGATAACCTGCTTTCTAAATGTGTTAACTGTCAGCAGGATACATTAATCAGCCGTTTGACTGGTCAATATCGTAACTGGTTTTGTTCTGCCTTTGATGTCTTGGACAAATGACGTTTTTAATCTTGTCCATCAACGGTTATGTGAGAACAATCATACGCCTATCCTCTGGCAACAAGAAAGCATCCTGACAAGATTTTTCAAAAAGTGGCGGCACCTCATTTTTATTTACGAGGGGGTATTTGACCCTGGATTCTTTCAATAGGCATTCGCACCCCGGGGCAATCTTTACACCATGGACATCATCTACAAAACAAACAGCTATATAGACAAAACAGACAACTGCTACTCGACCGAGGGGGGATCGACGTGATAGCATCTTGAAGATCTTTTCCTGAGAAATTCTTTTATATACTTAAAAGGTTATTTAAATACCTCATACATTTGAGGAGCCTCTGATAGCTGTCCAGTTAATTTCCCTCCCCCGCAGATACTTTGTTCTGAATGAATCTGTTCAGAAAGCCAGGAGGGGAAATCTTGCAAATTATTTGAGCAACTACGCCTTGAAACTTGGCACGCTGCTGCCAGTTTATGTATTGTGATTCTTAATCCAAAGTTAATTTCCGATTCCGGATGATGCAAATGCAAACTGTGTCACAGAACAAGACTCCGCACATATTACGCCAGTCCAGCTGGCAGGGTTTCTTACCCATTCTGCCCCCATTCTTTCCATCTTCATTCGCTCTGTCACTCTGCCTCCCCCTGCGGTGCCCTTGATTTATTAATGCCTCATTTGCAGTTCTGTGAGCAACTGGGAGTTGCCCGGTATTATCGAGGCAAATGTTTATTTAAGGCCCATATACCCTCACTGTATGCTTAACAGCACAGGAGGCAGATGATGCATTCGGGAAGTCTTTGGTGCAGCCGAACATGTTCAGAATGGTGGGTTTTGCCCCTTTGTTCATATTCATCTCAGACTAACGCTCTGATCACCCCCACTTCTTACCGGCAAAGACACCTATGCCCCCAATCGCTGGCTTATCCCCAATAAGCCATTCCTGCAGCCTCGGCTGTCCATTGTAAATGCCTGATATCTGCGATGTAACTATCATGCACACTCGCTGGAAAATGGGCATGAAGTGCACCTACTGGTCACACAGTCAGCCTGCTTCCCCCCTCCCTTATTCTCTATATTACTGGGGGTTCTGACAGAAGGGTTATATGCTTACCTACCCCTAACACCATGGTCATCTGCATGGTGATGTCCGCCTTGGGGGCTGATGGATCCTAAGTGGCAGGCATTGGGGTCTGGTAGAGAAGTGAGCCCTTTGCCTCTGGTACCCGTTCAGCTAAGCATTAAGTCCCGAGCCCAGAGTACTCATCCCATTCCGTGACTTTGGGAATGTTGGCAGCAAAGGGTTAATTCTTGATGGCCAATTGGTTTGACGATCGTGAATCTCAGGAATGTTCGATTTTTCTTTCTGCTTCAGCGATAGGCAAAGCTTACAGAGGCCCCCTTCTTACTCGGGCTGCATCATTCCGAGGTCTCATTGGCGTCGTGCCTCAACACTTAAGTCCCCTGGGAAGCAGCTCCAGAGACTGTGACCCCCACCCCCTCCGTTTCGGGGTCTCATTCATCCAGCCCATTAGGCCCAGCTCCCTGACTCGTCGCATCCCACTCCCCCCCCCCCCCCCCCCCACACCACATGTGCCCCGCAGTCACCCCTGACCCATACCCCCGTGCCAAAGGTATGGGTTTTACAGCCCTAAAAGCACACACAAACCCCAGACCTCGGGGTCCCACCCCCTTGCCCCACTAATTCTGCGCCGACTGCTTCCCTGTTTTGTTCTGCTCTTGACGTAGCACAAGCTGCTTCCTTGATGTGCACTCTGACAAAGGAAGGTTCAGAATTGGAGATAGCTTTAACACATTTATTGAACTATTAACAATTCTCCTACTTGGATTTGACGCTACTGTTAATCCTACTATAGCTACTCAGACTGACTAACCAGTCTGCTACAATCCACGTGGTGGGAGTGATGTTCAATCAACCCTGTGTCTGTACTCACTGAGTGCCTCCACTGGAAAGAGACTGAGCATGTGTGATGTGTCCTTTTATATGGGTTGGTGTAATGCCCTCCTGTGGTCGTGTCACCTCTGTGTGTATCGTGACTGCCCATTGGTCGTGTCCTATCTTACTGACCTATTGGTTGACTGTCTGTGCGTCATGTCTCTGGTGTTCCCTCTAGTGTCTAATGTACATGACACAGAGGTGTAGTGTATGTACATTAACCCTTTGTGTACTTACAGTGATGTATATCACCACACCCTCCTTCTCTCAGTCCACCATCCCCCCCCCCCCCCCAACAGATCACTAAGCCCCCACCCACTCGTCTCTGAAGTTGGCCAGCGGACGCTGTCCCATTGGATATCTGGTGCTCAGTAGAGACAGTGGTGTTGACCTCCATCTCAGAGATCATGGCGCCTGGTTCCCGTTTTTAAAGTTGTAATTCATGCTGGGTGAGACATCACGTCTGGTGGGTGGGTGGGGGGGGGAACGACACCTCTGGTGGGTGGGAAGATTCACTGAGGGCTGAAAATGCGACGTTAACCGTGCTAAATGCACGGTAATGGATTCAAATTCATCCAAATCAGTTTCATGCCCTTGCTGGGCGTGAACAAGCCATGATGGGATTTGCGCCTGCAGCTGTCCCTGCCTCTAAATCCCACTCTATGACTATCCGACTGACATAGAAAAGATCATTGCTTATCAAAGAATGCTTTCAGCATATCCTTCTGTCAATAGGAATCAATGTTTTCATCTCTTACCTGTCCACTTCATAGTATTTGTTATTATAAGTGCATCTTTTCAAACCATCGAGTGTCTTTATTTATAGAAGATATCCCTCTATTTGCTCTGGAAGTATACAATATGTCAGAGACCCTTTGCAATTCATTATTATTCCAAATTAATCAGGATAACACGCAAAGAGTATATTATGGAAAAGTTTCTCTTGGGGATCAAAAGTTTATTTCGCAGATCAGAATTTAAGAGTTTAAAAAGTTAGCCTGCGGCGAATGGGTTTGTTGATGAAATATAACCAGGAAACATAAATTTCCTGTAACAAAACTGGTGTCAAGTGTTTGTAAAGTATTTCCAGAATAGTTTATAATTTGTGAAAATGCAGTTTGCCTCTGCAACATTCACAAAAGGGAGACCTGAGATAATTTGTTCTGAAGCAGTGCATTAACGTGCCATGAGCTTAAACGGACCAGCTGTGAAAAATTATTATTGTAAACAGCAGAAAAGGAAATTTGACCTCCGCAGGAACCCTATCTGAAATTAGTCGAACATTAGCAATTATTATTAATGAGTGCCTTTCGTAGCGTTGGGATCGAGTTGTGTGAAAGAAGAACAGACAGGAAATAAAGAACAAACGAAACGCAAACAGAGGGGCTGGTTTAGCACAGTAGGCTAAGCCGCTGGCTTGTAATGCAGACCAAGGCCAGCAGCACAGGTTCAATTCCCATACCAGCCTCCCCGAACAGGCGCCGGAATGTGGCGACTAGGGGCTTTTCACAGTAACTTAATTGAAGCCTACTTGTGACAATAAGCAATTGTTGTGCTGTTGTTGAAAGCAATAATCAGAAAGAGGTTTAGGGATTTCCATTAAGCGCAATTTCTGAGGCTGCTCGCCTCGCTCAGTGGTCACAAAAGACTGCCTTTTCCTCCAGGTGGGGCGTCCTGCAGTGTGGCTCCCCTGCCGCTCTTTAAAGCATCGGTTCTTGCAAACTGCAACAATATGCTCAGTATATTTGCTCCAAAAATAATGTGCAAAGAGAAAGTGGGGTCACACCTTTACTAAACTAGTTGCATAATGAGTAGGAAGCTATATTTAAAATGTCTCGCACATCTCACCATTAAGGAGAAGTCCACCCACACGAAGGAAGCAAACTCGCTGAATGGTTTCACATCACATTTTGTTGATATTGGTGTTTTTTGCTTTGAGGTTGCAGAACAACCTCTTGTCAGCTGATTTGCTACTTTCCCTGAATTTTCTGCACGTAACCTCTTAAAGGCACCATTTCAGACAAATTAACATTCACGGGCATAGCTTTGTAAATATGGTCAATTGGCGACCTGAAGCAAATCATTGGGGATTGATTAGTTCACTTTCAAAAACTTGCTTGACATTAAATCCATTTTGGAGCGATGTGTATCTCATTACGTAGTGGGTCCCATACGTGCATTAGTGGCCTTTTCTGATGCGTCATTGCTTCCAATGCCACACTGTACATCTGTTTACCAGAAGTCCATATGTGACTTGTGTCACAAATGGCTTTCCTCCCTAAGCTGGGCTTTATTATTTACCGTCGCCCGGGGTCATTTTCATACCGTCCTTCCTCATTAGCCAGCTCTCATTTTAATCATCCCCAGTTCCTCTTCCCATGTCTTTGATTATGCTTCCTCTGTTCAGTTCTAATTGCAGCAGTTTAAAGCTTCCACTGATTGCTTTATTAGAACCCCCTGTGGTGTTACGGTCATGGGCGGGGCTTTCTGGCCGCAGTGGCGGCTCACCATTGGCCGACGGTGCGATCTTCCGGTCCCGCCAGTGTCGACGGCCTTTTGCATATCTCGCCTGCCCCGCCAGGCGGGAAGGGCGGAAAATTCAGTCCTGTGTGCACACAAAAGTGCAAACAGGATGCAGATTGGTTGTTGCTGGTGCTGCTCATTCCACTAAAACCATTCTCTTTTTCACTTCTTTTTTAAAAAGTTTAGAGTACCCAATTCATTTTTTCCAATTAAGGGGCAATTTAGCGTGGCCAATCCACCTAGCCTGCACAGCTTTGGGTTGTGGGGGCGAAACCCACGCAGACACGGGGAGAATGTGCAAACTCCACACGGGCAGTGACCCGGGGCCGGGAACGAATCTGGGACCTCGACGCCGCGAGGCAGCACTGCTAACTTCTGCGCCACCGTGCTGCCCTTCCTCTTCATTTCTAAACATTGTTCTGACCATCCTTGGGCACTAATGGGCGGCACGGTAGCACGCCAGGGTCCCAGGTTCGAATCCAGGCTTGGGTCGTTGGCTGTGCAGAGTCTGCACGTTCTTCCGTGTCTACATGGGTTTCCTCCGGGTGCTCCGGTTTCCTCCCACAAGTCCCGAAAGTCGTACTTGTTAGGTGAATTGGACATTCTGAATTCTCCCACTGTGTACCCTAACAGGTGCCGGAGTGTGGCGACTAGGGGATTTTCACAGTAACTTAATTGCAGTGTTAATGTAAGCCTACTTGTGACAATAAAGATTATTGTTATTATTTTCGGAATCGACTTGAGCATATCCTATTTGCAATAATGTTTCCAAATAAGTTCAATTTTAAAGAGCAGCAGAGAGTGTCCCTTCAATAAGAAAGGAATAGTGGAAGAGTAGCGCTAATACTGTTTGGACGCCAGCATGTTTTGAAATGATTGATCTTGTCTGCCGCTGTGACCATTCTGTCATTGAACTGTCACATATCAATAAATTAACATTGAAAGATGGACACGTTGTGCCATGCTATTCTGTGACAAAAGTCAAATTCTGCCAAATTCAATTAAGAGTCCCAATTCATTCGCACAATTCAGTGCAGTCAAGTATATTTGGAGAAATTGGACTGATTGAAGCAGAATGCTTCCCCGCGAGAAGGAAATAAAAATAAACTAACGCTTTAAAAGCTGTTGTAACAATCAATTAATTACAGTATCATTGTGGTGATGGAGCTGGACTAATAGAAGTCATAGAATTCCTACAGTGCTGAAGGAGGCATTTAGCCCATCGTGTCTGCCACCGACCCTCCGAAAGAGCACCCTACCCGGGCCCCTCCCTATACACGTAACCCCACCGAACCTAGACATCCTTGGACACTAAGGTGTACTTTAGCACGGCCAATCCACCTAACCTGCACACCTTTGGACTGTGGGAGGAAACCGGAGCACCCGGAGGAAACCCACGCAGACAAGGGGAGAACGTGCAGACTCCGCACAGACAGTGACCCAAGGCTGGAATTGAATCTGGGTCGCTGGCGCTGTCTGGCAGGAGAGCTAACCACTGTGCCACCGTGCTGCTCCAGAAGGAGGCCATTCGGCCCATCGTGTCTGCACCAACCCTCTGAAAGAGCACCCCATTCCGAGCCACTGTCGTCGTCCCCCATCCCCATTCCCCAGCCCTGTAAACCCGCCCAATTTGCACCTC
This sequence comes from Scyliorhinus torazame, assembly GCF_047496885.1. Lineage (NCBI taxonomy): Eukaryota > Metazoa > Chordata > Chondrichthyes > Carcharhiniformes > Scyliorhinidae > Scyliorhinus > Scyliorhinus torazame. The sequence goes on along the minus strand of NC_092723.1, from coordinate 172,938,958 downwards.
TTTGGAATGTGGGAGGAAACCGGAGTACCCGGAGGAAACCCACGCAGACAATGATCCAGAGATGTGCATTCAAATCCCATCATCTGTAATAAATATCGGTAATAGGTCAGGTAATTAGCCACACTCGAAGAAGCATCTGTCGCTGGTAGAAAGAGAGAGAGAGAGAAGGCAAGGAGTTATGCAGTTTTAAGGGTGCCACTCTTCATCAAGTCTGACCACAGCAGGGTTCCATGAACCACGGCACCTGATATGGGGATTGAATAGTTGACATCATTCTACACCACACCTCCGTCAACTGGGCTAACTGAACCCCCAGTGTATCAGTCGTGGAGACGATCATACTACAGGATTGTCATAAAAAGGCTCTCTGCGATTCAGGGAAGGAGGCCTGCTGTCCTTAACCAGTTTGTTCTACATGTGAGTCCAAAACCCTCAGCAATACGGCAGCACGGTGGCACAGTGGTTAGCACTGCTGCCTCACAGCACCAGGGACCCGGGTTCAATTCCGGCCTTGGGTGACTGTCTGTGTGGAGTTTGCACATTCTCCCCGTGTCTACGTGGGGTGGGGGGTTTCCTCCTGGTATTCCGGTTTCCTCCCACCATCCAAAGATGTGCAGGTTAGGTGGATTCGCCATGCTAAATTGACCCTTTGTGTCCAACGGTTTGGTGGGGTCACTGGGTTACGGTGATCGGGTGGAGGCATGGGCCTAGATCGGGTTTTCTTTCACAGGGTCGGTGCAGACTCGATGGGCTGAATGGCCTCCTTCTGCACAGTATGGATTCTATGAATTAATCTGATCTATGAATATGGTTGACTCTTAACTTGTGCTCCGAAATGGTCTAACAAGCCGCTCGGTTAAATTCAAGAAGGCAGCTTGACCTCTAACCTTGAAAGGGCAACTTGGGATGGGACTGCCCTTGCCAATGAAGGAATTTCCTATGAAGGAATTTTAAAAAATTACTTTAGAAATGAAGGCAAGTATGCATTCCAAAAATGTTGTATCATTTATATCACCATAATATTTCAAAATGAAGCAGCTACGGCTGGAACTTTAAACATGGCCCACTCACTGCTTTTATCATCCATAAAATGTGAAACTTTGTTGAGCAACTCAGTAGTGAAAAGGTAAACTTTTTTTTACAAATCCGTATCTTCAGATGGACATTATTAAGAAAATACTTTGATCGTGCAGCAAAGCTACAGTCTGCTTAGAAGCCCCTTTCTACAAAATGCTTTCTCGTTATGGACGGGAAGGTGGTTCGCCATCGGTGAAAAGCTGCACATACCAATTGCATTCATCCTTATGTAATAATGAGGTTAAAATGGAGGATATTGGCTGGAACTTTCCTCTCCCGCCAGCGTTGGGCAGGTTTGGCAGCGAGGGGAGCAAATATTGTGAGAAGGCTCGGCTGCGTTTCAGATCGGTGTGAATGGAGGATACGATTGTCCGCTCCCCCTGTTAGTGACGGGCAGCGTTTCCCACCGCTCGACAACATGAATGTCATGATCGTTATCAGGCCCATACGGCGGAATCATTCCCCCATGCCAAATAATGAGTCCGCAGTGGCTTGATGTAAGAACAGCGCAATGTACGACTGATTTCAAAAGGCTTGCACCAGTCGGGGGCAAACGATGAATTGGGGGGGGGGGGGGCCTCGGGTGAGTATAGGGGCACAGAGTGAGATGGGGGGGGGGGGGGCGGGTGTGAGTCAGGAGGGGAGAGGTGGAGGGAAGGTGACGGGGGGGGGGGGGGGAGAGCTTGGGTCAGATTGTTTCTTGGGGCTGGCAGTCATGGCTCCCCAGTGAACTCCGAAGTGTGCTAGTTATGTGCAGGGGCAGCATTTAAATATGGCACCCAGATCATCAAAGCCGCCATTGCTGTCAGCGAGCTTGACACCAATTTTCCTGCCCGCCTTCAGACTTTGCAAAAATGGGAGACAATCCCACCCATTGTCTGTTCATTTGTAAATCCTTCTGCATTTTCAACACTGCTCCAATTGTGTTTCGTATTTTGGTTTCCAAGTCTTTGCTGTCACAAGCGTTTAGCGATTGACTGCTTTCACTGACCCTCATAGTTTGTTGCTGTTCTTTTATGGATAATGTGGTGATTATGTTACTGTGCTAATGATCCACAGGAGCACTAATGATCCAGGGACATGAGTTCAAATCCCACCACAGAAGCTGGGGAATTTGAATTCAATTGAATGGAATTAAAAATCTCATGTCAGACCGCTGTAATGGTGAGCTGATTTATATGGGGCATTTGATTCCATCCCGCTTCCTGTCCCTTCTGGGCTTAAAGATCCCCACTTCTGATCTTAAATTGGACGGAAGGTCATTGATGAAGCAGCTGAAGATGGTTGGGGCTAGGGCACTACCCTGAGGAACTCCTGCAGTGATGTCTGACCTCCAACCACCACAATCATCTTCCTTTGTGCCAGGTATGACTCCAACCTGTGGAGCGATTTCCCCCTGATTCCCATTGACTCCAGTTTTGCTCGGGCTCCTTGATGCCACACGCCAATCAAACGCTGCCTTGGTGTTAAAGGCAGTCACCTTCACCTCGCCTCAACTCTTTTGTCTATATTTGAACCAAGGCTGTAATGAGGTCAGGAGCTGAGTGACCCTGGCAGAACCCAAACTGAGCGTCCGTGAGCAGGTGATTGCTGAGTAAGTGCCGCTTGATAGCACTGTTGAAGCCCCTTCCGTCACTTTACCGATGAGAGAGAGTAGACGGGTGAGGCGGTAATTGGGTGGGTTGGATTTGTCCTGTGTTTTGTATAGAGGATATGTCTGGGCAACTTTCCATGTTACCAAGTAGATGCCAGTGTTGTTGCTGTACTGGAACAGCTTGGCTAGGCGACGGGGAAAGTACTGGAACACCAGTCTTCACTACTGCCGGAATATTGTCGGGGCCCATATCCTTTGCAATATCCCTTTTAGAAATAGTATCGTAAGAAACTGCCATTCATCAAATGTCTATTTTCAATCAGTTTACCCTTGCAATCGTGGAGTAGGTGGCTGACAGAAGTTGTTATTACTTAAGGTGCTTATCTCCTGCCTTGCTCCTGGGCTTCTGATGAGCACATCAGGGGACAGACAGCAGTGGGCTTTCTCAGCACCATAATTGCGTTTTAACAGATACTTTCACCACAGAAGCATTATACACTGCTCACATATGATTCGCAGATAGACTAAGAGACCGAGGGTTGCTAAGGTCCCTTAATGAGACAATTGTTAATGGAAATCAGGAAATGGCAGACTTACTAAACAGTTAGTCTGTGTTGGTCTTGACAAGGGATGAGGATGAAGTACCAGAGATTCAAAGAGAATTCAAAATAAATTGCATCCAATATAAATTTCCTAAAAGTGGCGGTAGAGAAACAAATGAAGCTAAAGATGAGTCATTAGATTCCCGGTGCCCTCCATTCCGGGGAATATGTTAAGTGAAAAATTGCTGATGCATCAGTTATGATCGATGTTCCCTCTCGTTTTTGTTTGTTGTGCATGTTCATTTCAATATGTGGCACCTTTTAAATGTATTTTGCGCGGCCAAACGAGCAGATCTTCTGAACTGGGACAGCTTGTCATTGGCCTGCCTGTTACCGTGAGGATTATCTGCACCTGCGCACCTTAGAGAGAACGTTGGTCACAATCTTCCAAAACTCTCTTGATTCATGAATCGCCGCCTTGGGTTGGGAACGGTCACTCCATTATTTAAGAAGGATAAGAGAGATACACTAGGAGATTGTAAACCTGTTCATTTAACATCAGTTGTGGTGAGGTTACGAGCATCAGTTATTACTGATTGAGCATTTGGACAAGTTGACCCAGGACGTGAGCCAGCATTGATTTCAAAAGAGTGATTTCCGTCAAGGTAAATAATGGCGTGTCAGTGGATGTTATTTATATGGTCTTCCAGAAGACATTCACCATGGTTCGTGACCGCAGAGTGCCGACGGTGCAAAATGAGGCTGTTCGGCCCATCAAGCGTGCACCGACATCTGAACGAGCACTCTACCCAGGCTCACTTCCCTGCCCTAACCTGCACATCTCTGGACAGTAAGGGGCAATTTAGCGTGGCCAATCCACCTAACCGGCACATCTTTGGACTGTGGGAGGAAACTGGAGCATCCAGAGGAAACCCACGCACACACGGGGAGAACGTGCAAACTCCTCTCAGTCACCCAAGGCCGGAATTGAACCCGGGTCCCCAACGCTGTGAGACAACAGTGCTAACCACTGTGCCACTCCGCCACCCTCAAAAGAGACTGCTACAATGCATGGAATTGGGGGTCACCTGTTGGGTTGGACAGGGAATTGGTTCAGAAGTCAGCGACAGACTAGAGATAATGGTAAATATTCTGCATTAATTGTAGGATGTGACAATTGATGTCCTCCAGTGATCTGTACTGAAGCTGCAGCTTTTCACTCTTATCTATGAATGACTTTTGAGTTCACAAAGTGAGGTAGCACAGTAAGTAGTGTAGCTGAGAGCAAAAAGTTGTGAGCTGGCCAAACTGTGGTAGATGCGAGAATATGCGATGTTTGATCATCCACTTTGAACCCAAGGAAGACAGGAGAAGGTAGGGACTGTAGACGAGTGGAGAGACTTAGTGATTCAAAAACAGAAATCAATATTATCTAAAAGCTAATGGACAAGTACAAACAATAATTCGATGTTGGCCTTTACCTCCAGTAAATCGGAATGCAGTACAGAACAGAATCCCTACGATGCAGAAGGAGGCCATTCAGCCCATCGAGTCTGCACCGACCCTTCGAACGAGCATTCTACCCACATCCACACACCCAACCACGCCTCCCTACCCCCGTAACCTAACCTGCACATCCCTGCACACTAAGGGGCAATTTAGCATAGCCAATCCACCTAACCCGTACATTGGACTATGGGAGGAAATCGGAGCACCCGGAGGAAACCCACGCAGACACGGGGAGAATGTACAAACTGCACACACAGCGACCCAAGCTGGAATTGAAGTTGGATCCCTGGCGCTGTGAGGCAGCAGTGCTAACCACTGTGCCACCGTGCCACCCCTTTTGATATATTGGTACTGAACTCTGGTTAGACTTATCCGAGACACTATATTCATTACTGGGTCTTCCACCTCAAGGAAGGATGGGGGGGGGGGGGCAGTGCAGATTCCCCAGGTTGAGACTGGTCGGAATTTTGCGCTCCTGTTTGCACCAGGCGTGAATGGCGACGGGAGCGCAAAACCTTGCGAGAGACCCAGAGCGCGTGATAGGGTCAGCGAGAAGTCCCATCGCAATTGTACCAGTCCCCTGCCTGTGACGAAACAGGATTCCTGACATTCAACATGGGGAAAGTTGCTGGCCTGAGTCTGTCCCGCCAGCATGATATCGTGGGACCCGCCCTTGTGTTTTTTTTTTGGAGATCCTCATGATCCGGTGGAGAAAGTCGCTGTTGAGCTGGTGGCTTCAACGTCAGTTTTCCCACCTTCTGCAACACTGTGCTTTAAAAAGGGATCATCCCCCCGCACCCCCCCCCCCCCCCAACAACCCCCCCACCCACCCCCCCACCCCACCCAGGCACCCACGAGGGCTAAAAGGCTGCAAATTGACTCAGTCGGGATTCTCCGGTTGCCGGGCGGATGCGGCCGGAGAATCCCGCCCGATGTTTTTCTTTTACTCTCTTGAGTACAGAAGGTAAAGGGCGTGGGGGGATATCTATTTGGTGTCTTTAGTTGGTTAAGGAAGTTGGTAGAATAGATGGAAAGTATTTTCACTGTTGGGGGCCCATCTTTAAATTCAAGCCAGGCCCTTTATGAAGGGCGTCGGGAATCTGGAACTTTCTTCCACAAAATACTCTTAACTGTGAGTCAGTAGAAAATGGCAGCACTGAGATAGGCGGGTTTTGGTCGGTAACGGCAATAGATGACATGGAACCAAGGCTGGAGGAGCTGAAATGCCTACTTCTGTGCTCATGTTCCTGAGACTTTGAGAATTAAATCTTGATCGGAATTCTCTCCGTCACCCCCTGTCTTTGTGTGTCTCTCTCCAGTGTACCTGTGGTCACAGAAGAGGACCTCCCCTGCCACTCCCCCCTCCCCCCCCCCCCCCCCCCTCCCGCTCCACTCTTGGCCCTGGGGGCCACAACAATGAAAAACAATTGATTTATTATTTTTGTCTACAAGCATCATATGTGCCTGTCAGGTGGCTCCCTGTCTCCTTCAGTGGTGGCTTGTTTAGTTTAGTAATAGTTGTTGGCCTTACAGCAGGGCGTTTGCCACAGACTTCCCCCGTCAGGAACCACTATTGATGTGGTATCGGGGACAAACAGCTTTAGGCACAGAATCAAGTTAGTAACAAAGGTTTACAACTCCGGGATTTGCAGGGTGGTGAGGTTCAGTGTACAGTAAGCACGGTTTATAAAGCTGCCAGTGTGATGTTGTGCAGAGTGGGAAATGAGTTCAGGCAACTACAACGCACAGCTGTAGCTTTGTCCGCCTTCCCACGTGTAACATGGTGGTCCTGGCTGGGAGTCGGAAATCCAAAATATTAATATTTTGCAATATGTTCCTGTTTGGGAGATCGTGGGTGGTAGACTTGCAGTGTTTGTGATTTGGTGAACAGCAGTGTCAACGTTCAGAATAGAGACGTGTTGTTTTGCAGTGCGGTTTGCTTATAGTGCTCTCATTAACAATCAGAAATAAGAATAGAGCTGTACTGTTAGGACTGAAGGCACTAAACATCATTAGGACATATCCTGACATCAGCTCCGCTGCTGTTTGGGACGAGCTCAGAAAGGGCAATTCCTCTAACATCACAACCTTTTGGGTTCCAAATCTGGAAATCCTAATTTGGACTGTCCCATTTTAATATCATTCAACATAAATAAAGCAACAATCTGCATTTGTGTAGCGCCCATGAGAGGCTGGATTCTCCGGTCCCCCAGCCGGGTGTTTCTCGGCACGCCGTTCACTGGTTCTACTCCCGCCACTTGTCAATGGGATATCCTCCAGCCGCCGCAGAACGGAGCCTGTTCGGGTACAGTGAGGGAGAATTCAGAATGTCCAATTCACCTAACAAGCACGTCTTTCGGGGCCTGTGGGTGGCAACCGGAGTACTCTGAGGAAACCCACGCAGACCGAGACTCCGCAAAGACAGTGACCCAAGCCGGGAATCGAACCTGGATCCCTGGTGCTGTGAAGCAACAGTGCTAATCACTGTGCTACCGTGCTGCCCATAATATGGATAAATGTGAGGTCACCCAGCCAGGGCGAGATCCAGATCGCCGACGGACTCGCGATTGGTCCGGCGCCTTGCATGGTACTCGGTTCAGGACTCTCGCGTGATTCACGCCACTCGGAATGGGGTTGCTGAAGTGCGCCCCATATCTTCACCAAATCGTCACCATTTCACACCCCAGGTGAGACCATAGCTTATCTAAATTTTATACCTTTCCTGATTATTGTCCATTAATTAATAAAGTAGATTAATAATCTTTATTGTCACAAGTAGGCTTCCATTAACACTGCAATGAAGTTACTGTGAAAAGCCCCTAGTTGCCACATTCCGGCACCTGTTCGGGTACCCTGAGGGAGAATTCAGAATGTCCAATTCACCTAACAGCACGTCTTTCAGGACTTATGGGAGGAAACCGGAGCACCCGGAGGAAACCCACGGGGAGAACGCGCAGACTCCGGGCAGACAGTACCCAAGCCGGATTTGAACCTGGGACCCTGGAGCTGCGAAGCAAGTGCTAACCACTGTGCTACTGTGTAAGCCCTGTTGCTCAGCACACATTCACATGGTTTATGTTGCTGCAATAAATTTTTGAATGAAGTGAAACAAGAATTTATACACATTTTTCTTCCGCCTACCATTGACTTTCATCACCAAACCTTCTCCCCTTGTAGACCTGGAGACAGTGAGGCTGGTCACCCTCCAGTACATCAGGGGAGTGGGTGATATTTGCATGTGAACCTTGATACTGATATTTGACATGCATGGGGTGGTTGGTGTTGTGTTATGCCTCTTCATGTATCATTAGCTGCTTCCTTGATGTATGCTCTAACAAAGGAAGGTTCAGACTTGGAGATAGGTTTAACACATTTATTGGACAGTTAACAATTCTCCTACTTGAGTTCGACTCTCCTGCTAATCTTGCTATAGTAACTCAGTCTAACTAACCAGTCTGCTCTAAGCCATGCGGTGGGTGTGATGCTTCTGATCTGCCCCTGTCTTACTCTCTAAGTGTCACCTGGGGAAAGAGACAGAGCATGTGTGCCCTGTCCTTATATATGGGTTGCCCCCTTGTGGTAGTGTCACTTCTGGGTGTCTTGACAGCCCGTTGGTCGTGTCCTATTCTGTGTGTTCATTGGCTGTATGTCTGCATGTCATGATTTTACAGTGATGCCTATCACCACAGTTGGGGTTGTGGGGAGGCTTCCGGAAGGTGTGTCTATGGGGAGCACTGCAGCTAACTCTTCACCCAAGCCATGTGAAAATGGCGCCAAAGCTTCGCATTCCCCGCCCACGATTTGTTTTTTCCCATTAAAGTGAGGGACGGAATGTGAAACTTTGCAGTACGAGCTCAGCAGTGCAGGTTCAAGGAACTAAACGGCTTCCTCCATTTCCTATACGGCCAGCACGCACTACCAATGGGCTTATTGGATGTGGCGTTCCCTTGTGACAAAGCATTTCTATTCAATAAATTCCCATGATTTCTAATCTGACCCTCGAAGGGTGGCAGCTGTGAAGGGTAATAGGGTGGTAAGTGGGTCAGGTGGGTAGGGTAGGTCAGGGTTAAGTGCGTGAGTGGGGAAGGGGTACTAGGCGGGTCAAGATTGTTTGTCAGGTCGGACAAGTCTGGGTCAAGCGGTGTCGGATGGTGGGGTCCAGTCAGGGCTGGTTGGGGGAGAGTAGGGAGGTGGAGGGTGGTCTGGACAGGCCAGGGGGTCAGTCAGGGGGTTGTAGTGTCATCAGGGGATGTTGAAGGGGGTTGATCAGAAAGAGTATTTGGGGGGGGCATGTTAAGTGGGAGGGGGGGGGGGTGTTAGGTGGGTGTCAGTTGTACAGTTACCAAGGGGTTAGTTAGGAATTTCTTCTCTAACATTTCCTCGGTAACAATCCAGGTAAATTGGTCAGATTGTGTCTTTAGCCAGATGACAGTTCTCTTTGTATTGCTAAATGCTATATGGTGCCAGCAGTATTTACTCATTCAAGGCAATGTAGATTTGATATTGTGTCATTAGCCTTAATCTGTTCACATCATCTCCAGCACAGTTTTCTAAGTGCTATTTGCTACATTGCGGTTCCACTTAATGTTACCAACAACAAGTAAATCTTAAGAGCATGGGACAAGTGAATTATTTCCCGGCATAAACCATCACTTTGCATCAGTTTGATGCAGATGCGATGTTACCCGTTTAGTTTGTCCTGGTATTAGTTCACTTTTAGTCACCTGATGATCTATCACTTTGAGTCATCTGTGACATCACTTTGAGTCACAGGCCACAGTTCAGTTTAAATCAGGTAACCCAATATTATTTCGATTTGAGTCACTGGCTTGGTTACAAATATGCAAATTTACTGCCGAGATTGCTCATCTTCCGTTCTGGAGTTAACCCAAGTGGTCATCGGTGTTCGGTTCTGCACAAATTATAAATATTAACAACTACCCTGGAACCCATTGAAAGTCTTAGCGATTTCACGTTGGCTGGCCAATTGATGGGCATGCTGGGAAAGGCAGGGTGCGGTCTGGAGCTTGTATTGTGCTGCCCCGGGTACGGCTGCTGGCGGAGCTGCAGGCCTTCTCAAAATAAGCAGTGACGGATAAACGATACAAAGAGTGTCTAGGAAGCGGATTCAAAGACAAACCTCTGTCTCCAGACAGCTTTAAAAGTTTTATTTGAGCCCAGACAGCTCATCACGCCCCGGATCGAGGTCAAAGCTAAAACGTAAAGGCCGTCTGGCCAATCGGCCCGCCCGCTAACCGTGAAAGCAGACAGGCCGAGTAAAATTGCGCTCAATTGGCCCCTTAATGGGCTAAATTGCCTGCTTGATCATTGGCGGGTGCGCTTCTGACTTTCGTGCATGCCCGCCTACTGAAATATCGCTCGGGTGCACAGTGACGTCGGGACGCGCGGCCGACGTCTTTGCGGGCAATTTCACAAGCCTCCGGGCGGTGTAAAATCCCGCCCGACGTCTTTCAGTCTTCTAACACTCTCCAAGCTCTCTTCCTTCATTGAACACAGGCAGAACACATGTTTGAATTTGAAAGTATGTGGAGACAATGTTTGAAGGCTAAACCTGTAAAGGCCACAGAAGGTAAAAATTCCAACGACAGATTTTCATTCAGAGTGCCTGATTCCTCACTGGTCTGAATGGCTCCTTATTATTCCATCCCTTCTACTGTTTGAGCCATCGAGATGTCTCGACATGAAAGGAATTTACATCCGTAAAATCTAGGAGCTGCTCTAACCACGTGCTAATTAATAGCCAACCACTCAAAAGAGCTCTAGCACATGTTTCGTCGCCTCCCGCAGGAAGACATCCATCATGCTTTTAGTTTAAGATGGCAGGCAGGTTGTCCAGTGTGTTAAATGTTTTCCGTGTTAAATATGTGCACCCCTTACAAAACAAGATGGCAGGCAGGTTGTCCAGTGTGTTAAATGTTTTCCGTGTTAAATATGTGCACCCCTTACAAAACAAGATAAATGGATTCAAAAAAAATGGCACTTGCAAAGAGATACACAGTTGACTTGAGTGCTGAAACACAGTGGCAGTACGCCCAATATTCAGCTGCCTGTTCCCCCAGGGGAACTCTTGTACAAATGTCAGGCAAGTATTTTTGAAGCAATTCATTGTGGTTGGCGTGCACTGGTTTTAATAGTTTAGAGGACAGCAAATTGTCAGATTGCCTGAAGAAAGCGTGAGGTTGAAACATTGATGGCTGGCAAGAGTATTAGGTGAAAGGGAGGGGGTCCGATAATGTCATCAACTTCCAGAGCAGAGCGTGAGGGGTTTGTTCAACAGTCTGACATTGAATCATTGACTATTTATTATGTGGATATTTGTGAATTAAGATTTTCTTTAAATAAAAATTTAGACAGGATCTCATGGGATATCAAGATTGATCATAATGATCAGCCTACTCTTGGTGGTAACTTCAATAAAACTTACCAGTCCCTGCAATCAAAAGACTTTTGTTTGAGAATCTGACGGTTATCATCACGGTGTGAACCAATTGACTCAGCTTATTTGGGTTTTAACAAGCATCTCTGTGTCCACACATAGCCCCAGATTATGCCCCAGGTTCGTACACATATAAACAATTCAGATGGTACAAAGCAATAATGTGGAAGGCTTAGCTTGATGTACATTGACCCTGTTCCAGTGACCTGGCCCCAATCTGCCATGGACCTCGTGACCCTGTCGGTTTCAGAGTCTTGGATTCCTGAGTGTACACATTCTGCCGACTGCTTTCATGTTACCAGTTCTTTCATCGTAAACGCCCCCCCCCCCCCCCCCCCCCCACACACAAACATTCTACAGAGCTCACGGAAGAAAGCCATTGTCTGTTTATAGGGTGTCCCTGTGTAATTGCACCTGGCTGTGTTTTCTCTCTCCTTGACACTCAAAGAATGTCTGAAATAATCCGTCTGGAACAGAGTTTTGCCGCAACTTGCTGGACCCATGTTTAAACGATACTCGGACAGCGCTACTCTGTTTTCTCATTTCAACCCAGCCTGGTGCAAGTAAGCTGAGAGCGGAGGATTGATGGGATAGACCTGCTGGACAGACTGGCCTGCTTCGCTGCTGTAAATGCTGTGAACTCGCTGAGGTTTTCCGAAGGTTAAGTGTGGCTGCAATGTGCGAAGAGGACCGATGTAGGATGAAGCGCTGTTGGAGTAGAAATTGGGTAGTGTCTAATGATGCTGCCACACCAGGGAGAGCACTTCCTGCCCATGCACAGATGCAGATACAGTGAGAGGAGTTGGTGCTGCATCTACTGCACATTCCAGCCTAAAAATACAGGCCGAAAAATGAAGAGCAGGACAGCAAAGCCATGACGGAGCGAGAGGGGAACATGCTGATGCCAATAGCAGTATTGCCAGCCATGACAGCTGGTTCCCAAGGTGCTAACTCCAGGTGCCTTCCAATGAATGTTTCAGCTGCAACATTTCATCATGGAACAAACCTTATAGGACCAGAGGATATAGGAGCAGACGTGGGCCCATTGGGTCTGTTCCACTGATCTCCAATTTCGCACTTTATCCCTAAAACCCTTGATTCCCGTACGGATTAAAAATCTGTCTATCTCAGCCTTGAACGTGCTTAACGGCCCACCCACTACAGTTTTCTGCACTGAAGACCTGTGCCCAAACTATCTTGGCCAAATATTTCTTGCTCAGTTAGTTCAGTTCAATTTATTGCCACCTTAAATAGAATATCCAATAAACCATGACCACTCAATGAGGCCCTGGGATTAGGAGCTCCATCTGAACGCGTTAGGCTGTGCGGGAACTGGCTCCACAAAGCCTTTTTAAAGATATTGTTCTTTCACAGGATGTGGACCTCGCTGGCTAGGCCGGCATTTGTTGGCCATCCCTAATTGCCCTCGAGACGGTGGTGGTGGTGACCCACGGAACCCACTGTCTGAAACCTTTCCATTCTTCACTCCCACCAGGGTACGAGGTTGATTCGGCAGTTTGCATTTAAAGCAACAGTTTTTGAAACTTTACCAATGCTACTGCTGCCCACCAACCTGGAACGGCGCAGGCACAGTCTCGCATGTGTCAGCAACCCCGCGGTGTGGGTCGAGTGTGCGTGCTAACCGGTCCTGATGCCAGGGACCAACAGTGTCACAATGACCTCTTCTGTCTTGTACAAGTGTACGTTTTTGAATAGGCCCCCCACACACACACCAGAAATAATTGGCTGGATTTTGATGAGGAGGCGGAGTGGACAGCGGGCGAATTGCCAAATTCTACGTGCTGGTTGCCCGACTTGAAGTCAGCTTGGTGCGATTTGTACGGAGACTGGCCATCCCGCCCGTTAACGGCGGGCAGGCAATTAAGCTCGTTAGGGAAGCAGTTGGGAGGTTGATTAATTAGGAATGTAGGTTGTATCAGAGGTGCACGGGCTCCTCGCTACGCCAGCACCCATACTGACTGAGGCAGTTGCACAGCAGGAGCATTTAAAAAATCTGTCTAAAGGGAGCAAGCATTAATCAGAAGCTCCTGTGCATCCAGTAACGCTGTCATTTTGAAGCAGGTGCTACATGATTGGGACTGGTGATGGAGCAGAGGGGGAGGGAAAATGTCTCTTTTATCGAGGTGCAAGGGGAGTTCGACAGCTGAGGCGCCAGTGCCTGGAAATGTTGCTGATAAGGGGGACCACCTACTCATAGATAGGCTGGAGCAGCAGCCTCAGTTACAAAGGCGTTCAGATGTTGTGCTCATTGATGGCGAGGTGCTGGTCGAGGGGCAGGAGGAACCAGGTGACACCTGTCGCATCGAGTATGCCACCAGAGGATGAACGTCCCGGGTATGTCTGAGCAGCAGCGTTTCCGACAGCTGCATCTATCGAGGTAGGTGATGGATGAGTTTGGCAAACCCCTGGAGGACAGCCTAATGCCTCATGGCTTTGGGGACACACACACACTCTGTCAGTAGCTGTCAAGCTGAGAGCAGGCATGAACTTCCCAGAAAGAAGAAAACAATTTGGACCTGTGTTCTTATTTCCCCGTTTTACTGATTTTCCTCCTGGGCTCTATCTTCGGCCTCTTTTCAAGGCTCGGGAATTGACCTCTGTGGGGTCTCAACAGTCAGCACCCCACAGCTGCACATTCCAGGCAGCGGACAGCCTCCTTCGCAGATTATCTGACTTTCCTGCCTTCAGCACAGATCCAGCCAATTGGGGGCAGAGGGGTTTGCCTCAATGGTCTAATTCTCTCAGGTACGGATATTCGTCGACTGGAACTCGTGTTGCTATCAAAGCCCCGTCGTCTCAGACCAGAGAATTCATCAACGGGAAGGGTTTACACTCATGAAATCTCCTCGGGTGTGTGGAGGGCATCCCCTCCGAACCATTCGCAGGTGCTGCACTGCGGCTGTTCATTCCACAGCCTCTGTGGATAGCTCCTGGTGGACAAGGGGTTAACTGATAAAGAGACGATTGCTAACCCCAGTGCAAGGTCCCACAAGTGAAGCACAGGAGCGAAATATCTGCTGTCCATCTCAACGCAAGTACCACCATTGAGCAGGCCATCGGCCTGCGGAAGGTTCTGGTGCTTTGTTTGACTGATCGGCTGCGCGCCCTACAGTTTTCCCCCTCGAGGTTCCATACTATGTTGTGGTCTGCAGCACTCTGCACAATTTGGCTAACTGCACAAGTGGACCTAGACGAGGGCCATGGGGACCAACGTGCCACCTCATTAGAGGATGCTATCTCTGGGAGTGTCAACCAGAGGTCCATCAAGGCAACCGAGAGATGAGAATCATGCGGCAATGCAGTGACCAGCTTGGCAGGGAAGCCTGTCGCACCCTGATCCAAGGACACATCTCCTGAGCTTGGGCAGCTCCCCCAGACTCTGAATGGGCCTCCCTAGTGACCAGGGAGGTTTGAGTGAGTGAATCATGAGGCCCCCTCTATCACAGCAGCCACGACTCTGAGGACCTGTACCCTCGGGGCTGATTCTCTCTAACTGCTTGCACTTTGAGTCTCCGGCCAGGCACCCTTTAAATGGGGCCCACCACTTCCAGCTCCCACCTCCTGACTGCACGCCTTCTGCAATTGGATCAAAATGGCGGAAGTCACCTGCTAATTGAAAATGGTCCCGCATCAGAGTGCTGTGAAAATCCAGCCCAATGTCTTCTTATGGGGTCCCACGAATATGGTGTGCCAACCCTTCGGGCATAGAACCATAGAATTTCTACAGTGCAGAAGGAGGCCATTCAGCCCATCGTGTTAGCACTATCCCAGGTGACACGGTGGCGCAGTGGTTAGCACTACTGCCTACGGCGCTGAGGACCCGGGTTCGATCCCGGCTCTGGGTCACTCTCCGTGTGGAGTTTGCACATTCTCCCCGTGTCTGCGTGGGTTTCACCCCCACAACCCAAAGATGTGCAGGTTTGGTGGATAGGCCACGCTAAATTGCCCCTTAATTGGAAAAAATAATTGGGTATTCTAAATTAATTTTTACAAAGAGTCTGCACTAACCCGCTGAAAGAGCACCCTACCTAGGCTCACTCTCCCACCCTATCCCCGTAACCCCATAACCCCACCTAACCTGCACTTCTTTGGACTGTGGGAGGAAAACAGAGCACCCGGAAGAAACCCCAAAAGACACAGGTAAAATGTGTAAGTGCCACATAGTCACCCAAGGCCGGAATTGAATCCGGATCCTTGGTGCTGTGATGCAGCAGTGCAAACCACTGTGCCGCCACTCCGCCCCAACACCCTCACAGAGGGAAGATGCTTAAAGGTGCCAACACTTACTGATTGCAGTGTACTTGGTACAGTCACAGTTTATGGTTTGCCCCTTTAAAAGTAATTGCGCTAAATCTCATTTGAGTGTGTTGAAAATTTGCCACTCACTCCCACTGCGAGGGCTGTAGAAATACAAGGTGAGTTCCTCCGGAGACGAGCCCTTACCACACAGACGATACTGCACTCAGGAACTCTTACTGGGCACACTTCATTGGGGAGAGACTCCTTTGTGTTAGCAAAGGTCCGCATCAATTTGGATTGAAAATATATACCGCCGTTCCTTCACTGCCGCTGGGTCAAAATCCTGGCCCTCCCTTCCTAACAACACTGTGGGTTTACCTACACCACATGGATTGCAGCAGTGGAGAATGGGCAGGAAAGTGGAGTTGAGGCCAAGAGGAGATCAGCCATGAGGGAGCTTGAGGGGCTGAATTGTCTGTTCCTGCAACTGGTTCGTATGTTCTTATCTTATAAGAAGGTGGCTCACCACCATCTTTACGTAGGGCATTTCGGGAAGACAATAAACACTGGCCCAGCCAGCAACACCTACCTTCCATGAGTATAAACAAAAGTCCTTAACTCTTCTGATGCAGTTGTTTTTTATGATTCTATCTAGTCAAAAACAAATATTGCATAATTTCTCTCTGAGGCAGATATCTAGAGTTCTGTTAGATCAGGTTTGGGTATGGACAGTAGCAGATTCCTAGTCTGTTCATTCAGAAAGCTTGTGAATGAAATGTTGGGCTAAATTGTCAGTCCGATTTTTTTATACCTTTGTTTACACACAATTGTTCAATTGTTCCTTTGCCTATCAGACTATGTGAACACTGGATGGATAAGATTCTGAGTTTAACTCAACAAACATCTCAAAGAGGCATCAACGCCCCACGGCTAAACTTTCCAGAGAGGATAAACTTTTAACAATATTGAGCCAGAAGCAATACTGACGTCCAAATAAATTTGCTCAATTTGTACTCATCATGTCCTAATATTATTGCAACCTACTTCACAATCAATGAAATGTGTTTGCATTGCTCTCATTGGCATTACAATGGGCACATAGGAAGCTCCTGCAAAAAGGTAAATGATTAGTTTCTAGTTTTTTGATGGAGGAGCCAACTACGCCACTTTGCACCCCCGTCTCTGCCCGCCTGTTGCTGAAACACTCGTCCATCCCTTTTTTTAACCTCTAGACTTGACAGTTCCAGTGCTCTCCATCTTTCGCCCACCATCCAGAACTCTGTGCCAACATCCTGACTCTCCGCAAGTTCCACTTGCCCATCACCCTTTTGCCCCCTGGACCCACATTAGCTCCGGCTTAAGTAATGCCTCAATGCAAAAATCCCCGTCCTTGTTTTCAAAGCCCTTTATCTCTCGCATCCCTATCTCTCTAACCTCTCCATCTCCGCAACCCTCTGAGATTTCTGCACTCTCCCAATTCAGCTTTCACGTGCATCGCCAGATTTAATGGCTTCACCGCTGTCGGCCTTTTCTTCAGCTGCCTGGGTAACAAACTCCGAATTCCCTCCCTCTACCTTCCTTTACACCTTTCAGACACTCCTTAAAACCTACCTCTTTGACCAAGCTTTTGGTTCTCTGTGTGCTGTTAAGTAATTTGGACATTCTGAATCTCCCTCTGTGTACCTGAAAAGGTGCCGGAATGTGGCGACTAGGGGCTTTCCACAGTAACTTCATTGCAGTGTTAATGTAAGCTGACTTGTGACAATAAGTCCAAAATAACTTTCCAAATATTGACTGGAAAAGATATAGTTCGAGTACAATAGATGGGTCGTTTTTTGTACAGTGTGTGCAGGAGGGTTTCCTGAAACAATATGTTGACAGGCCAACAAGAGGCGAGGCCACGTTGGATTTGGTTTTGGGTAATGAACCAGGCCAGGTGTTGGATTTGGAGGTAGGAGAGCACTTTGGGGACAGTGACCACAATTCGGTGACGTTTACGTTAATGATGGAAAGGGATAAGTATACACCGCAGGGCAAGAGTTATAGCTGGGGGAAGGGCAATTATGATGCCATTAGACGTGACTTGGGGGGGATAAGGTGGAGAAGTAGGCTGCAAGTGTTGGGCACACTGGATAAGTGGGGCTTGTTCAAGGATCAGCTACTGCGTGTTCTTGATAAGTATGTACCGGTCAGACAGGGAGGAAGGCGTCGAGCGAGGGAACCGTGGTTTACCAGGGAAGTGGAATCTCTTGTTAAGAGGAAGAAGGAGGCCTATGTGAAGATGAAGTGTGAAGTTTCGGTTGGGGCGATGGATAGTTACAAGGTAGCGAGGAAGGATCTAAAGAGAGAGCTAAGACGAGCAAGGAGGGGACATGAGAAGTATTTGGCAGGAAGGATCAAGGAAAACCCAAAAGCTTTCTATAGGTATGTCAGGAATAAGCGAATGACTAGGGAAAGAGTAGGACCAGTCAAGGACAGGGATGGGAAATTGTGTGTGGAGTCTGAAGAGATAGGCGAGATACTAAATGAATATTTTTCGTCAGTATTCACTCAGGAAAAAGATAATGTTGTGGAGGAGAATGCTGAGCCCCAGGCTAATAGAATAGATGGCATTGAGGTACGTAGGGAAGAGGTGTTGGCAATTCTGGACAGGCTGAAAATAGATAAGTCCCCGGGACCTGATGGGATTTATCCTAGGATTCTATGGGAGGCCAGGGAAGAGATTGCTGGACCTTTGGCTTTGATTTTTATGTCATCATTGGCTACAGGAATAGTGCCAGAGGACTGGAGGACAGCAAATGTGGTCCCTTTGTTCAAAAAGGGGAGCAGAGACAACCCCGGCAACTATAGACCGGTGAGCCTCACGTCTGTAGTGGGTAAAGTCTTGGAGGGGATTATAAGGGACAAGATTTATAATCATCTAGATAGGAATGATATGATCAGGGATAGTCAGCATGGCTTTGTGAAGGGTAGGTCATGCCTCACAAACCTTATTGAGTTCTTTGAGAAGGTGACTGAACAGGTAGACGAGGGTAGAGCAGTTGATGTGGTGTATATGGATTTCAGCAAAGCGTTTGATAAGGTTCCCCACGGTAGGCTATTGCAAAAAATACGGAGGCTGGGGATTAAGGGTGATTTAGAGATGTGGATCAGAAATTGGCTAGCTGAAAGAAGACAGAGGGTGGTGGTTGATGGGAAATGTTCAGAATGGAGTACAGTCACAAGTGGAGTACCACAAGGATCTGTTCTGGGGCCGTTGCTGTTTGTCATTTTTATCAATGACCTAGAGGAAGGCACAGAAGGGTGGGTGAGTAAATTTGCAGATGATACTAAAGTCGGTGGTGTTGTCGATAGTGTGGAAGGATGTAGCAGGTTACAGAGGGATATAGATAAGCTGCAGAGCTGGGCTGAGAGGTGGCAAATGGAGTTTAATGTAGAGAAGTGTGAGGTGATTCACTTTGGAAGGAATAACAGGAATGCGGAATATTTGGCTAATGGTAAAGTTCTTGAAAGTGTGGCTGAGCAGAGGGATCTAGGTGTCCATGTACATAGATCCCTGAAAGTTGCCACCCAGGTTGATAGGGTTGTGAAGAAGGCCTATGGAGTGTTGGCCTTTATTGGTAGAGGGATTGAGTTCCGGAGTCGGGAGGTCATGTTGCAGCTGTACAGAACTCTGGTCCGGCCGCATCTGGAGTATTGCGTACAGTTCTGGTCACCGCATTATAGGAAGGACGTGGAGGCTTTGGAGCGGGTGCAGAGGAGATTTACCAGGATGTTGCCTGGTATGGAGGGAAAATCTTATGAGGAAAGGCTGACGGACTTGAGGTTGTTTTCGTTGGAGAGAAGAAGGTTAAGAGGAGACTTAATAGAGGCATACAAAATGATCAGGGGGTTGGATAGGGTGGACAGTGAGAGCCTTCTCCCGCGGATGGATATGGCTGGCACGAGGGGACATAACTTTAAACTGAGGGGTAATAGATATAGGACAGAGGTCAGAGGTAGGTTCTTTACGCAAAGAGTAGTGAGGCCGTGGAATGCCCTACCTGCTACAGTAGTGAACTCGCCAACATTGAGGGCATTTAAAAGTTTATTGGATAAACATATGGATGATAATGGCATAGTGTAGGTTAGATGGCTTTTGTTTCGGTGCAACATCGTGGGCCGAAGGGCCTGTACTGCGCTGTATTGTTCTATGTTCTATGTTCTAATAAAGATTATTATTATTAAGTGGCTCCGTGTTTCTGTGGAAGTGTATTGGGTGTTTTCCTACATTAAAGGTGCTATATAAACAAATGTTATTTTGTTGGTTGAAGCATACATTTATTACTAGTCTCTGCTCTTTGACTAGAGCCATGATTGTCTTCAGGAAAGAAGGAGACAAAGAGAGCAAGAGCAACACTTGTCGATTCTTGGGAATGGCCCATTTGTCGTAACACAGGCAATAGTGACGTTATTCAGTCTGATTCTTTGTAGGAACCGCTGACCCAAGCATTTTCATTCCTTTCCTTCCCAACAAATTGACAATGCTATTTATAGTAATATTGAGTGCTAATTATCATTCAGTAATTCATAAATTGAG
This sequence comes from Scyliorhinus torazame, assembly GCF_047496885.1. Lineage (NCBI taxonomy): Eukaryota > Metazoa > Chordata > Chondrichthyes > Carcharhiniformes > Scyliorhinidae > Scyliorhinus > Scyliorhinus torazame. Next base: position 172,918,940 of record NC_092723.1, on the reverse strand, counting down.
AAGTATTTATTGAAGCGTCACACCTTTATAGACACTGTCTGCTGCTCACAGCTGGTGATGGCTCTCCTGACGCTTTGTGAATTCAGCCAGTCCATCATTCCAGCATCCTCATGCAGGTTGCGATTTGGGGTTCATTCAAGTCCAGTCTAAATGAGTTCACTTTGTAAATGAAAGCTGGTCGGAATCATTATTTATATTAAAATGTGAACGGGGGCAAATGCAATGCATGTACATTAAAAGCAATTGTCATTATTTATTCTATCCTACCCAGTGCTGGTTGAGGGAGTGGACATCAGTGTGCAATAAAAGGGCCGATTACAGGGAGGAGCTTGGCTGGCCTATCAGTTTAGTCACGGTTATGATAGATGCTCCAGTGTGCTTTCTGTTGAAACCGGGGACATCAGCTGATTAAAGCACTATGCCTTAACCCTGGTTCAAACGCAACTGGAACATTAATTCTAACCATTTTAATAAGCCATATTCTCATTTAAGTCTCCGTACGTACACAAACAGGTAGCATAGAATACTTTATGTTGTGCTGAGCAATGAGTCTGGCTTTTTCGGTGCAGTGGGCTGAGCTTTATAAAGCGACAGTGTTTAATAATGCATTAAGTCTCCATGCTGTCATTGACAATTTTGCCTTTGGGTTTTTTTTTCATGCTTATGAGGCAGTTCCCACGCTGTGTTGTGCAGTGTCGTACAGGAAATTTGGACACATCATACTGGGTTTGCTCTTCCGGGTGGCAACGCTGGTTGCTACGTAGCGTGGAGCAAGCGTCTGATGTATGTAGCCTATTAAAAATGTTGCCAGAACTCTGACCTTTCCACGACCAAATTTAATAGAGGGCTTGAGAAGTTCAGTGAATTATGAGCGTACATAATGATTTAGCACTCTTGCAACACACACACACTCTCTCTCTCTCTCGCTCTTCGTTCATTTCATTGACACAGTGGACCTATTGATGTAATGTCAGCCTCTTGTTACTCTTACCGTGCAGTTCACAACATTCCGACCCAATAAGAAAATAATTTGCTTGAAAAATGTTTGATGGGATTTAAGGAGCCCCTTTTCCAGTGATATAATCAGCTGGGCGCATTATGATGAGTGGATTTAGTAATCGTTTTAAGTGTCCAGTCATAAGTAGTTCGACTGGAATCTGATCAAAATGAGTTTCGCGACTCAGGATCCCGAGTGAAATAAATCAGCGATCTTGGAGACTGGTCAGAGGTTAAGTAAAGGAGACCTGGCAGCTCCTTTATGAATTACAGCAGGCAAATTTATTAGTTCCTTCCCCAACAGCTTTAGTAAAACTGCTGGTAAAGCAAAATAAAACAGCAAGAGATGTTGAAAACAATTTTGTTGGAGCTTCAGCAGGTCTTTGTTGTAAGTATATGTTATGGATGCAGAGATGTCATCCATTGAATAAGTGAAATAATTGCAGAATGTCCAAACATGATTTAGCACAGGGCTAAATAGCTGGCTTTTAAAGCAGACCAAGGCAGGCCAGCAGCACGGTTCAATTCCCGTACCAGCCTCCCCGAGCAGGCGTCGGAATGTGGCGACTTAGGGGCTTTTCACAGTAACTTCATTTGAAGCCTACTTGTGACAATAAGCATTTTTCATTTCATTTCATTAATTAAAGAAGACTCATTGTGGGCTAGGTTAATTCCTATTCCATTGATGTTACGTTTTGGAGAGAAGTGAAGGTATTTGACATTGCCTCGCATTATGCATGTATTTTTTTGAAATATGCACCATTTATGGAACAGTAGAAGGCCATTCAGCCCCTCGGCTCTCTGCCATCTGAAAAGGTTCTTTCCAGACTCATCCTAGATTCCAGCTCTTGTTCTGCTGGCCTGTAGGTTACACCTCAGAGTGTATCCAAGGATTTTCCAGCCCTTCCCACCAGCAGGAACCTCCGGTCACGCCGATGGCGAACTCCCAGCCGCGCGGGTTGGGCAAACCATACACAACATCGGCAGGACTGGAAGATCCTGCCAACAACCAATGGTAATCCATCTCCAGCACTGGAAAACCCACCATGGGGGAGGGAGGGGGAGGGGGGGTTGGGCGGTGAGGAGGGGGTGGTTGTGTGGGGAATCCTGCCCCAATTGTTTATATTAAATGCAATGAGGGTTTCTGCCTCTTTTCAGGAAGTGACCTCTTGGTCCCCCTCTAACGTCCACTGGGTGAAAAGCTTTCATCCTCAACTTAGAAAACCCATGGTGGGTTTTCCAGTGCTGGAGATGGATTACCATTGGTTGTTGGCAGGATCTTCCAGTCCTGCCGATGTTGTGTATGGTTTGCCCAACACGCGCGGCTGGGAGTTCGCCATCGGCGTGACCGGAGGTTCCTGCTGGTGGGAAGGGCTGGAAAATTCATGGAATCCCTTCAGTGTGGAAGGGGGGGCTATTTGACTCATTGAGTCTGCAGCGACCCTTCGAATGAACACTCGACCCATGTCCACTCCCCCGTCCGACCCGCCCTAGCCCCGTAATCCCACAACCTAAACTGCAAACCCCTGGACACACGAGGGGCAATTGATTGTGGTCAATCCACTTAACCCGCACATCTTTGGACTGTGGGAGGAAACCGGAGCACCCGGAGGAAACCCACGCAGACACAGGGAGAACGTGCAAACTCCACACAGCCAGTCACCCAAGGCCAGAACTGAACTTGGGGCCCCTGACGCTTTGAGGCAGCAGTGCTAACCACTGTGCCACACTATATTGTAATTGTGAAGATGGCAGAGAAAGAAGCTCTGATCCAAGAGTATTTAAAGGATACAAACAGCCACAGTGAATTTGGAAGTTCAGTTTTATGAGGGAGTTGAAGTTTTATTGACTTACAATGGTGCTGTCAGGGACTGATGGTTGGTGAGAAGTGATAACAGGCGTGTTTAAATGTCAGGCTGCAAGAGCCTGACTGAGTTAGCACTGATTATTTTGTTGAAAGCAAATTAAGGAAATACTTTATCCCAAATAGGAATTATGAGTGCTGATAGTTTTACCCATTCTGACGTAACTCGGACTGTGTACACATTTGAGCCCTTTCCGAAATGTTGCATTTTAATTGCAAGTCTCTTAAATTAACTGGATTGTGGTGACAATGTGATTTGAATTGAGGGGCAGCTAAGAAACAAGTACAGAAACCCCAATCCAGTCTGTCCTCACAGTTATACAACAAGGTTGTGCTTACAAGAGACAGTCCTTGAGCTGCCTGAAGCTCCAAACAAATGCTGTTGGGCAGCGGTCAGGTTTGATGGCAATTAGGGCAGCACGGTGGCGCAGTGGTTAGCATTGCTGCTTCACAGCACCTTGGTCCCAGGTTTGATCCCGGCTCTGGGTCACTGTCAGTGTGGAGTTTGCACATTCTCCCCGTATCTGCGTGGGTTTCGCCCCCACAACCCAAAGATGTGCAGGCTAGGTAGATTGGCCACGTTAAATTGTCCCTTAATTGGAAAAAATGAATTGGGTACTCTAAATTTAAAAAAAAACGTTTGATGGCAATTGGAGGTGTTGGGTAACAAATTTAATTCAACAGTTACTGCCAAACGTCTAGCATCAATAATATTAAAGGTTAGGTTAACTAAATGTTACGTGTTATTCTTTGAATATAGATGATGGGTTTAAATGTCCTATTAATTAGTGGACCCGAGTGTTTAAGGCTGTCTGCCGGGGATTCAGGACAGGGTGATTTCGGGTGTATGGGTCGGAGAAGGCAAGGTTTCGGCGATATATCAGGAGATGAAAGAAGAGGAGGAGGTTTCGGTCGAGGAGCTGAAGGGCAAGTGGGAGGAGGAGTTGGGGGAGGAGATGGAAGAGGGTCTGTGGGCTGATGCCCTGAGTAGGGTTAATTCCTCTTCCTCATGTGCCAGGCTCAGCCTGATACAGTTTAAGGTTATTCACAGAGCGCATATGACAGGGGCAAGGCTGAGTAGGTTCTTTGGGATGGAGGACAGATGCGGGAGGTGCTCGGGAAGCCCGGCGAATCACGCCCACATGGTCTGGTCGTGCCCGGCACTGGATGGGTTCTGGAGGGGTTTCACGAAGACCATGTCCAAGGTGGTGAAAGTCCAGGTCAAGCCAAGTTGGGGGCTGGCGGATGAGCCAGGAGTGCAGGAAGCGAAAGAGGCCGGTATTCTGGCCTTTGCGTCCCTGGTAGCCCGGCGGAGGATTTTGCTCATGTGGAAGGACGTGAAGCCCCCCAGTGTGGAAGCCTGGATAAATGACATGGCAGGGTTCATTAAGATGGTGAGGATAACGTTTGCCTTGAGAGGGTCTGCGCAGGGGTTCTTCAGGCGGTGGCAACCGTTCCTAGATTATCTCGCGGAGCGTTAGAATGAGGTCGCTCAGCAGCAGCAACCCAGGGAGGGAGGGGGGGAGGGCAGGGGAGGGGGGTGTCTCTTTCGGGGGGGGGGAGGTATTTGGGTGGGCGGGGGAGGGTTATTTCCTAGGGGTACTTGTAAAAAAAAAGCATATGGGAGGGTTAATATGTGCGGGAGAAACCCATTGTATAAGTTCTGTATTATGTTTGATTGATATGTCTATGTTCTGTTCTGTTCTTTTCTCTTTATCTTTTCTGTTACGGGGGGGGGTTTAATTGGTTGAAAATTTTTGTTGGAAAAACTTTGAATAAACATATATTTTTTTTAAAAGGCTGTCTGCCGTTCAGTGAGCATCTCAATCACATTTTTATAGTATTTATAACTTTATTTTTAAAAGCTATAACTCCTAAATTGGGGCTGTAATTATTTTGTTTATTCGTTCATGGGGTGAGGCCGTCACAGGCAAGGCCAGCATTTGTTGCGAACATACTAATTTGGAGCAGAAGTATTTGGCCCATTCAATAAGTTCATGGCTGAGTGCTTTGTGTTGAGTTCCATCTTCCCCAATTACCCCCCAGTAACCTTTGATTCCCTTACCCGACAAGAATCTACCTATCTTTGCCTTAAAAATACTCCGTGTCCCCACTTCCACCGCCTTTGAAGCAGAGGGTTCCAAAGTCGCACAGCCCTCTGAGAGAAGAAACATTCTCCTCATCCCCGTCCTGTAAGGGTGGCCACTAATTTTAAAACAGTGCCCCCCCCCAAAGTTCTGGACTCACCCACAAGAGAAAACACCCTTTCCACATCCACCTTGTCAATACCGTTCAGGATCTTTAATAATTCAATCAAGTCGCCTATCACTCCTCAACAAGCCCAGCCGCTTCAACCTATCCTCATAAGACCACACGTTCATCCCAGGCATCAATCTCGTAAACCTCTTCTGAAACGCCCCTAATGCATTTACACCCTTCCTTCAATTAGAAATCCAAACCTGCATTCATTATTCAAGATTTGGATGCCCATCCCTAATTTCCCCTGAACTAATGAGGAGGGCAATTAAGAGTCAATCTCACTGCTATGGGTCTGGAGTCACATGTAGGTCAGGCCAGGTATGGACGGTAGATTTCCTTCCCTAAAGGACACTGGTGAACCAGGTGGGTTTTTAATGACGATCAACAACAGCTGCATGAGCACAATTACTGAGTCTCGCTTTTTTAATTCCAGATGTTATTAATTGAATTTAAATTCCAACAGCTGCCGTGGTGGGATTTGAACCCATGTCCCCCAGAGCATTAGCCTGTGCCTCTGATTTCTAGTCCAGTGATGTTACCATCATGCCACCATCTTCCCCGTACATAGTACCAAAATGATTGGATTTCAAGAAGGTGGCGCACCACAATTGCTCACGGTTACTTTAGGTTGGATAATAAATGCTCGCATCCCAAGAGAGAATAATAATTTAAAAATCTAGCTTCCAGTTTTGGTTCACAGTAGCCAATTGGTGTCTGTCTTCCCTGGAAAGAGTCCAGTTCTATGGGTGGTGGGCATCCTCTTGTTCCTCACATCAGGAGTCAGTCTTCATGAGGCGAGTCTAAGCACGTGTGTTTCAGGAGGCCTTTTCGACCTTGTCAGAGATCTAGAGTCGGGTAACTGACCAAATGACCCCCTTCTTGCTCCAATGGTGTACTGTCCGTGATCGGTGCCGGTGTGAGACCAGCGCGTTGAGCTCAAAATAGGGAGTGACCCAGTAACTCAGAGTCGGCTGTTCATTTAGTCCAGTTTTATCTTTCTAATTGCTTCTCTCCCACTTAGTGGAAGCCACCATGAAAAAAAAAGAGCATTTCCTCCCAACTCAAAGCTAGGCTGTAACCTGATTCTGGGCCTCTTGCCAATGGGGCCCCCTTGCGTTGAGTGCTGCGGGTGTGCTCACTCTGACTTTTCCTTTCAGTGGGAAAACAGATTCCCTGACCCCTCCCTCCCACCTCCAAGACCTGGGAAGACAGAGATGTGCATCTGTGGCACATCCCTGCAAGGGAGTACATGGTTGTGATAAATGGCGTGCTTCCCCAAGGGTTGTGCAATTCTAAGTATGCAGCCAGGGTGTTTGGAGGCACTCATCCTGGCAAAATGAACAGGGTGTCTCCAACATGCACACAGCTCATGATAGGAATGGCCGAGAGGCATGATGTTGGGGCTCTGGGAAACTGAGTAAATAGTTTGGAGAGCACTCGATCATATTTATATCACAGTTGATATCCGACCATCGACATCTGCAGTTCTTTGCTCTTTTGGTCACTCTGTTCCGGGAAGTTAAAACTCACTAGCCCTGTACAGCAAAGTAAATAGTTTGGAGAGCACTCGATCATATTTATATCACAGTTGATATCCGACCATCGACATCTGCAGTTCTTTGCTCTTTTGGTCACTCTGTTCCGGGAAGTTAAAACTCACTAGCCCTGTACAGCAAAGTAAAAATGCTGCTTTTCTCTTAAGTGTTGCTCTCTCTCCCCTAATATAGGTGAAAGCGGACTCGGAAAGTCAACGTTAGTGAACACCTTGTTCAAGTCGAAGGTCAGTCGAAAGTCGTGCACGCCCAACTTTGTGGAGAAAATCCCCAGAACGGTAGAGCTGCAGACGATTAGTCACAGTAAGTTTTACCCGAATCCACACTGCGGCATTACTGGAGTGCGGAATCTTTTCTGTGTTGTGTCTTGTTGCCATGGATCTTTGTGCCGTAAGGTAATGCTAAAACGATAATAACAAAGCCAGCTCTACACTGAAGATATGAAGCTGGAAATCACCATGACTGATGTTACACAAAAGCCAGCATACTTGTCTCAAATTCTGCTCTCTCCATTAACAAAAATCCTTGATCCGTTTAAAATAAACAGGTTAACGCCACGGTTGTGATACCGGATGTAGGAACTTGATGTGGGTACATTGAGTTCTATTATTTACAAACTTTCAGAGGCTCTGCACAAAAATTCTGGAAATATTTTGTTGTCAAGGCTTTATCTGCATTAAAATTTGAAGCAAACTATTTTATTCAAAAGGCCATTGATTTTCATGAGAGTGCAGTGAAAGAAGTTAACCTTTGAGAGGATAATATGACAGATAGTTTGTGGTCTCGATGGGCTGAATGGCCTCCTTCTGCACTGTAGGGATTCTATGATTCCAAATGCAGCTTCATTCAAAGATATTATTTTGTCGCAGATTATATTCATCCCTTATTCAAATGACCAGATAGAAGATGGAAATAAATAGGCTGGCTTGATTCTGAGACAGTTCCTGCAGATTGGACGGCACAAAATGTAATCCCGCTACGTAAGAAAGGAGGGTGAGAGAAAAGTGGCAAATACAGATCCGAGAGCCTGAAATCAGGAGGAGGGTAAAGGATGTGATACTGGTTACTTGGGGCGGGAGTTTCCAAACCTTCCTGTCAATAGGATCATCCAGTTTTGTCGGAGGTGACACCCCCCCCCCCCCCGATTCATGGTGGGTTTCCCCGGTGGCGGGGCAGGAGATCCTGCAAACTGTCATAGACCTCGGTGGGACTGGAAGATTCCCCCAGTGGCCAATGGCAAACCTGGAAAACCAGTCACGGGGGGAGGGGGGGCAGATAGTTCTTGTGGTGATGTGCATCACTGAGGGTGCACGGGGGTGTTAATGTAAATACATGTAGGCTAGCTAGACACTAGAGGGAGCACCAGAGACATCACACACACATACTCAACCAATAGATCAGTTCGATAGGACACGGCCAATGGACATTCACGATACACACAGAGGTGACACGACCACAGGAGGGCATTACACCAACCCAAATATAAAGGACACCACACTCATGATCTGCCTCTTTCCAGTGGAGACAGTCAGTGAGTACAGACACAGGGTTGATTCAATATTGCTCCCACCACGTGGATTGCAGCAACTGGTTAGTCAGTCTGGGTAGCTATAGTAGGATTAGCAGTTGTGTTGAACCCGAGTAATAGAAGTCTAAATAGTTTAATAAACGTGTTGAAGTTATCTCCACGTCTGAACCTTCCTTTGTCAAGTGCACCACAAGGAAGCCGCTTATGCTACACCTAGAGCCTAACAAACCAGTTCTGGCTTTGGAAAGTAACGATATGATTGGGCAGCGACAACATGGATTTATGAAATGGAAATCTTATTTGACAAACCTGTTGGGAGTTTTCTGAGGATCTAGCTAACAGAATTGATACAGCGGTGGTGGCGGATGTGGTGTATTTGGATTTTCAGAAGGCTTTCGATAAGGCCCCAAACAAGAGGTCAGGAAGCAGAATTAGAGCATGCGGGATTGGGGTAATATACTGGCATGGATTGAGGATTAGTTAACGGACAGAAAGAGTTGGAATAAATGGGTTGTTCTCAGATTGGCAGGCTCTGATTACTGGGGTACCATAAGGATTGGGCCCCAGCTCTTCACAATCGACATCAATGATTTGGATGTGAGAACCAAATGAAACATTTCCATGTTTGCGGGATGACACCAAGCTTGCTGGAAATGTCAGTTGTGAGAAGGATGTAAAGAAGCTTCATGGGGATTTAGGCTAAATGAGTGGACAAGAATACGGCAGGCGGAATATAATTTGGAAAATTATTGAGTTGCCCACTTTGATAAGGAATGCAGAATATTACTGAAATCCTGCGAGATTGAGTAGTATTGATGTCCAAAGGGACCTGGGCCTTGTTCAAAGGTCACTGAAAACTAACTTGAAGGTGCAACAAGCAATTAGGAAGGCAAATTATTATGTTGGCCTCCACAGAAAGAGGATTTGCATGGATTTGCATGCATAAAATTGCTACAGAGTGGGCAGCACGGTAACATAAGTGAATAGCACTGTGGCTTCACAGCGCCAGGGTTCCAGGTTCGATTCCCTGCTCGGTCACTGTCTGTGAGGAGTCTGCATGTTCTCCCCGTGTCTGCGTGGGTTTCCTCCGGGTGCCCCGGTTTCCCCCACAGTCCAAAGATGTGCAGGTTAGGTGGATTGGCCATGCTAAATTGCCCTTAGTGACCAAAAAAGGTTAGGCGGGGTTATTGGGTTATGGGGATAGGGTGGAAATGAGGGCTTAAATGGGTCGGTGCAGACTCGATGGGCCGAATGGCCTCCTTCTGCACTGTATGTTCTATGGTGCTCAATCTCACTGAGAGAGGCTTTATAATCAATGGTTTGGGAAACCGAGAGGAAATGAATCACGCTGTTCTGGAGATACTGCCCTGAGGCTGAGAAGTGGGAATCAAAGAGATTGTAGGATCAGAGGCAAGGAACCGTTCCTCTCCATCTGACCCGTGCTTTATTTTGACCTGCTGGCGCTGGGTGCTGACACAGGTTGCCATGGAGGGCAGAGTGCTCTCTTCTCCTCCAGCACAATCATCGGCTTTGTGAGCAGGCAGGAGCATCACTGGGAATTCTAAATTTTAGAAAGTGTATTTTGCCTCATGATTCTCGACACATCCTTTGAAGCAAATGTCTGTCAACTCAGCAAAGCAGTGGGGATCCCACACGAGTGGGTGTTGTATAAATTGTATGTAACTTTGCCGTGATACATCTTCCCCCGTTACTATTTGTGCCTCTTTGTGTCTTGCCCAGCCTCATTTTAGGGGTCGGAATTTTCCGTCCTCTTGCTGGGAGTGGGATTCTCTGGTCCCGGCACCAGCGCCCCTCCCCCCCCCCCCCCCCCAATCCGCCCCAATCCCCCCACCCCCAAATGGCTCCTCATACACTCCATACCAGTCTGTCACTTCTGCATAACCCATATAGCCTGTGAAAGCATGTCTACCAACTTAGTGCCACCTGATGCCAATCCTGTCCATCCCAACCACCACCCTTTGCCCTCACACCCTCCACGCCAACTCACCTGGTATCCACCACGGGCAGACCTCAGGATCCATGCTGTGATTAAATAAAGTTCTTAGGTGTCTCCTGATTAAGTCGACATTTTTTAAAAAAGTCTCATTGATAAAAACCCATTCACTATGCAAGAACAGGCATTTGTATTCATAGTCCCGCTTCAAAGACTTTGTCAGCATTTGGAGCCATCAATCAAACTATGAACTAACAACTGTCCCGCTGTGATAATGAAAGGGTGTGAAAACAGCCATGCAGTATTAATCCTGTAAATATAACCCTCAGGCTTATGTCAACTTGAGTCAGGGTGAAATAATGCACGCTGATTATTATTTTCACACTGCACACGTTTTTCCCCCCAAATATTTAAATAGCTGGAGATTTAAATGCCATGACAGCTCTCTTTGACAGTTTTGTTGATAGCTCCTTGACAGCTCTCTTGACACATCTCTAATGCATTTATGCACTTTCTTATTGAGTTCATGCACTTTTTCTGCACATTCATGTCTATTTCCTAACAACCCCAAAGGGCATCTCACCCCTCCAAAAGGTGTCCCTGGACCATATCTGAAAGGGTACCCTATATCTCCAAAAGAATTCCGTCTCTCCAAAGAACTGTGGTAAGTTTAGGCCTTCTCCCTCCGGGTCTAAAGTGCACAGGTCGTGTTTTGAACATCGTAGTAAAACAAATGTCACATCTGTCACAGGCTGCTGCACCTTAAAATGCGCAGTAGCCTTTGAGAACCATGGATGTGCAAATGAAGATTACACTGCAGCCCCCTCCTCTTCCCCCTGCAAAAGTGGTGGGAGCCAGGTTTCCTAAGATGGAAAGCCTCTGCATCTGTTTAAAAATGCAGGCCATAGTATGCTGCAAGATAACTGAGGACAAACGTACTACATAGGAACAGGCCATTTGGCCCATTCTGTCAATGCTAGCTTTTTGAAAGATCTATCCATTAGTCCCAAGCCCCCTATTCATTCCACGTAGGCCTACTAATGACTCCTGTTTGAGAATATATCAACTTCCCTACTTGGACCACCAGATTAAAGTCCAACAGGTTTGTTTCGAATCACTAGCTTTCAGAGCGGAGCTCCTTCCTCACCTGATGAAGGAGCAGCGCTCCGAAAGCTAGTGATTCAAAATAGACCTGTTGGACTTTACCCTGGTGTTGTAAGGCTTCTTACAGTTGAATATGAAAGAAAGGCTTGCATTTCCATAGCACCTTTTTAAGACCTTTAGACATCCGAAAGCATTTTGCGGCCAACTGTTTTTTGAAGTCAAGTCATTGTTGTAATGCAAGAAATGTCGCTGCCAAATTGTGCATAGCAAGCTCCCCAAAACATGGATGCGTTATTAACCAGGTAATCTATTTTTTGCGATGTTGGTAGAGGGATAAATATTGGCCAGGACACCAGGTCCTCCAGCCGTGGATGATTCGTGCCTCAGTGTGCATCATGGGAACAAAAAACTGATGCCATGTAGAGATTTACATCCACCGGACAGCACCTTGGTTCAATGTCTCATTCTCTGACTGCCCTGCAATGTCAGCCTAGATTTCTGCACCTAAGTTCCGGGTGGGACCTGAACCTTCTGGCTCCGAGGCACAAATGCTACCAACTAAGCCACGGCTGATACCGCGTGTGGATAAACTGCCGCCCAAATCAAACACAAGAGTGATGCATGCATACAATTTCACCATTCGCTCCGAATGTAAGGAAACCCCATAATTTCTTGATCTTAGCGTAAAATTCCACAGTAGATGGCCCAGAATCTTTGCAGGTGCCTAATGGTTCCTGCCGCAACTCTGAACGGAGACTAACAGAGATTTCTAAGGACGTGAAACAATTTTCCCAGTCTCCCGAGGGATTGTACCAATCTCCCACCAGAGTTATTGTAGAACTGCACAGAATTTCAGGATCCAAGTATCTATCACAATTAAACGGTTCTTACAGATAGCTTCAGTGCTTTATGTCAGTGTTCGCAAAAACCTTAATCATTGGTATCATCAAAGGTGATGGTGCCAAAACAAGCTTCACGCTTTATGCTCTCCATTTTAACTGGGCACAGAAAGAAGTCTCACAACGCCAGGTTAAAGTCCAACAGGTTTGTTTGGAATCACTAGCTTTGGGAGCACTGCTCCTTCACCAGCTCCTTCACACACCTGCTGACGGAGCTGCGCTTCGAAAGCTAGTGATTCCAAACAAACCTGTTGGACTTTAAGCTGGTGTAGTGAGACTTCTTTCTGTGCGCACCCCAGGCCAACGCCGGCATCTCCGCATCATGGCTACCATTTTAACTGGCTTTGAGGTTACGAGCTTGCTCGCACTTACATGTGGGAGCACATGAGCTTATGAGGCACGGCTCGTAGCTGTGAAACTGCCTCGTGGCCCGTGCCAGTCATTACTTGGCACCGGTGCCAGTTGCAAACAGCATAATCTGAGTGTGCAATCCAACCTCCCAGCTTCTGCTGTCTGTACTGACTCTTCTGCCCATATTGTTCTCTGACAGGAGCGAGTAACAGTTGAATTGTGTAGGTGCTCAATGTCATGAATGGTTTTGACTGAGTCAATAAGGAGGAGTTGTATTCCTTGGCAGAAAGGTCGGTAAGCAGTGGACACGGGTTTAAGGTGATTGCCAAACTAATCAGAGGAGATATGATGCAACATTTATTTTCACACTGGAAAGTAAGTGTTGTCTGTAGGGCCAGTGGAAGTAGAGGCTGATTGGATAAATACTTGAAGGGGAGAATGTTTGAAGGTCTTGAGGGGAAAAAGAAAGGGGGGGGGGTTATTTGGTCTACTGACCAATAGGAAATCTATTCTTCCTTTCTGCTTTTATGTAGAACTGTACTTTTTGTGTTCAGACTCTGTTCCCATTTGGCAAGATTTCCCGTTGGCAACAATTGCCGATGTTCTTGTCTTGACACATCAATCTCGTCGCAGTCATCAAATCTCGCCAAAAATAAAAATAAAACCCCGTACAAAATAACATATAAATACATAAACGTCCTGCTCTTAATTAATATGCGTTCATGCATAACTGCGGGGTAAGTAAGTGTTTGCAGGCACTGAATTAGACACCAAACTATTTATAATGGGTATTGCAGCAATGACTTGAATCATTTCTAATCGGTTAAGTTTGTCATGCAGAACACAAGCGGACAGCATTTGCTCCAAAATGCCACCAGTTCCAATTCCATTGAATAATTAAATTCTAATGTGTTTACTTAAACACAGCTTGCATTCTCTCTTGAAAAATGGAGCCTCCAATCTTGAAGCAGTTGAACGATACCTCCTGTTGATTATATCAGAACCAAATGGAACTCAGTTATAGCAAAAGAAAAATATGTTGTGCCAGTGTTCAATTTTCAATGGGAATGTGCTGATGGGGTGATGTGGAATTTCCTCTCGGGCAAAGGGAAGGAAACTATCAGGGTGGATCGAGCTCTGTTGCTGTCACTGCATCACCAAATGGCCTGTAAAAAAAACATCGTCCACAGAAAGCTAAGGGTTGCTTTGCCCCAGTTGAGTGAATGTTGCTCCATTTCAGCCATGTGTTCAGTTAAGCTGAGCTTGGTGCATCGGTCTACCTGAAATGGCCATCTTGCTGGACTATCATTGGAACCGATGTCCAGGAGCTGGTCCACCTTCCAGCCTCGGCATGTTCCTGGACATCCACCGTCTTTCTCAGGAGGTCCAACCTCGTTTTTCAATAGTGGGTTAGTGATGTTGGGTGGCCTTTTCAATATGGGGCCCGGGAACGAGGGCGGACTGCGTGCCATCAGACTTGCCCCGCCATGGAGTACGCCGCAAAACAGCCCGTTGCATAATTAATGAGGTCGGGGGCAGACGATTTGGTGCGTTTTCCCGCCCGGCTCTGCAGCGGGAAGCGCTCCACATTCTCACCCATGCCATGGGATTTAGTTCCAGAACGATGTGCGGCGTAAGACAGCTATGTGTCAGGACTGTCATGTGAGAGTACCTTTAAGAAATGGGTGTTTATAAATGGGTGTGTATATAAGTATCTGTAGCGAGAGTACCTTTAAGAAATAGGTGTTTACTACTGCAGTGATGTCAGAGTGTGGGTGGAGCTGGGCTGTCTGTCACTTTTTACTTTTGTTTTAGGCTGTTTGCTGCAGGGTGTGTTTTAGTTTCATTTTCAGTGTGGGAGCTGAAGCCAGACAGAGCAGGTGTACTGTTGATCTCTCTGCCATGAAAAGATCTTGATCATTTGGTGAATTCAGAATTATAAATTTTTTCAGTCGTGACTTTAACCTGATGTGTTTCTGTTGAAAGGTGTTTCTTCTGTCTTCTGGATGTTGTTTGGGAAGTTATTAAGGATTACTTAGTGTTGTATTCTTTGGGGGTTGTATTTGAATTGATGGTTGCTAAGATGTTCACTGTATGTTTCAAAAAGGTTAACTTGAGTTCATAGAATAAACATTGTTTTGCTTTAAAAATTACTTTTCCATTTCTGCTGTACCACACCTGTAGAGTGGGCGTGTGCTCCCCACACCACAATCTATTAAAAGTTGTGGGTCAGGTGGACACCATGATACACTTTGGGGTCCTCTAAACCCTGGCCCATAACAGAGTGGTTTTTGCTGAATCTTTGACCAATCATTTAAATGAATGAAATTGAATAACACCTAGAATTAAATGGTTAAGATCTCTAATATTTTGGCGATTAATAATTTACTAAACACATCCTGCTTTCATAAAGTCAGTAAAACAAGAAGCACTGTATAATGTAACTATTCTCCAAAATGGACAGCAAACAAATCTCTTTTGCCTAAGAACTTATTGTTAAGATCCCGGAGCAGCCCCCAACATTTGTTAGCAGACCGGACAAGAACCCCAAACATGTTTTTTTAAGTTTGCAAAGCTGTGATGAAAGGATACTTCCCTCTATTAGTGATTCCAATGACAAATATGAATATTTTATATTAAAGCAAACGTTATTATTAACACAGGATTGAATTACATTAACATCAAAGAAGATAGCTTACAATTAACAGTTGAACAATTCTTAACAGTAAAAGGAAACACTTTAACTTCTAACTGGCAGTTGCAAACACAGGGATATTGGCTGAAAACGTGAATAGAGATTTTTTGGAAATACTGCTTGAAGAGAGAGACCAGCTGCTAGTCACAGAATCAGAGAATTTACAGTGCAGAAGGAGGCCATTCGACCCATCGAGTCTGCACCGGCCCTTGGAAAGAGCACCCCACTTAAGCCCACACCTCTATCCCATCCCTGTAACCCAGTAACCCCACCTAGCCTTTTTTGGACACTAAGGGGCAATTTAGAATGGCCACGCCACTAAACCTGCATATCTTTGGACTGTGGGAGGAAACCGGAGCACCCGGAGGAACCCCACGCAGACACTGGGAGAATATGCAGACTCCGTACAGACAGTGACCCAAGCCGGGAATCGA
Organism: Scyliorhinus torazame; assembly: GCF_047496885.1. Lineage (NCBI taxonomy): Eukaryota > Metazoa > Chordata > Chondrichthyes > Carcharhiniformes > Scyliorhinidae > Scyliorhinus > Scyliorhinus torazame. The sequence continues at coordinate 172,903,303 of NC_092723.1, read as the reverse complement.
ACCTGGAACCCTGGAGCTGTGAAGCACAGTGCTAACCACTGTGCTACCGTGCCATCTTTGGGAGACAACTGCTTAACCTGACAGCCATTGACAAAAACTCCTGTTTGGGTTCAAGTTCGTAGCAAAATTAAAAGCGAATCTGTCTGCTACAGACCTGGCTCCTCCCATTAATTATATCATCTCTATCCCAGTAACTGGGTCATGAACATCTTACTGAGGCTAACCACAGCCTTTCAATTATCTAAACCCCTGTGAACCTTGGCCGGGATTCTCTGGTATTCGGCGGGGCGGGCCGCCCGGAAGGTGCGGAATCCTCCGCACCTTCGGGGGCTAGGCCGGCGCTGGAGGGGTTGGCGCCGCGCCAACCGGCGGCGAAGGGCCTCCGCCGGCCAGCGCGAGTTGACGCATGCGCAGGAGCACCAGCATGTTCTGGCGCATGCGCAGAACCAGTGGCGTATTTCCTGCGCATGCGCAGGGGGGTTCTTCTCTGCGCCAGCCATGGCGGAGCTTTACATAGGCCGGCGCGGAGGGAAAGAGTGTCCCCACGGCACAGGCCCGCTCGCAGATCGGTGGGCCCCGATCGCGGGCCAGGCCACCATGGGGGCCCCCCCGTGGGGCCGGATCCCCCCACGCCCCCTCGAGGACTCTGCAGGCCGCCCTCAGAGCCAGGTCCCGCCGGTACGGACCTGGTGTAATCTACGCCGGCGGGACCGGCCGAAAATGGGCGGCCGCTTGGCCCATCGGGGGGCGGAGAATCGCCAGGGGGCACGCTGCCAACGGCCCCCGATCGGTGCGGCGCGATCCCCGCCCCCGCCAAAATACCGGCGCCGGAGAATTCGGCAGCCGGCGTCAGGGCGGGATTCACGCCGCCCCACAGCGATTCTCCGACTCGGCGGGGGGTCGGGAATCCCACCCCTTATTTCTATCAACAAAATCCGTTAGACCTATATAGGTAAACAATATGCATAATTGGAATGAATGGTGATCTCACTTTTATGACATTTTAATTACCCTTTCTGCAGCTGCAGTGTCTGGGAACCTTAACCTGGATTCTATAGTAATATTATTGCAACAGATATATATACATGATCTCAGGATATTAAAAACATTACTGCAACAGATATAAAATACAATATACATATATATAAATATTTCCTACATTCATCACACGTATGAACAGGAGAAAGTCGTTCAACCTTTTAGCCTGTTCCACCATTTGATTAGATCACGCCTGATTTGTATCTCAAATTTATCCACCAGCCTTAGTTGGAATGATCTTTGACACGCTTCATAGAATTTACAGTGCAGAAGGAGGCCCTTGTACACTAAGGGCCAATTTAGCATGGCCAGAACATCTAACCCGCACATCTTTAGACTGTGGGAGGAAACTGGAGCACCCAGAGGAAACCCATGTAGACACGGAGAAGAAGTGCAAACTCCACACAGACAGTCACCCGCGGCAGGAATTAAACCCTGGAGCGGCGAGGCAGCAGTGCTAACCACTGTGCAGCATACCGTCCTTGCCTAACAGAAGTCAATCAATCTCCGTTCTGGACATTTTCAATTGTTTCCCAAGCCTCAGTAACCATTTGGGGGAGAGTGTGTCCAGATTCCAGATCCTTCCTCCAACATTCTTGTCAAGCCACTCTTCCTCGAGGCAGCGTTTTGGTTGATGTAGGGAGGTATTTACATGGGGTGGATGCTGAGTATACGTTTGAAGACCGACTTCATTATCAGCAGGGCTGCTGAGTGACAGAGTACCAGCATCATATATATTTTTTAAAGTGCCCTTCTGTTGTAAGGAAGGATTTCCAAGCTGCTAAGCCAAACGTGACTGAACTTTTGCATGCTCTGCATGTAGCGGAAAGTTGTGAAAGCATAACTGACTTGAGATAAGGCGACCTCTTCAATTATTTTGACTCACTGGTGCCAATGTGGTCAGTTTTAACAATATACAGAATCTGCCGTTAACTAAACAGACATGCCTTCACAATGCTGTTGCTCCACTGTTGGAATGAATTGTCACATTGTGCATTTCACAAGGAGACGATGCGTAACCTCGAAACACAAAAAAACAACCCTTTTTCAACAATCATCCGTTAAATGCAGATGATCCCTTAAATGCGCTCTGTGAAACATCCTCTAGCCTGGCAAGTGTTGACTCGTAGCTGCACAGAGTGACGATAAAATAACCCTCAAACTTCAAAGAGCTTCAGTAGTACAAGTTGTCTGTTACAAACCAACTTATTCAGCGTTTTAAAAGCTGTTGATCCTCAGTCAATTACAGAATACCACAACAGGCGATACGGAAATTTGGGACGGCAAACTTATTTTAGTGTCAGAGAACCCGGGAGTGTGATTAATTGCACAGCACTTTTAAAGAGCTGGAACGAGTATGATGGACGGAATGGCATCTTCCTGTGCCGTGGGGCTGTGAGTGTTGTGAAGTAGTTAAGAGGTCGGGTAGTTGCCTTTATTCTCTCGGATCTGGCTTTGAACCTGGCTGGGTGATGGGCTGAAAGTTGTCACTCCCACCATTAGGGTTGACAGTGAAATGATCTTTGGATGTGTCAACTCCACGCAGGGTGGTCTGAGCCTCGAGTACAAACTGCCCAACCTCGCGGGGGTATAATTACCAACTACATTCGGAGGGGGAGGGGGGGCACGTGATTGGAGCGCGAGCAGCTGCGTTTTCGCCCGTTCTGGCTCCGCTCATCTTTTAATCCGTCTTGGTTCAGATACTTTATACTGCGTTGCGGGAATTGTTGGTCGGTGCTTTTGCATGACAGAGCCGATTTAGGATGTTTAAATCCTTGCCTGTTGGTGGCACCCGGAAGGTGTTGGGGTGGGGCCCTGCCTTTGGTGGTGGGGTCGCTTTTCAGCGGGTTCCTGCCCTGACGGTGCGCCAACGAATGATGGCAGCCAGCGAGGATGCTGTTCTGGCTGGAAGTCTCAGCTCTGAGGAACAGGTCGTCAAAGCCCAACTGCAAGAGTTGTGGGGCGTTTTGATGGAGGCAATGGCGACACGCGTGAGCGTTCCTCCAACGGAAAGGGCACCATCCCTAGTGGCTTCCTGCGGCAAGGCCTGTCGTCCATCCTGATAGAGTCAGGAGAGAGAGAAGGGGAATAGGAGAGGACTGCTGTTTCGAGTTTCCAGTTTCCGAGGCGAGGCGGTGGAGAAATTCCCAGTTGGGTTGGAGAATTGGGTGCCACGTTTCGGGAATCTCGATCTGAAGGCTGGAGCAAGCTTAATCCTGTCTTCTGGGCCTGTGGTTGGTGTGGCCTTCCAACCGCTGGCCCTGTGTCATCCTGTTCCGGATGTCGGTCATTCGGGTTGGAGGTGGCCGGGTCGGTGGAGTTAGCTCCCCCTCCAGGCCGGAGCGTGCATTGCTGACCGCCTGGGTTCTGGTGAGATGGCACGGTGGAAGTGATCGTGCCCCATGCTTTGCTCGATGAAATCCTTGAGAGATCGTGATGAGTGGTTCATCTTGATCCTGCTTTATCTTGATTTTGGCCTTTTTCTTGCGCCAGTGAAAAAGTCTTTATCCTGAGGACTGCCTTGCACTTCTGCATCTAGGTTGTTACGTTGGACTTTCCTCCCTGTTGAACATGATGTTGTCTGCTTGATGTTGTCAATTGATTCCACTTATAGGGACAGGGACTGGTGCGGAGGAGATGGCCTGTACTGTTGATTATCCTGATTTAATAAGTTCATCTCCTGTTTAGCCAAATGTTGAATCCGAGATTTGGAAGGTCCCTCCTGTTAGAACGAACCAGATTCAGTTTGTTTTCTTTTTTTTTGCTCTTGTAACTCCAACCTAGAGCAACCGTGCTTTTATATTTTTTATGTCAAGGCTAGTTATCCTGACGAGGACTGGGTTATATTTGTCTCTTCGCTCGGGTCAAGTCAGTGTTTTCTGCTGAGATCTCCCTCTCTGACTATTTTTGTTGTTGGAATTTTTCTGAGGACAAGGGTGGCCCTGAGTATTCCTCAGTTGTCCCATGACCCGGCTGGATGCCCCATACCACCGCCTCGCTCCTGCCCCGGGGAGTTTCTTCTTCTTCGACACTGGGGTTCCCTATTGGTCAGGGCCAATTTGTGTGTCCCTTCTTCCTGGGTGGGTCCCGTCCTGATTAGTACTGGGCTGGTGTGGCCTCGGTAGGGTGTGTGTGTGTGGGGGGGGGGGGGGGGGGGGGGGGGGTAGTGGAAGTTCCTGGGGCCAGATTCTTCTGCATCTTTTGAGACCCTGGCCGATGCCAGGCCTGGCACCATGGTCAGTATCCTGCTGACCCTCTCTCAGGCCACCCAGAGGGGGAGCCCAGTGTGGCTGGGTCTGGCACCGGGTGAGCAATGACTTTGGGACGGACTGAGCACTGTACCCAAGGGTTTTCCCTGAGGTACGAGAGGGAGATCCGTCTCAGCAGAAAACACTGACGACCTGGGGTAGGAGTGAGGTCCCCCTGTGGTTCAGTTGGTAGGCTCTCGTCCATTTTGATATGCCTTGGGCAGTGGCCTAGGCAGCTCTGTTACCGAATAAATAGTTTTGTTAGTTCTTCTTCTTTCTCCTTATCTTTTTCTTCCATCTGAGAAACCATGGAGATGCCTCTTCCGTTGAGTCCCTCATTTTGTTCTTGTTTTTTCCAGAGTACTTGTGGGGATGTTAAGATGGCGGACCTCGGTGCCATGGTTAAATGAGCGGGCCTTTTTGATTAGTGGCTTGTGGCTGGCCCTCTCTCTCAGAGTGCCCGACAGCTCCCCCCCCCCTCTCCCTAGGATGGGGTTTCCCCCTTTCTGGTTGGGATCTGTTGATATCTCCCGAAGGAGATGTGTCATTGTCTGCCGGTGGACTGCCTTTTCGTTGGACCTGAGACCAGGTGGGTGGGGTTTGGTAGCGAGGGTCCCTTCAATCTTTTGTAAATGTTTTACGGGAGACCTTGGGTTTGAGGTCTGAGGCCTGAGATTTGCTTGCACATGTGATTCTCGGACCTCTCCTTATTGTCTTGTGGCTATGTAGGAACATAGGAATTAGGAGCAGAGGTGGGCAATTCAGCCCTTTGAGCCTGCGCCGCCATTCAATCAGATCATGGCTGATCTCTTCCTGGTCTCAAATCCACCTCCCTACCTGTTCGCCAAAAAACATTAACCCTTTTTTAAACACAAATACATCTATCTCCCTCTTGAAACCATTTAATGACCCAGATTCCACCGCACTATGAGGCAGTGAGTTCCACAAATTCACCACCCGCCTCGAGAAGTAGTTCCTCCTCATCTCAGTTCTAAATCCACTGCCTCTCAACCTATATCCATGTCCTCTCATTCTAGACTGCCCCACAAGGGGGAACATTTGGTCTACATTTACTTTCTCAATCCCTTTTAGTATTTTATGTTCCTCGATGCGATATATGCTGATTATATGCTCTGTCCTGGGCCTGGAAGGGAGTTTAATTGTGTTGTAGGTGTCAGTGTAAATCCCCCATAGTGGGAAGTGGGCCTGGCAGTTAAGAACATCAGGGGCTGGATTTAGTGGGTCCGTTCGCCAAGGGCGTAAATCCCTTTATGGCCGCTAAATCTGGCGAGAGGGCCATAATGAAATGAAAATGAAAATCGCTTATTGTCACAAGTAGGCTTCAATGAAGTTACTGTGAAAAGCCTCTAGTCGCCACATTCCGGCGCCTGTTCAGGGAGGCTGGAATTGAACCGTGCTGCTGGCCTGCCTTGGGCTGCTTTCAAAGCCAGCGATTTAGCCCTGTGCTAAACAGCCCCTAATGGGATTTGCGCCAGCGAGATCTCCGTTTGATCCCTGTGATGTCATCAATTCAAGCTCTTTTATATTTACATCTACTTACCGGCCTTGACGTCGAAACACCCGCCCACGCTTTATCCTCCCAACCGGTCAGCGTGGCGTCACGCCGGCGCGAATCACTATCGGTTCCAAAACGTGAACCAGTTGTGATGACCACGCCAGGGGCACAGAGGTAAGTATAACTCCCGGGTTGTGAGGGACATTGGCTCCTGGCACGCTGGCACTGCATGGATTGGGGTGGAGCCGGAGACTGTGGCGGGAGGTGCGGATGGTGCCAGTGATGGGGAGGGGGCTGTGCCATTGAGGGGTGAGGGTGGGGGGAGTGCCCCTAGACCCGATTGTGGGATGTAGTCGAGTGACCCCAATGCTTGTGGGGAGGTGCTTTGATCTTTACCTGGTGGGGGAATGGCTGCACGTCTGTGTGTGGGGGTTGGTGGATGTTCCCCCTGCCCAAAAGGGGTTCATAGGGGGGGAAATCGCCATGGGCAATGATGCTGTCCCGATCTTCGTTTAGGGGGAGGGGAGGGGCAGCTTTTAATCTAATTTTGAGGTCGGGTGCCAATCATTGCCCCAATCTCAGAATCCCGGCACTGCTGGCGGGTTTAGACCCCCCCACCTCCAACCTACTGATCCCCCACCCTCAGAATCTGACAGAGAAACAGGAATATTCAGTTGGATTTTTACGGCAGTGGATTGTGTGCTGGGTAAACAATAACTTTAAATACTGAAAGATCAAGAGTGACTGCATCAGGAGATCACCCCTGAGCAGCCACTTGGGGTGGGGAGGGGAGGATTCCCTATAAACAAACATCTTTCAAGTGTCATTGTTTATTTCCAGTGGACCACATCAGGTTAATGAGGTAAATACAGCTGCCAGAAAGTCTTGTTTGCTGAAGAGTGCACCACACAGATTGGAAACCACTTCACTGTCAACAGCATCTCCGAAATACAGCGCAGAAGCAGGTCATTCAGCCCAGCTGGTCCATATGTGCCACACGAGCCTCCGCCCCATCAACATAGCCTTTTAATGAGGGCAGCACGGTGGCGCAGTCTCACGGCGCCGAGGTCCCAGGTTCAATCCCGGCTCTGGGTAACTGTCCGTGTGGAGTTTGCACATTCTCCCCGTGTTTGCGTGGGTTTCGCCCCCACAACCCAAAGATGTGCAGGGTCGGTGGATTGGCCACACTAAATTGCCCCTTAATTGGAAAAAATAAATTGGGTCCCCTACCTAAATTTATTTTTAAAAACATAGCCTTTTAATTCTTCCCCATCATGTACTTACCTAGTTTTATATTCACCTCAGTCTGCGGTAGTACATCCACTCTCCGCGTAAAGACGTATCTCCTGAATTCCTTATTGGTTGTTTCTCTTCTCACATCTGGTGGTGCACAAGGTAGCCGTTCATCTATTCCCGAGGTTAATGTTTCCTGGAAAGGTCGCTAGCCCGTCACCAGAGGCTTATCGCTTGAGGGACACCTCTCCGCACCAAGCTTGGCTGATCAGGAGTCTCTCCTGCTCTCACCACTTGTCATCAGCGGACGTTGGAAGGATTTTTCAGTTAACACCCAATTTGTTGGCATTATTATCGAGGAATCACCGCGCTCCTACTGTGCAGCAGGAGGCCATTCAGCCCATCAAGTCTGCACTGACCCTCTTGAGCATCCTACCTAGGCCCACACCCCTGCCCTATCCCTGTAGCCCCACCTAAACTTTTGGACACGAAGGGACAATTTTAGCGTGGCCAATGCACCTAACTTGTACATCTTTGGACTGTGGGAGAAAACCGGAGCACCCGGAGGAAACCCATGAAAACATGGGGAGAATGTGCAAACTCCGCACAGTCAACCAAGCCCGTAATCGAACCCGGGTCCCTGGGGGTGTGAGGCAGCAGTGCTAACCGCTGTGCCACCGTGCCACCCCTTCAGTGCACCTTCCTTGGCTATCCAGATTTGCACCGGAACGTTTGGTTCAGAGGCATTGATGCTACCCGTTGTACCGCAAGACACCTGGATTTATTGGTGCCTAGCTTCTATTTATCACCTCCAGTTTTGGAGACCCCCGTAAGTGGACATATGGCTGGTTTAGCACACTGGGCTAAATCACTGGCTTTTAAAGCAGACCAAGGCAGGCCAGCAGCATTGTTCAATTCCCGTACCAGCCTCCCCGAACAGGCGCCGGAATGTGGCGACTAGGGACTTTTCACAGTCACTTCATTTGAAGCCTACTTGTGACAATAAGCGATTTTCATTTCATTCATTTCATTTCATATGTCTATGTATGCCCCATCATCTGACCTGGAGAAAAGGGCCGGAATCCTCTGACCGTTGGGATTCCCCCTCCCCGCAGGCAGTTCACCCACGCCCATGGGCTACCCAGCGGCATGCGGTGGCTTCATAGAATTTATGATAGAATTTACAGTGCAGAAGGAGGCCATTCGGCCCATCGAGTCTGCACCTGCTCTTGGAAAGAGCACCCTACCCAAGGTCAACACCTCCACCCTATCCCCATAGCCCAGTAACCCCACCCAACACCAAGGGCAACCTTGGACACTAGGGGCAATTTATCATGGCCAATCCACCTAACCTGCACATCTTTGGACTGTGGAAGGAAACCGGAGCACCCGGAGGAAACCCACGCACACACGGGGAGGATGTGCAGACTCCGCACAGACAGTGACCCGCGCCGGAATCGAACCTGGGACCCTGGAGCTGTGAAGCAATTGTGCTAACCACCATGCTACCGTGCTGCCCCTTGACCCTTGCTTCAATGGGAAATTCCATTGCAAGCAGCAGGAGTAGAGAATCCCCCAAGCACGGCACGCCGCCGAGTATTAGGCAGCTGGGGGACCGGAGAATCCCTTCCAGAACCCCCTAGCCGGTTCAGTCTTTTGTGACGGTTATCGTCTCTAAGACCTGGCATCATCCTGTACATGGCACAGTTAGATCTGTGGTTTATTTTGGCGTTGAACATAAATAGCTGATGCGTGCGTGTGTAATATAATGATGCAGTGGGAGTGGCGCTTACACCGCGCAAGGCAGGAATTTGAATCCTCCAGCTCCGGTTGCTAAGAGTGAAGATCAGAGAATTCCCCGTCTGCTCTCCATCACTCACTGTTGTGCTGGTGGAAGGGAGGGTGACAGGGATGGGTTGTGGGGGGGGGGAGGTCTGGATTCTTTCACAGCTTCCCACGCTGATGCTCTGGCCTTCCCTAACCGACACGCTTCAAGGTGGAGGAACTGTCAGTGGCTCCTTCCCTTGAGCTGTACCAGATAGCCAAGGATGGTAAGCTCTAATTTGTTCAGTACAAGGCTCTGACAAGCCCCATCACAAAGCGATGCAGCTGTCTTGCTGGGTCCCACGACCCAAAAGAGGGGAGGGGGAGGGGGAGGGGAGGTGTTAAATTCTTAAAGGGGCAGTTGCGCTTTCAGGACTTTCAAAGCTGCTTCAGTTGCTGTCAGAACCTGTTGCCCAAACTGCTCCAGAATTAGCATTCTGGGCGCCCAGAAACCTTTGCAGCAGCAAAACGGGATGATGATGTTTGCATTTTAGGCGCTGTTGTGCCATATTTGGGGCAGAGAGATTTTAATTTCTAAAGCACCTTCCACAGCCTCCGGATGTCCCAAAACATTTTACAGCCAACAAAGTACTTTTTGAAGTGTTGCCGCTGTTGGAATTTAGGAGACACGGCCGCCAATTTGCGAACAGCAAGCTCCCTCTGAATGGGACCGCGCCCCATTTTTAAAGAATAATCTTTATTAGTGTCACAAGTAGGCTTACATTAACACTGCAATGAAGTTACTGTGAAAATCCCCTAGTCGCCACACTCTGGCGCCTGTTCGGGTGCACTGAGGGAGAATTCAGAATGTCCAATCCACCTAACCACATCTTTCGTGACTTGTGGGAGGAAACCGGAGCGCCCGCAGGAAACCCACGCAGACACGGGGGGGACGCGCAGACTCCGCACAGAGTGTGACCCAAGCCGGGACTCGAACCTGGGACCCTGGCGCTGTGAAGCAACAGTGCTAACCACTGTGCTACCGTCCTGCCTATTTCGCAACGTGAGGCAAATGCAGCAACACCGGAGGAACTGCGAGCAGAGGATTTGCACCCAGCTGAAGAAGATGCAGGGGCTGAAAAGTTGCACCTGAAATCGGATCATTCCGGTTGGAAATCATTTGTGATCCAACAGAGGGCCCTCTGTACAAGACAGCAAGCCTTGGCTTCTCCACATGTGTCTTAGTGCCTCTGATGATACAAATGATGCCTTACATTATCCAATCCTGTCGGTAGCCCTGCAGCATACATTATTTATAAGCATGACAAAGTTCTTCAGGAAAAGAATTTTGACAGGAGCCATGATGCCAAAACTAACAGGCCAGGCTCTTTTTGATGTCAAAGGTACATGGGGCGGGATTCTCTGATCCTGAGGCTAAGCGTTGACGCCGTCGTTAATGCCATCGCGTTTCTCGACGGCGTCAACATGGCCTCAGGATCAGCAATTGTGACCCCTGCAGGGGGCCAGCACGGCACTGGAGCGATCCACGCCGCTCTAGCTGCCGATCCCGGCGTCTGATGGGCGCCGCGGGTCTGCGCATGTACAGTGGGACCGCGCAAATGCGCAGTGGGACCGCTGCCAATGCGCCCATGCGCAGTGGCTCCCTTGTCTGCGCCGGCCCCGATGCAACATGGCGTATGGCTACTGGGGCTGGTGCGGAACAAACGTGGCCCCCAGTACGAGAGGCCAGCCCGCCGATCGGTAGGACCCGATCGCGGGCCAGGCCCCAGCGGAGGGCCCCCCCCCCGGGGTCGGACCCCCCCCCCCCCCCCCCCCCCCCGGGCCGAGAATCGACGGGTGGGCTCTGTAGAGCGGCCCCCGACCGGCGGCGCGCCAACCGCTCCGGTGCCAACGGCGCTGATTCTCCGCTCTCCGGAGAATAGGCGGACCGGCGTCGGGGCGGCGGTGGTGTGATTCGCGCCGGTCCCGGCGATTCTCGGGCCCGGCCCCGGGGTGAGAGAATCCCGCCCCATGTTTTTGACTGCACAATTCATTCAGATTGTCCTCCTTCAGGGCAGAGATTTTATTAATAGTAGAATTGATTTCTTGTGCAAATTTTCAGAAGATGCCAAGACATGTTTCAACCACTTGGCTCAATTTTATCACGTGTGTTCATATTGCTGCAACAGTGTTGGATCACAATAGTCCCGCAACATCTGGAAGTGTTACTGGATGACCTGACACACCAGTGTGCCTACCAACTGCAAAATCCTACCAACTGTCCTGGTTTGAGACAATTCACACCTCTTTAACCTGGGGTTACCCCTCTCTCTGGCTCTGTACAGATTTAACTACCTGCAAATGCTTGTATTCAAAGTATCGTCTTGCATCTTTGACTTTGTCTATATATATGTTTCTGGAATCTACCTCTTCATTCGCCTGAGGAAGGAGCAGTGCTCCGAAAGATAGTGATTTGAAACAAACCTGTTGGACTTTAACCTGGGGTTCTATGAGGTCAGATCTAGCTGTTCTTTTCGGAGGTTGCTGCGTCTCTTTGTGGCTGAGGTCTGTGTGGCATTATGAGGAATCCTTTCACAAGAGCATTGCGGCGACTCGACCGGAACCGTAAGAATGTTAAATGTCGTGACGACTATGAGATTGACCTGAAATACTGCGCCGGATTTTCCAGCCCTTGCCAGGATCTTCTTGTCCCGCTGACGGCGACCCCCCTGCGGCGGGTTCCTCGGCGACGGGATGGGCGGGCCACACAAAACACTGTAGACGTCAGCGTAAGCGGACGATCCCGGCAGCAGCCAATACCGAGCCTCCTCTGCCGCCAGAAGACATGTCGCGAAGGGGTTCGGGGTGGCGGGGGGGGGAAATGTCCCGCCCAATTCCTTTTCAATTCATTCAAATATACCAGGAGTTGACTCTGGTCGATTTTGTTTGCGGAATGTTATATAAACAAAACCGGGGGCCAGATTTGAAATGCAGGTGAATATTATAGGAGCATCTGTTTCTCTATGTCTACGGTGGTGAAATCTCAACTTACAATTTCAAAGCCCTTTCATAAAGAAGGGGTAAAACTGGATTTACAAGCCCGCTTTTGCATAGTGACACTGCCACTAGTTTGACTATTTTTCTTTCTGCAAAAATAAATTTAGAGTAACCCAATTTTATTTTTTCCCGATGAAGAGGCAATTTAGCGTGGCCAATCCACCTGACCTGCACGTATTTTGGGTTGTGGGGGTGAGACCCACGCAGACACGGGGAGAATGTGCAAACTCCTCACGGACAGTGAGCCGGGACCGAACCCGGGTCCTCGGCGCCGTGAGGCAGCAGTGCTAACCACTGTGCCGCCCTAATTAGTTTGACTCTTGATCACAGTTGATTGAGTCAGCTTTCAGTCCAGCCTTCTTACAGCATCTGACATCTGTTTAAACTCGTACATCAGAAAATATTTTGAACAATTGAAAAACATTTCCCCATGGCACAACTGGTAGAAGGACAGCGGACTGACGTCTTGCTAGAATTCTGGCCAGGAAAGCAGACACTCTGGTCATTATCTCATTGCTGTTGTTGGGACCTCCTTGTGCACCAATTGGGCACTGCATTTCCTGCCCCATAACAGTGACTACATTGCTGTGTGTTTGCCATTGAAAGTTTCACAGTACTTTATAAATGACCATTAGTAATTAATGCTTAATTAAAACTGCCTCTACCAAGCCACTTGTATGTGGACATGAACCCATAATCCCCATCCCGTGTGCAGACTCAGATTGCATTTATACTGAAATTACCCTGATTGAATGCCAATTTCCACCGTGATCTTGCCAACAGGAATTTACACCAGAATTGGAGGGTGAAAACCAAAATAAAACAAACACAAAATGCAGTGACTCCTACAAAGATAACACTGCGTGAGCTGACATTGGGTTTGGGCAAAGATTGGATAAGGTTATACATAAATTCCATTCCTCATCACTGACTAAAATTTACTGTCGAAATGAATGACATTTACAAGCAAATCCCGAAACTGTCTTGTGAATCTTCAAGATCTCTTTTAGAACAGCACGTGGTTGAGCATACGGCTCAGTTAATTGCTTGCTGGACTTTCCTTTTCAAAATGTTTCTAATTTCAGTTGTATTTTGCCACCTTGATTGTGAAGTTCGCCACCTGTCTTAACTTTTCCCATCTAAGGGATAAGTAAAGCTGGGTTTTGTCCTCGGTGGAACAGCACCAGTTTCACGGAGTTCCACACCCTGGAGTGATGGAACATCGGTGAAACATAGAACTTCCCCACCTATATTTCGAACGTAAATTGATCAATTTGGGACAAGGTGGAAGCGCTTGTTAACTCATGCTGTTCTTAGGGACCTACTATTATGTCTCGCTGAGAATGGCTGTCTATTTTAGCCAATTGAAGATGCTAATAATGATTAAAAATATAAAAGCAAGTTACTTGGGTGGCACAGTGGTTAGCACTGCTTCCTCACAGCACCAAGGACCAGGGTTCAGTTCCGACCTCGCTTGACTGTCTGTGTGGAGTTTGTACTTTCTCCCTGTGGCTGCGTGGGTTTCCTCCGGGTGCTCCGGTTTCCTCCCACAGTCCAAATATGTGCAGGTTAGGTGGATTGGCCATAATAAATTGACCAGAAGTGTTCAAAGGTTAGGTGGAGTTACAGGGATAGGGCGATAATCGGGTCTGTGTAGGGATGTCTTTCAAATGGTTGGTGCAGACTCAATGGGCTGAATGGCCTCCTTCTGCACTGTAGGGATTCCATACTGCAGATGCTGGAATTTGAAACAAAAACAAAATGCTGGACCATCTCAGCAGGTCTGACAGCATCTATGGATGGCTCTTTGTCAAAGCTTTGCAACATGCAGATTTGCCAGATAGCGATCTCGCTTACAAAAGGCGGGATTCAGCTTCCGACATCTCGCGTGATTGCATTAGATCTCACGAGGCATGGCGAGTCAGAAAAACCCCGGATGGGGGATCTCCCAGCATCTAGCGGCTGAATTTTCGGGTGCAACGATGCTGGTAGACCGCGCCCATTTCATCTTCAACACCAATGGTTGATTGATTATTCATTAGCAGGATGAATAGTTCGAAATCCCGAGTAGCAAGTCTGGTCTTAGCTAAGAGCTGACATAGATCCACTTTTGCCTGCGATGAGCAGTTCAAAATGGAACACTTACAGTTGTACTTGGGAGGTTACAACTTGAACGGGTACATCAGATCAGAATAGGTCAAAATAAACAAATGCTTGAGCGTAAAATGCACTTAACATGCTGTACACAAATCTATTATTTTCAGATCCTGAATGAATCAGACTTGTACATTGTTGAGCCAATGTACATTAGCAAGCGCAGGAGTGATGAGTGAAAGGGATTAGTTGCAAGTTCGGCCATGGTTGGTAGAGTTTTGGATAAGCTTAAGTTTATGGAAGGTGGTCACTGCGCGGCCAGTAAGGAGTAATCAAGGCCATAGCTAACATAGGGATAGATGAGACTCACTGCTTCAAGATCAGTTATCATTGCGGCGATCATTTATTCTATGACCTTACCGGACCAGATCTTGGAGATGCCCTGCGTAAAGTTTAAGGAAGGGTTTGATTTTGTCAGAGCATGATTTTTATGCATTCTTCTATCTTTCTGCATTGACTTGACAGTTTGCTGTCAATTTAAGCCTTTCAATATACTAATTAATTGTAGAAACGCAACTATACTGAAAACAACTGGAGTTGGCTGGGGGGGAGGGGTGGGTAGGGTGGCGGCGGATGGGGGGGGGTGAGGAAACGGAGGTTGGATGATGTGGATTTGACACCGGGCTATTTGTTCTGAACTGCAATCCAACCCTGACTGTCATTTAGAGTGACGGGATAATTCTCCTCTAATTGTTGCCTGTGGTAGTTCTTACGTGAAATGAGTTTTTAATGACGGTAGCCCCTTTGCACGGGGTAGCACCTAAATGAGTAATAAATTGACAGTCCCATTTGGTGAAGCCACGGACCAGTTAACGGAAAACTGTTCAACTGTGATTTGGCAGTGGGTGCTCTCCTGTGCGTGCTGACAGAGCAGAACAAGGTTGAGCAAGCATCGAAGCTTGCGGTGACAGATTTTGGAAGGGCTAACAAGGTGGTCCAAGTGGGATAAAATGGTCTGCTCGAATAGAATAGGATATACAGTGCAGAAGGAGGCCATTCGGCCCATCGAGTCTGCACCGACCTACTTAAGCCCTCACTTCCACCCGATCCCCGTAACCCAATAACCCCTTCTAACCTTTTTGGACACTATTGGAAATTTAGCATGGCCAATCCACCTAACCACGTCTTTGGACTGTGGGAGGAAACCGGAGCGCCCGGAGGAAACCCACGCAGGCACGGGGTGAAGCCACAGTGCTAGCCACTGTGCTACCGTGCCGCCCCAGCTCCTCAGCATCCAACATCCCCTCCCGTAGCGAACCACATGTTTTTAAAAATTGTATGATGGAGACATTGGACAATCCAATGTCCAGTTAACTTTCCCATGCCAGTGAGGGTGTTTGAGTTCATGTGAAGTTAGTACGCTGCTTAAATTCCAGCTACACCTCATTCAACAAGGCGTAACTTTTTTCAACGCTTTTGACAGTGTAAGGGAGTGAGGGCTTTTGTCAAATCTTGATGGCACTTGAGGTTGCAATTCGTGGCACCCTCTTACGTGCAACTTATGGGGGAGTGAAGATTCCCTGCCACAAACATCTGGCTTACCGCGTTTTAACTATACATGTTACAGGGCTGGTTTAGAACAGGGCTAAATCGCTGGCTTTTATAGCAGACCAAGGCAGGCCAGCAGCACAGTTTAATTCAAGTACCAGCCTCCCCGAACAGGCGCCGGAATGTGGCGACTGGGGGCTTTTCACAGTAACTTCATTTGAAGCCTACTTGTGACAATAAGCAATTTTCATTTCATGTGCAGGCTCCGGAAGCTGCTGTCAGTTTCAGTGGTGTAAAGATGATGAATGCTGACAGTTTCTCTGTCGTCACCTCAGCAAATCCTCAACCAATTATTTTGTTTCTAAAAAAAAAATCACTTAAGTTCCTTGATCCCTCTTTTTTTTTAAATTTAGAGTTTTTCCAATTAAGGGCCAATCCACCTACCCTGCACATCTTTGGGGTTGTGGGGGCGAAACCCACGCAAACACGGGGAGAATGTGCAAACTCCACACGGACAGTCATTGATCACTCTTAACTAATTTTACAATGAAGGAGGAAGGATGACGGGGAAATATGCATTATCATATTTAATCTGTATGTGATTGAGCCTGCTTAGAAAGAGACCATTAAACACTGGATTTTGTTCACTGTGCCCATTATGCTATTTCTCCTCTGCTTGAACTGTTATTTTCCACCTGCTTTATCTCTCTGATGTGCTTTTAAATAAAAAATGTCTTTCTTCCAGTTATTGAAGAAAAAGGCGTAAAAATGAACCTGACGGTCATCGACACACCGGGATTTGGTGATCAAATAAACAATGAAAACTGGTATGTCATTGACCCAGATTCTTCGTTGGATTTGCCGGCTTAAAAAAGGGCGCGTACGATTCAGTGGACAACGGTTGAAGTCAGCTTTTGGACATGTTTGGCGCGGTGTTCCTCGCCGGCTGCAGTTCTGAGAATCACCCCGCTCTGCAACGTCACTTTGCCGTTTATTTTGGCCTCAGGAAGGTTTTCCCTGACCGAGGCTGCATTCAGAGATCTCCTGCTGGCGAGCTGCTCTCACCAGAGGAATGGCTGCTCGCAGATCAGGGCACCATTTTGAATGGCAGCCCCGATCTTTCTACCACCCCCCTCTTCACCTCCAAACTCTGGAATCCCCCCCCCCTCCAAATGGTAACGCCTTGCCCCCTGGGCCTGACCTTTAGCAGTGCCAACCTGGTACCTTTGCCCTGGCACTCTGGTAGTGCCCCCGGAACTCTGGCAGTGCCACCCAGGGTGACACTGGGTGCCCATATAACACCTGCAGGGTGCCAGGCTGGCAGTGCCAAGGTACTCTGGTGCCAGGGAGGTGTCAGGGTACAAACCACCCAGGGGTCTCTAATGCCCAGCGAGACCCCCCCGAGGTGCCGATAGGCCTGATCCACGTTTGTGGAAACCAATACTAACCGGAGCACTGTTGAGGTCTCCCAGGCACGGCCGTTGACTCCCGGGTGCCGGCTGAATCCAGCATCCGGGGATAACCATCAGGCTCATTTGAATATGCAGATCTGGATCTTGCCCAGCGAGGGCGCGATGCAGTTAGCCCGGGCGGAGTGAACTGGATGTCCTGACGCTGGTGTGAGAACGGTTGCGTTTTACGACCAAACATTTTGCGCAAAACGGCCACCGATCCTCCATTTGGCTGGAGGCTCGAGGGCATCAGCGTAGAGCACCCGGCTCTCACTGCCGATACGGCCGGAGAATTGCCGGGTCCGTGGCCACGCAAGCGCACCGTGGCGGCCTGCAGCGGCCATGCCGTGCAACATGGCGCCGGCCCTCGAGCGGACCCGGCCTGCCAAATAATGCCCTCCTTTGGCCAGGCTTGCTACTCCCCAACAGTTTCCCCCAGCCCCTGCCAAAGGCCCCCTTGCCTGCGGATCGGCTTTCCCCCGACTGTGGCCGCGCTGGACTGAGTCCGCAGCCGCCACGCCGAGTTCCCGACAAGAAATAGCATGAGAAACCCCCGCCGTCGGGAACTCGGCCGGTTCAGGGCAGAGCATCGGGTCGGAGAGCGGAGAATCCCGCCCGTGATATTTTAAGTGGGAGATGAGTAAAGTGCTTCGATAAAGTCTTGTTGAATTCCAATAATTTAGGTGATGACATTGTTGTCCTTTTGTTGACAACCAGTTCGGTTGCGAAATGAACCTTCTCACTCTTTTGACGTACCAGCTGACTGTGATGAAGAATGGCCTAGTTCAAGATCAGGGTACTTAGAAAAATCTAGACAGGATGTGGCAAACATGGACTCGCGTGGCTGACACCAAAGGCGTGTTGAGGGAATCTAAAAGCTAATCAGATTATAAATTGCAGCACAAAATCCCAACGTACCGGTAGCTCGTGATGCCAAATTATTTGAGCGTCTGCTAGCTGAGCACCAGGAAAAAAAGTAGCAGTGTGGCTCTGGGAAACTGCTTCGCTGCAATAATGAGATTAGCAGATGCTTGCCTCTCTGACAACACCCTCGCTGCACCAACAGGAGAAGCCAGCGGGAAGTTTGGGTGGTGCAATTTGTGAATTAACGTTTCTGTGTTTAGTGGTTTGATGTTTGGATTTCTGTCTCCGTGGAAGTAATTTCCAGACAAACGGTGAGGGGCTTTAGCTGGTCGGGATGTCACCTTTCCCGAGTACGTCCTTGGGAATGATCATTTTGACTGAACCGTGAGATGTTTATAATCGAATAATCCTGTTTTACAGCTGGGAGCCAATTGTGAAATACATTAATGAGCAGTATGAGAAGTACCTGAGGGAAGAGATTAATATCAACCGGAAAAGGCGGATTCCTGACACTAGAATACACTGTTGTGTCTACTTTGTACCTCCCACAGGACATTGGTATGTACAATGTGACAATACTCTCTTAATAACGTTCGGGGAGGCTTATTAAATTGATGTCACGTAATGATTGTGAAGTCTTTGAGGTTTTTCATTGGATGCTACGGGTGTGCCTAGCCAGGCATATCCTGTCACACTTCAATTGTTCCACTTCAAAAAAAAGCATAATGAAACAAAAGCATTCATTTGGAATGTACCAAATTCCCCAGGCAATTGAAGTAGCTTAATTGGCGTAGGAGTCAAGAGGCCTATCCCCCTGACTGACCTCACCAATCAAAGTTCTGACCTGCACCCAGTGTTTGCTTAAGGCTGTTATACATTGGATCAGTCTGGGCTCTGTTGCTAACACCCCAGCCTTCGATTGTGGTTCACATTGAAGTCGAGAGACTTGAGCATATAATCTAGGCCCGTGGTCCTCCCCAAACCTATTGCTTCTGAGTCCTGCTCTCCCCTTCCCCCGCCCCGCACAAGTTATTTTTCTGCATAAAAATTAGGTATGCAACGAAGCGTATATGTCTATCCTTGTAATTGTTTTACTTATGACGATCTTCCAGTCTTGACCCTCTTGGGCTGCGATTCCCTCTCCTCCACACTACAAGCGACCAGAAACATTTCACATTATCACCTTCCCAGTTTACAAATTCTTGGTGCACTAAGCAGACCATATTTTTTTAAATCTAATTCCCAGCGGTACAGCAGACTGTGGCGTGGCGGAGTGGGGTGCAGGGGAACGGCGGTCAGAGAGTGCATTGGCAAACTAACGAGAATTTATAAGCGTGGGGGAAACACGGACCCACCGAGAATTGTACTTGCTGGTTTTACGCACAACTGGTTGAAAACCCCTGATGGAGACTGACTGTTCCGTGCAGGGCTGAAAGGGTTCTGCACTGCAGATAGTTCTGACTTCCAAATGAGAGCTTAAACCGAGACTCTGAATGGGATTTTCCACCCCCCCCCCCCCCCACCCCCCGATATGTTTTGCAGTGGTCTGTCACTGGCTAGCGGTGCTGTAAACGTGGGTCGGGATTCTCCGCAGCCCCGCGGTGAAATTGCATTTGGCGCGGGGGCGGAGAATCGATCTTTACGCGCAAATCGTAGCCGGCGCCGCTCGGGACCGGAGAATCGCTCGCGCGCGGATTACGCGGTGCGGCTGGGGGGCCATTGGCAGAGGCCCCCCCCCCACCGGCAATTCTCCGGGCAAAACTGGCTGGGTTCCCGATGGCGTGATTCTAACCACGTATTGCCGGTCAGGAACCTCGGGTGGCGGCTGCGGACTCAGATCCGCAGGTGCACGCCATCTCGAGGGGGCCTACATTGTCAATGTCGGTCCGCGGTCCGGGTCTGCCATGGCACACGCCGTGGACGCTGTAGGCCGCCGCCATGCACGGACTCCCGACCGGAAGTGCGGGGCCCGTATCCGCAGTCAGAGCTGCGAGAAGCACTCCGAGGCCCTGCCAGCCTCCGGCAGGTAGGGGAATCACTGTAAATTTTTATATGGAAAGTCTGGCATGGAACATCTGCCCTCTCAGGTGGATGTGAAAGGTCCGTGGACACTATTACGAGGAAGAGATGGGGATTTCGCCCTGGGAAATATTTCATTGGGGCATTCTAGGTTTTAAAAGAATTCAGTTTCAGATTGATAACTTGTGCATTAAATGATGTAACGTTCCTTTCAAAACAGCATTTGTACCCTGAATGGTAACAGTTGAAAAGGAGTAATTCTAAGAGGAAAAATTCTTTCAAAGTTGGAAGCGAGTTGATAATGGTGTGAAGGAAAAGCATATAGAATTCTAGAATTTATATATTGGAGTATAAAGTCGGAAAGCAAAACTGCATTGCAAACCTGTACAAATCATTAGTTAGACTGCAGGTAAAACACCATTGTGGACCTTGCTTTAGGAAAGATATTGAGATATTAGAGAGGGTGTGGAAAAGATTCATTGTGATCTCACCCAGCATCTCCAGAGAGCCTCCGGCCTGCTACAGGTGTGAAATAAAAGGCACACATTTTTTGCTCTTACCCATTAGGGCGTGTGGCGAACCTCTGTCCAGAAGCAGGCTTCCTGCCTGCCATCTGAAGTAGTCTGAGTACCAGGCACAGCGCGATCCAATTTCCTGGCTCATTGCTATGATGCAGTTCACGGCTTATAATCCACCTTCAGTACTTAACCAAACTGGATAACCTTCATTGTTTTGTTTCTTTTTTCGAAAAATTTAGAATACCCAATTATTTTTTTTCCACCAGGGGCCAATCCGCCTAACCTGCACATCTTTGGGTTGTGGGGGTGAGGCCCACGCAGACACGGGGAGAATGTGCAAACTCCACACGGACGGTGACCCGGGGCCGGGATCGAACCCGGGTCCTCAGCGGCGTAGGCCGCAGTGCTAACCACTGCGCCACCCTGCTGCCCCGTGAACATCCTTCGTATATGAGTTTCATTAGTGAGTGCTAGCGAGCCCTAATCCGATGTAGTATATCTGGGGGCTTGTCCATCCCACTGCTGGGGATGGTAAATGGGAGCGGCGGCTGGTAAATCCGGTCCTTGTTGCCTTCGGCAGGACCGGAAGATGCACCGGCAAGGAGGGCCGGAAGATCCCGCCCTTTGGTTTTTTCCATGTATCCGGAAATGTGCAACAAAGAGTTACTCCAGTGTGTAAGCAGTTAGAATCATACAGCACGGAAGGAGACACATCTGGGCCAGCTCTTTGAAAGAGATATCCAGTTAGTTGCACTCCCCCGTTCTTTTCCCCAAAGCCGTGAAATTGTCTCCCCTTCAGGTATTTATCCAAATCCCTTTTGAAAGTTGTTATTGAAACTGCGTCCAAATATGATAATCCCTGGAGGAGCGGGGGGGAGGGGGGTATAATGAATGCCGTTGATAGAATGTATCACATTTCCCTCCACCCTTTCTGATATACTTATCCCTCTAGTCTATGTGCCATGGAGACAGTTAATTTATTTTTCATGACAAATGAATTACAGCTGGATATGGTGCTATAGATTTTTGAACCCAAGTGGCTGATTCTGGAACCGAATCTGCCTTAATTTGCGAAGACATCTGTAAAGTATCTTATTTAACGCATCTTGATCCTCTCCTGTTTCATCACAAACTATCCTTTAAAGAATCTGCCTGTTCCTTGCTGCCCTGTTTAGGATTAATACACGCCTCGGGGTGGGGGGGCTGGATACCTCGCCTTGGCAACTATCGTCAGCCTTTTGTGGACCATGTTGCCAAATTTCACATGTAATGTATTCCTTGTGCTCCTGTGATAGACCCTGCTGGGACAGTGCGAAAGGATTGCGTTGTAAAATGTTTATTACGAATCGAGATTCTCGTGAGGGGGTTTTAAACTGGATTCCACCTCACACGCGCGCTTGCCTGGGTAGAAAGTGGGCTGGGTGGTCATGAGGCAATTCATGGGGACTCAACAGTGGTTAGCACGGCACCGAGGTCCCAGCATCGATCCCGGCTCTGGGTCACTGTCCGTGTGGAGTTTGCACATTCTCCCCGTGTCTGCGTGGGTTTCGCTCCCACAGCCCAAAGATGTGCAGGCTAGGTGGATTGGCCACGCTAAATTGCCCCTCAATTGGAAAAAAATTAATTGGGTACTCTAAATTTATTTTTAAAAAATTAATGGGGACTCTGAACCCAGTGCAAAGTTCTAGAGGTTGTTTATTTGCAGCAGTCAGAGATGGTATCCTTGTATGCAAGGTGGGAAAGGCACACTCCTCTCAGCTTCCTGGTATACAATGGGCTGATTGTTTTTGACACCTCACAGCCTCTTGCTTGAACTTTTTAAGTCCCCAGGAGCTTAATTCAACCTCTTTACCAAAAGGTAGCACCTCCGAAAGTACAGCACTCCCTCGGTACTGAAATATCAACCTGCAGACTTTGTTGTAGAAAGCGACGGGCTGGAGTGATCCCTTTTAGGGATTCATCAATGTAAAATGAAATCAAAATCGCTTATTGTCACAAGTAGGCTTCAAATGAAGTTACTGTGAAAAGCCCCTAGTCGCCACATTCTGGCGCCTGTTCGGGTGGCTGATACGGGAATTGAACCCGTGCTGCTGGGCTGCCTTGGTCTGCTTTAAAAGCCAGCAATTTAGCCCAGTATGCTAAACCAGCCCTGTAGCAAAAGTATATAAATATTGTGTCAAATCTGATCTCTACCTGATTGTAACTCTTTATTACTAATATTCACAGAATAGTGTAGAATTATAAAATTCCTACAGTGCAGAATGGGGCCATTCGGCCCATTGAGTCTGCACCAACCCTCTGAAAGAGCATCCCCCAACCCAGGCCCACTCTCCCACTCCATCCCGGTAACCCCACCTAACCTCTGGACACACCAAGAGATAATTTAGCACAGCCAATCCACCTAACTTGCACATGTTTGGACTGTGGGAGGAAACCGGAGCGCCCGGAGGAAACCCACGCACACACGGGGAGAACGTGCAGACTCCGCACAGTCACCCAAGGCTGGAATTGAACCCGGGACCCTGGAGCTCTGAGGCAGCAGTGCTAACCACTATGCCACCGTGCCGCCCCACGTTTTAAAATGAAATGTCCGGCTGAATTCACTGCCGTCTGTCGCCGCTAGAGGAGTTCCTGATGTGGCCGAGAATCCAGCATCGGCGAAAATCGGGGTGCCGATCCTGTTCCGATGCTGTGTATCCCCCGCTGGTGGCGGCATTAAGGTTCACGCCCCGCGTCAGCGGGAGGGTGAAAATGGGTCAGAATGACCCATTGGCATCCTGTTAACGGGCTGGGAACTGGATTTTCCAAGCCTGCACGATTCTCCAGCGGGCTGGGCTGGGATTCACATGAGCGAGAATTGGCGCAGGTATTTCCCAGCGTGGCCCTGGCGCTGTGAACCTCATGGTGGACCAAGGGGGTAGCTTTTTGAGGGTGTTGCCCCCAAAGTCTGCCACAGGGCCATCCTCTCGTCCTCAATGCCACTCCTGCCCACCCCACCCCCACCAGACACCCCACCATAAAAGAGACCCCCAAAGGAACCCACCCATAAGAGAGACCCCCACCAGAGACCCCCCCTCCATTACAGAGACCCAGGCCTGGAAGCCCCCCCCCCATTACAGGGAACCCTGCCTGAGAGCAGTCCAGACAGACAGTGAAAAAAAAAAATCACTGCTTTAAAACTCACCTGTGCAATACACCTATTGGCCTCAGGCAGAGGAAGCAGCACCTCTAAATTCCTAGAAAGGGAAATCCACAACAGCTGGGTTTAAACCCCCTCAAATCTTTGACCCTGCAAGGCTTTTATTCATATCAATGTGAAATTGATTTTACCAGGCTGTGATTGACAGCTTCCACACACCGCCATCTGTCTGGATTCTTTAATCTCATTTACCTTCACGCTTGAGTGGTTTTCAAGTGCCCAGCTGTGAAACTAACCACAATGTTTATAAACATCCAGCTATGATTGACAGCTCTTGGACCAAGTCAAAGGCAGTTAAGTGCTTTGCGAGCAGAGTCGGCTCACCCTCGTATTGTGGGCGAGGTGGGTGGGGGATGAACCAGCAAATCCCGTAGTGGAGGGGGGATGGCCTAAAACAAAATTGTGTTACATGGGGTGGGGGGGGGGGGGGGGGCGGGGGGCAGTCTCTGAAGCTCACTGTTGCCCCCCCGCTCAAAAAGGTGGCCCGATAGCGGGTTTCACAAGGGAATCGCTCGGGATCCCCGCCATGCATAAATTTGCATGACAAGGGGTAGTGAATCACCTCTGATTTGCACTCCCATCGCAAGCACCAATCAGAGGCGATTGACCTCTGGCGGGAGAACGTTGTCTCCCAAACAGCTAGTTCTGGCCGGAAAATGATACAGCTCAGCAGGCTATTTGACCCACCGTGCCTTGAAGGAGCTATCCATTTCGTACCACTCCCCTGATCTTTTCCCATTGACTTGAATATTTTTACCCTTCAAAGATTTATCCAGTGCAAAGATTTATCCAGTGCAAAGATTTACCCAGTGCAAAGATTTATCCAGTGCGTGGCCCTTTGGGAGTTATTTTTCAGCCATTGCATTCCAAATTGTAGCAACTTTGAGTTTTAAGAAAGTGTTTCCTTGTGTCACCTCTGATTATTTTCCCAATCGCCTTAAGCCAGTGTCCTCTGGTTGCTTAGTCTTCTTATCACTGGAAACGGTTTCTCCTCATTTACTCTCTCAACATTCTTCACAATTTTGATCGCTTCTAACAAATCTCCCAACAGCCTTCACTGTTCTAAAGAGAACAGCCTCAGTTTCTGTAGTCCCTCCACTTAGCTCAAGTCATTTAGCCCTGGTACCAGCCTACTAAACTTTCTCTGCGCCCTCTCTCAAGCCTTGACCTCCTTCATAAAGTGTGGGGTCCAGAATTGGCCACAATACTCCAGCTGGGGCCTGGTCAGTACTTGGTAAAGTATTTTTAAAAATTCTACCATGGGAATGTGAGCATCACCGGCTAGTCCAGCACCTTCTGCCTATCCGTCATTGCCCCTGGGAATGTGGTGGTGACCGCGACCTTCTTGGACCGCTACAATCCATGTGGTGTTAGGAAGGGAGTTTCAGGATCTTTACCCAGCAACAGTAAAGGAACGCCCGTATAGGTTCACGTCTGGATGGCGCATGACTTGGAGGGAATCGTGAAGGTGTTGCTGCCTTTGTCCTTCTAGATGGTGGAGTTCTGGGGTTGCTGTCGAGGAAGCCTTGATGAGTAGCTGCAGGGCATCTTGTACAGCGTAACTTCCTTGACTTTATACTCGGAACATCTATTTATAAAGCCTTTTTAACAGCCTTCAAAACTTACCCTGTCACCTTCAAAGACTCGTGTAAGTAAACGGCAAGAGTTTTACTCTTCCTGGGCACCTGCTTTTGGAACTGTACCATTTAGTTTATAACGCCTCTGCTCATTCCTCCTACAGACGATGAATCCTTTCACACTTAACCAGCTTTAAATTACACCCAACATGTGTCTGCCTCTCTTCCTGAAGTCTGTATTGTCCATTTTACTGATTATATTTCTGAGTTTTGTCTTTTCTAACAGATTTTGAATGTATGCTGTGTGTGCCCAAGTACAGGGCATTAATATATCTCAAAAAGAGCAGTGGTCCAGTACCACTAATAGTGAGGGGCAACACTGCACACTTATTCCAGTCTGTAAAATGGACCCCTGAGGCCACATTTAGAATACTCTGCACAGTTTCAATCCCCTTATTTAAGGAAAGATGAATTGTCACTGGAGGCAGTACTGAGATTTTCTAGGATGACCCTGGGTATGGAGGGACTGTCCTTTGAGGAAAGATTAAGCAGGTTGGGCCTGTACTCCTTGAAGTTTGGAAGAGTGAGCGGTGATATGATTGAAACCAAGAGGTTAGACAGGGTAAATGTTGGGAGGATGTTTCCGCTCATGGGAGAGTGAGTGTAGGACCAGAGGGCACAGTAGCAGAATAAGGGGGTGCTCACTTAAGATGGTTTGAGGAAGCCTTTCTTCCGTCAAAGAGTGGTTTCGCTCAGTTCGCTGGACTGCTGGTTTGTGATGCATAGTGAGGCCAACAACGTGGGTTCAATTCCCTTACCAGCTGAGGTTGTTCATTAAGGCCCCGCCTTCTCAACCTGGTCCCGTCGCCTGAGGTGTGGTGACCCTCAGGTTAAATCACCACCAGTCAGCTCTCCCCATCAAAGGCCCATGGTCATCTGGGACTATGGCAACTTTACTGTTACCTTCGCTAGTTCAGCACCAATCTCATTAAATGTCAGAGCAGGCTCGAAGGGCTGAATGGCCAACTCCTGTTCCTATTTCATACGGTCTTAAAAACACCCATCGCCACTAATCTCTGCTTTCTGTCCCTTGGCTAATGTTGCATCCATTAAGTTCCCTTGGACTTAAAATTGAGTGACCCATCTATTATGTAGTGCTTTATTGAATAACTGTCGAACGTCATTAATACATTACATCAAGCACAATCCGCTCATCCGGTCCTGGGTAAACAAGCAGGGAAGCTAGCCTTAAAGAAAACAAATCCGACAGCTTTCTTCCTCAGAAAGGTCGGAAATTGCAAAGTATACTTTTCACTAAAATCCCGTGAAGCCCGGCAAACACCTCCTGCGTTTCTAGTGAAAGCTCGCGTGCAGCAACCGACAAGCTGTTATTTTCTTGTGTCATCCCAGAATGGGCTTAAGCACAGAGACGAAGAATACTTGTGGCACCTGTATCTTGTGCCCTTTTGATATGGAAACCCAAAATAGTCTTCAAGTGACTCGAATGGCAATTTCAAAGGAATTGAACCTTGTTGAACCTAAAAGTGTTACCTGTCGGAATGGCTGGAGGGGAAAGCTTGCCGGTGCTATTTCTGGGCCTTGTTTAATACTGAACACAAATCAGTTACCCAAGCATGTCCATCTGTCGCCTTTTAAGATCATCTGCCCACACTCCACATTCTTCAGAAATAATGCAGAATATAGCCTCCGTGTGTCAACAGTCCTTCACCACTGCAGATCAGATCATTTCTATTTTCGTTAAACTTCAGCTCATTCAATGTGGTTAATATTAACATACTTTCTGTCAAACATGAGTAGCCCCAGGACTGGGGAAAAGGGTAGATTAAAAAACAGATGGAGAGGAAAAGCATTCATGGTCCCGTAATGAGTGGCTGATCTGATAGCATCCTCCATAAACATGTTAAAATGACTCCCGTACTGACTGACAACAACCTATCTGTAATCGCGGTTGCCCGTATCACATTCAACGGATTATTAGTACTGGAGTATCAAGGGGAATGTCTCAGTTTGTGATTCGTGAACTCGTTGGCCTCCCTCTAGCAGTACACATTTCAATTCCCAATGGCCTTTCGCACACCCTTAATAATCAGTCACTTGAGGGAATACAGTCCACTGTTGGCGTGCGGCTGAAAAAGTCCCCACTGATCTGACCTTCGCTGAGGGTCACTCCACCCTGAAAGAATTTGCTCAGAGTAGGCCGGGGGTCTGAAGTGTGGGGCGGGATTGTCCGTCCCGCCGCGCCCGTCTCCTGGTGCGGAACGCCCCCGCCGACAGCGGGATCCTCCGTCCCGCCAGCCGGCTAACGGGGTTTCCCATTGTGGGCACCCCTGCGCTGTCGGGAAATCTGTGGGCGTGAGTGCGCTGCCGGTGATCCCGCCGACAGAGAATCCAGCCCGTGATGTTTTTTGGCGCTATTTTTCAGCCGCAGAAACTGTCACAACATTGTGGTAAATTAGCGAATGGTAAGATCCCATGGGTAACGTGACAATTTCTAAAAAACTACAACAAGACTGTGACTGGTTTGGTATAAAATCAGAGCCATATATAAAGAAAGTTCACCAGACAAGACAATCGTCAAACTCTTTCCCAACCCCCATAAACCGCCCCCCCCAAATGTCATCCATTTGAAGTTCTGGTTATTTTAACTCCGGGTCTTCAGTTACATACCACCGGAAGGGGTGTCCACCAGGAATGGATGGAGAGAAACAGCTGGCAGCGGACAGAAATGGTGAACCCTGGGCCATACCCCACCGGACATGTTCATGTAACTCCGGCAACATCAACTTTCAGAATAGCTAGTCAGACAGGAATCGCTGTCTTTGGAAGGAGAAATGAGAATGGAATAGAAGATATAAAAACGGGGAATGGTACTTTCTAAACATTCCAGTCCCTAAAACAATGGAATATATTTCCAGAGAAACCCAATATCAGTTCCGAGGATAATTCTACAGATCCGAAGATCGGGGACAGCTGTGCATTTAACTGTGTGGCAAAGATTGAAGAGGCTGCTTCCCTCCCAAAAGATTAGATGACAAAATATGACAGAGGATGTGCTGTCTCGTCATAAAATGTATTTAAGCAAAAAAAAAAAAGGAGTCCTGCTCTTGTTAACTGGCTTCAAAGCATATTTGAATTCTACCTTGGCCTGCAAGCAGCCCATTAGCTCTGATCAGGAAGACTGACCTCAAGGTGAAAACAGCTCGATGATAGATGGATATTCTGCCATTGCGAATAGTGCAACAGATCGGGTTTCAAAACAAGCAATTAGGATCAAATGCTCGGCAGAAGGATTTGCAGAATCACAAGATTGTTACGGCGCAGAAGCCATTCGGTCCATCGTGTCTACATTGACTCTCCAAACGAGCATCATTTGGCGTCTGGGCACACGAAGGGAGCATTCAGAATGTCTATATTACCTGACAGCATGTATTTCGGGACATGTGGGAGGAAACCGGGGCACCCGGAGGAAACCCACGCAGACACGGGGAGAACGTGCAGACTCCGCACAGACAGTGACCCAAGCCGAGAATCGAACCTGGGACCCTGGCGCTGTGAAGCAACAGTGCTAACCACTGTGCCATTGTGCCGCCCTTGTAGCTGTACTCGCTACTTGCAGCTGTAGACTTCTACATTTTATCAATATTCTCTCCTCAGCTGCTACAAGGTGTAGCCATTGATGGACAAGCTAAAGTATCACATTCTGAATCGTAGCGCCACATGGGGAGGGGCAGGACAGCTGCTCATCAGGCCCCAGGCACGATTTGGGCCTAGATGAGCAGACATTGGCACTTAATGAATGCAAAGTCAATTGGTTTAGATATTTCTCGGATGCTCTCAATGTATAGTGTATTACATTGCACTAGCACAGACTTGATGGACCAAAAGGCCTCCTTCTGCACTGTAAATTCTATGATCTATGACTGCCTCATGAAGGGTTGTTCACTGATCCTTGAACTGATCTGGTGACCTATCAAAACACTCCCACCCTTATTACTAGGCAGGAAGCAATGTAATAAATATTGGAACATCCTGCATCTTAAATGTTACAACCTCCACAGACTGCTGACTTAACACCTCGGGACACAAAGATCAATGGATTTCATGTCAACCATTAAAGGGAAACTTGATACAGTGCACAAGGAGAAAAAACAAGGATACATCCAATCCAGAATGATAATAGGACCCATTTGAATTAACAATAATTTGTTTTAGAAGCTAACATTCAAATTAATTTAAGTGCTTTAATCATAAACATAAGTAAGTGCAGGCCTTCTAAACTTTACATGGGTAATGTACTCGGGGCATACACTTGTTGGAAAGGACAGTCAAATGCAACATTCTTCTCTCAGTGGGTAACAGTAATTTAATACATCGTGCCTGGTCTCCTTCCAAAGACCAAGTAAGCAGGCAACACAAAATTATAAATGAGTGAAGGGTAGTGACCCTGCAGTGATCTTCAGACTTAGTGAGAATCTGCTGCGACATGTTTCATCCAAGAATTTACAGCCCCACACGAGAAAATCCCCCTCACCTGGTGTGCAGCAATGAAAAGGGTTTTCTTGGTGCGCAACCCAGTTGCAAAGATGATTGGCTTCGACAATGAAGCTGGGATGATAGGAATCTGACCTGCGTCAAGTTTAAGAATCATATCCTGGCTGAAATTTTGTCAGTGACTTAACCTTGTGCTTGTTTAGGATCAGTCTGTCAGCGAGGCGTATTGAGAAGCTGCCATTGTACAAAACTTCCAGACTAACTCACTGTCAGTCTGTTGCAAGCTATCCCAATGTCTTTCGACATTACATTGTTGTCCAACAATCTCTAACTTATGAGTTTGATTGTCAAACCTAGTAAAGGGCAGCATCGGCTAAAGAAAATTGCTCCTAAGTGGGAAATAAAATGCTCTTAATTGGGTAATAATGTGAAAGGCAACATGGTCTTTTTTGTACTATTTTCTCCTCTTGGTGCCTCCCACTAAACCGAGTTAGTGAGGACCAGACACACTAATAAACGTACGCATCCCAGAGAATTTAGTGATAAACATCTCCATAATAGGTTACTGTCTGTGGAAACAAGCCAAACAATGTGTGTCTTTGAGCACAATTGAACATCTGGAAATTATACAGTGTTCATGCGCAAGAGGTGGCATGAATACAAAAGACCATATTACCTCCCGTGGTAGCCAGCAAATACCTAGACTGTAACGTTGAAGGTTTACTTGCCAGAGGTATATCAGAGTCTGGCTGGTGTTGTGCTGAAGGATGTTCAACTAATCTGAGGATACAGTGCCAAGACGAGAAATAATCCCGGCTGCCACATTAAACCCTCTTGATGTTTAGCAATTCAAGTTAAACCAACCCCTTGATTAATTGAAGAGAAAGAGAAAATGCTGGAAAATCTCAGCAGGTCTGGCAGCATCTGTAGGGAGAGAAAAGAGCTAACGTTTCGAATCCAATGACTCTTTCTCAAAGCCTTGATTAATTGTCACTTTTCATCTGGTTAAGCACAGTAAGAAGTCTTACAACACCAGGTTAAAGTCCAACAGGTTTGTTTCAAATCACTAGCTTTTGGAGCACTGCTCCTTCCTCAGGCGAATGAAGAGGTAGATTCCAGAAACATTTATATAGACAAAGTCAAAGATTCAAGACGATACTTTGAATGCGAGCATTTGCAGGTAATTAAGTCTTTACAGAGCCAGAGATAGGGGTCACCCCAGGTTAAAGCGGTGTGAATTGTCTCAAACCAGGACAGTTGGTAGGATTTTGCAAGCCCAGGCCAGATAGTGGGGGGTGAATGTAATGTGACATGAATCCAAGGTCCCGGTTGAGGCCATACTCATGTGTGCGGAACTTGGCTATGAACTATTCTTACTGTGCTCGCCCCAGTCCAACGCCGGCATCTCCTCATCTGGTTAAATCAGATCTCGCTATCTCTTCTCAAAGATTAATTTGTGCTGTTCTGTTTTTACCTCACACCCTCCTCCTTAATGGCCATCTCTCTCACCAAGCATCTGGTCACCTGTCCTGATATCTCCCTATATTGGCTGTGGGTCAAGGTTTGTTTGATAATCATTCCTGTGAAGTGCCTGAGATGTTGCACTATGTTAAAGGTGTTATATAAATGTAAGAGTTTGGTGTTGTAAATACTTTATAAATTACTGGGACTGAAAGGAGGATGTAAGTTCACGTGCATAAGAGACTTGGTGGTTAGCATTGCTTCCTCACAGCGTCAGAGACCCTAAATCAATTCCGACCTTGGGTCCCTGTCTGCGGAGTCTGAACGTGTTTCCTCCGGGTGCTCCGGTTTCCTCCCACAGACCAGAAATATGCAGGTTTGGTGCATTGGCCATGCTAAATTGCCCTTTAGTGTCCAAAAGGTTAGGTGGGGTTACTGGGCTATGGGATAGGGTGGGGGTGTGGCCTGGGTAGGGTACTCTTTCGGCGGGTCGGTGCAGAGTCAATGGGCCAAATGGCCTCTTTCTGAATTGTAGGGATTCTATGAAATGTGAGAAGAAAAGAGACAAATCTCTTACTGCCAGCCGATGGCGCTAAAATGAATGTAGGCACCACTGTCGAGGCCAGTGTGCATTGTCCATCCCTAATTGCTCTTGCGAAGGTGGCAGTGAGCTGCCTTCTTGAACGGCTGCAGTCCACATGGTGTAGGTACACCCTCTGTGCTGTTAGGGAGGGAGTTCCAGAAGTTTGACCCAGCGACAATGAAGGAACAACCAATATATTTCCAAGTCAGGATGGTGAGTGGCTTGGCGGGGAACCTCCCATGTGGCGGCGTTCCCATGTGTTTGCTACTTTTGTCCTTTATGGTTTTGGATTTTGATTTGGAAGATGCTGCCTGAGGAGCCTTGGTGAGTTCCTGCAGTGCATCCTGTAGATGGTACATGCTGTGCGTCGGTGGTGGAGGGAGTGAATGTTTGTGCAAGGGATGCAAGGGTAAAGCTCTTTTGCTATTTGTCCAGAAGGTTCTGGCCTCGTGAGGCTGGAACTGCTTAATTTTTTTTAGGGGCAGCATGGTAGCATTGTGGATAGCACAATTGCTTCACAGCTCCAGGGTCCCAGGTTCGATTCCGGCTTGGGTCACTGTCTGTGCGGAGTCTGCACATCCTCCCCGAATGTGCGTTGGTTTCCTCCGGGTGCTCCGGTTTCCTCCCACAGTTCAAAAAGATGTGCAGGTTAGGTGGATTGGCCATGATAAATTGCCCTTAGTGTCCAAAATTGCCCTTAGTGTTGGGTGGGGTTACTGGGTTACGGGGATAGGGTGGAGGTGTTAACCTTGGGTAGGGTGCTCTTTCCAAGAGCCGGTGCAGACTCGATGGGCTGAATGGCCTCCTTCTGCACTGTAAATTCTCTGTGAATTCTATGATAATCAAGCGGATTTATTTGTCCCGGATGGTGTTGAGCTTCTTGAGTGTTGTTGGAGCTGCACTCATCCAGGCAAGTGGAGAGTTTTCCATCACACGCCTGACTTGTGCCTTGTAGATGGTGGACAGTGAGTTATTCACTGAAGGATTCCTCGCTTTTGATCTGCTTTTGTATCCACAGTATTTAAGTGGCTAGTCCAGTTCAGTTTCTGGTCTATGGTAATCCCCCCAGGGTGCTGACAGTGGTGGATTCAATGATGCTTATGCCATTAAATATCAAGGGGCGATGGTAAGATTCTCTCTCGTTTGAGATGGTCGTTGTACTGGAGCTTCTGTCTCCGAGGCAGGGACATGATCCACTCTGCCTCAACTCCTTTAATTATACATTGTTCTATTGTTTTTCAGGTTACGACCACTGGATATAGAGTTCATGAACCGTCTAGACAAAATAGTCAACATAGTCCCGGTTATCGCTAAAGCTGATACGCTCACCTTAGATGAGAGACGAGAATTTAAACAAAGGGTGTGTGTCTGATACTATATATGTCTGTTCACTGAATTCTGACCATACTTGTGTGCTCTGGATTTGTCGAGTTGATCATTGTATTTAGCACCTTTGAACCATGCTAGCTATAAGGGAACTGAATCCCCAATTGGCTCATACCTGAGATTTTGGTGTGTTTTAAAAAAAATTTAGAATACCCAATTCATTTTTCCAATTGAGGGGCAATTTAGCGTGGCCAATCCACCTAACCTGCACATCTTTGGGTTGTGGGGGCGAAACCCACACAAACACGGGGAGAATGTGCAAACTCCACACGGACAGTGACCCAGAGCCGGGATCGAGCCTGGGACCTCGGCGCCGTGAGGCAGCAGGGCTAACCCACTGCGCCACCGTGCTGCCCGAGATTTTGGTGTTTTAAAGATACATTCTTCTGCAGCTTTATAGAAATAGCTGCCTTTGTTGTTGGTTTGGCCTGTGCTCATTCTGTCCGGAACAAAGGAAAAAAATCTTTATGAGGTTGTTTCATTTAATGGAACTTTTTGGTGGGTGAAAACGATCAGTTCACAGTATCGCAGAATGATAGGGTGCAGAAGAGGCCTTTCAGTCCATTGAGTCTACACCGGCGGAAGATAAATACCTGACCTGCATACCTAATCCCATTTGCCCACAGCCTTGAATATTGTGACGTGCCAAGTGCCCACTTAGGTACCTTTTAAAGGATGTGAGGCAACCCGCCACTACTACCCTCCCAGGCAGTGCGTTCCAGACCCTCACCACCCTCTGGGGAAAAACGCTTTTCCACAAATCCCCCCCCTAAACCTCTGGCCCCTCACCTTGAACTTGCACCCCTTCGAAACCAACCCTTTAACTAAGGGGAACAACTGCTCCCTATCCACTCTGTCCATGTCCCTCATAATCTTGTACATCTCGATCAGGCCACCCCTCAGTCTTCTCTGCTTCAACAAAAACAACCTCTCTTCATAACTGTCAGCCAAAGATTCTTTTCTTGCCCATTTTCAATATTTTTACATCTGGTAAGAAATCTTCAAGTAAAATGGTTTCAAAAATCTTTTGTATTGTCCAGATTTGTCTCCAGGTTTGCACTCAGCGGCATCCTGCAGATCGATTTTCAATTCATGGCCAATCTTGGGAGGGTTGGTGAGGCCATCCGCCCCACCGCTAATGGCAGCTCTCCGTGCCAGGTTCCAATCAATCCCCCCCCCCGTTCCATTGCTGTAGCCCTGCAAGTATATTCTCTTCACCTGCCAGTCCAATTTCATTTTGAAACCTTTGATTGCCCCTCCTGCCACCCCCGCCCACAGGCAGTGGGTTCCAGATCGTCACCACTTCTTGCGTGAAATAGTCGCAACGGCCCCCATTTACCCTCACCACCAATCACCGCACCCCCAAACCTGCATCTCTCGCTTAAAATCTTCACTCTGTCTATCCTATTCCTTGTTCCACCATCTGATCGGGACAACTTTGTCCAAAACCGTCATAGTCTTGCACACCGCTGTTGGATCTCCCCTCGACCTTCTTTGTTGCAAAGGGAACAATTCCAGCTTCTCTGACCTAGCCCTGTAGGTAAGATCCATCAATCCTGAAATAACTGGTGGCCAACTTTCCCTGAAACAAAAGAGCAGTGTGAATTGAGACAGGACACTTTTTGGCTCATGGAAATTCATTCCCCCAATGTTCAACTTTCCTCCTATTATACCCCGTATATAATCATTTATCATGTTTAGGTCCAGTTCGCTTCCTACGTCCCCACAGTGCTCTGTGTAAGTGCAGCATTTTTACACAACTCCTCCTCTTCAGATGAGCGCACGTCTGTGACGCATTTTTTGTAAAATGGTTGCACTTGTCATGTCTTGGTGCTTCTTAAATCTCGTAAACCTTTCTTGTCCTTTTGCCCTGGTTTTCCACACTTGGCTCATGTTTTCTCAAACTGAAAGCATTGGGCTCAATGTAAGCTGGAGCTGGCATCGTCACGAGCAGAAACTCACTACCATCACCAGTGAATGTGACAGTAATTACTCACCGCCTGAATACCTCCCACACCAGCAACCTTTAATCTCGGCCTTCTTCATTGATTTTTCAGATTCGACAAGACCTGAGAAATTATTCCATTAGCGTTTACCCGCAGACAGAGTTTGATGAAGATCCTGAGGACAAATTATTAAATGATACAGTAAGAGTAAGTGTGTGTAAAATATCTTCATTAGGAGCACAGTATTGGGTAATTGAATCACGGCACAGTACATCCCACTGAGTCATTGAATCATGGTTCATTACAACCGACGTACCCAGGTTGTGCTTTGCATTTGTTAACAGGCTGTTTTGTACATTCCTCCGAAGCGTTTTCCTCCACTTGTTCCTCCGTGTCAAAAACAACAGAGAAGTAAAGAAACTGACTCCGGCTTGCAGATAGAAAATAATTCCCTCCCCACACTAATCTATCGCTTTCCTCCTCATATGGTCCGAAAGCTCTAAGGCCATGCTATGATTCTGCCCTCACTTGCTCTTCCTGTACCTGGAAGCTTTCAGCCAATGGTTCAGTTAGTAGTGTTCTCATCTGTTGGGTCAGCAGATCATGGCTCAAAGTCCCAGTCCAAAGATTTGGGCAGGAGACCCAGGCAGACAGTCCACTGCAGGACTAGGAGTGCACGGTTCCACTCAAGGTGTCATCTTTGAAAAGACACCTTACACCAAAGCTCTGCCTGCCCTCTCGAACAGATGTGACAGATGTCCTCACTGTCTAAAGGGATAGTGCCAGAAGACTGGAGAGAGGCGAATGTTGTCCCCTTGTTCAAGAAAGGGAATAGGTATGACCCTGGGAATTATAGGCCGGTTAGTCTCACTTCGGTCATAGGTAAATTATTGGAAAGGGTCCTGAGGGATAGGATTTTGATCATTTGGAAAGATACAGCTTAATCCAGGATAGTCATCACTGATTTGTGAGGGGTAAGTCTTGCCTCACAAGTTTGATTATATTCTTTGAGGAGGTGACTAAGTACATAGATGAAGGTAGAGCAGTTGATGTTGTATACATAGATTTTAGTAAGGGTTTATAAGGTGCCCCATGGTCGGCTCATGCAGAAAATAAGGAGGCATGGCATAGAGGGAAATTTGGCCAATTGGATCAGTAATTGGCTATCACATAGAAGACAGAGGGTGGTGGTAAATGGTAAATTTTCATCCTGGAGCCCAGTCATCAGCGGTGTACCATAGGGATCAGTGCTGGGTCCTCTGCTATTTGTGAGTTCTATCAATGACTTGGATGATGGAAAGTGGCAGATGGAGTTTAACCCTGATAAGTGTGAAGTGATTCATTTTGATAGGACAAATTTGAATGCGGATTACAGGATTAACGGCAGGGTTCTGAAGAATGTGGAGGAGCAGAGAGATCTCGGAATTCATGTCCATAGATCACTGAAAGTTGCAGGGGGATTCAGTTTAAGAGCCGTGAGGTTATGCTGCAACTGTACAAGACCTTGGTTAGACCACATTTGGAGTATTGTGTGCAGTTCTGGTCACCTCATTATAGGAAGGATGTGGAAGCATTGGAAAGGGTGGAAAAGAGATTTACCAGAATGCTGCCTGGATTGGAGGGTAGGTCTTATGAGGAAAGGTTGAGGGAGCTAGGGCTTTTCTCATTGGAGCGAAGGAGGATGAGAGGTGACTTAATTGAGGTGTATAAGATGATGAGAGGGATAGGTAGCGTGGACGTTCAATGACTTTTTCCTCGGGTGGATGTAGCTGTTACAAGGGGGCATAACTATAAGGTTCATGGTGGAAGATATAGGAGGGATGTCAGAGGTAGGTTCTTTACTCAGAGAGTGGTGAGGGCGTGGAACGCACTCCCAGCTATGGTAGTGGAGTCGGACACTTTAGGAACTTTCAAGCGGTTATTGGATAGGCATATGGAGTGCACTAGAATGATTGGGGGTAGGTTGATTTGATCTTGGTTTCAGACTAGTTTGGCACAACGTCATGGGCCGAAGGGCCTGTACTGTGCTGTACAGTTTAATGTTCTATGTTCTAGATCCCAAGCATTATTTTGAAGTGTTTAAAAAGTCTATTTTTGTCTTTTTTAATTTAAAAAAAATGTCTGGTCAATGGTTGGCCCTCAGCCAACACCACTAAAGCAGATTATTTGCTCATTATCGTTGCTGCTTGTGGGATTTGCTGCGCACAATCATAGACTCCGTACAGTGCAGAAGCAAGCCATTCAGCTCATAGAGTCTGCACTGACCCTCTGAAAGAGCACCCTACCCATGCCCAAACCCCACCCTATCCCCATAACTGCACCTGGGGCAATTTAACATTTCCAATCCACCTAATCTACACATCTTTGGCCTGTGGGAGGAAACCGGAGCAACTAGAGGAAGCCCACGCAGACACGGGAAGAACGTGCAAACTCCACACAGGCAGTCACCCAGTCGAAATCGAACCCGGGTCTCTGGCGCTGTGAGGCAGCAGTGTTAACCACTGTGCCACCATGCCGCCCACAAATCAGCTACTGCTTTTCCGACATTGCTGCAGTGACCGCACTTCCTAAAGAAAGGGTTGAAAAGTGCAAGGGGATTTCCTGAGGTGGTGAAAGGTGCTACGCAAATGCAATTATTTAACTGGCTGAGGTGGCCCTTTCTTGATGTGGCGGCCTCAACAACGGACATGCCTGCCGGTTAAATGGCTGGACTGGATGTCATACCTCAGCACCGTGCATTGTTTCTCTACCTATCTTTAGCCTATTTACATTGAAGCTAACAATGGATAAACTGAGTGACACATCAGAGCATCTACCCTTTTCCAGTCCGCAGGCCTGACAGCTGTTCCGTCCCGCAGCCTCGTAACAACGGTGCTCTCTGGCATTGCCTTGACTAGTACTGCCACACCCTCGAGTGTTGTTCTGGGGCTGCGAGTTGACCCACGGAATCATAAAAGCGTTGCCTCCTGATCCAAGTTTGGGGCTGAGAGCAGTGAATAGAGTGCCTCACATTGGGGCGTGTCTGTGTGAAGCATTGAAAGCAGAATGCATCGGTATACGGGCCCCGGAAGCCTTGGTCAGTGTTGCACCAATCACAAAGGTGTAGTTTAAATACTAGGAGGATTTAGGCATTGCCAGTGCAGGAATCATCTTCAAAAGGTGTGCACCAATGCATCACTTCATGCCAATATCTCATTGAAAGTTAACATACAAACCAGGCCTAACCGGAATTAGGCCGTAACCCGAAAAGGAGGAAATGGGGAAAAGGCAGGGGAACGGCAGAAGCTGAATTGCTCATTGGGAGAACTACTACAGACAAGGTGGGCCGACTGGCCTCCTTCTGTGCAGTAAAAATTCTGTGCTGACCCTAATTATGGCCCTGTGCTGGAGTAATTGCCTTGGCTGTGTGCCCTACGGTACTGCAACAGGAGTGTCAAGCTATGCCACGAAATCATCAATCGTTTTGGAGGAAGTGAAACATCAAGGTAAAACTGACAGAACCATTCGAAGGTCGCGATTTAAATCACTTCTGTCGGCAATTCCCAACCCAGAGGAAGTTAGCACTTCTGGGCCGCTGCCAGGTAAACCCTTGTGTGGGAACGTTTTAGAGGGATTTCATAGGGATTAGAGGGATTTCCCGTACCAGCCTTCCCGAACAGGCGCCGGAATATGGCAACTAGGGGCTTTTCACAGTAACTTCATTTGAAGCCTACTTGTGACAATAAGCGATTTTAATTTTCATTTAATTTTTCATAGGGGTACCCCCCCTAAATGCGACTCTGGGGAACCCGGACGTTAAGGGTCCCTGTTTTTTAATTCTGCAGGGTTGTGAAAGGCTATCTCTACTCTCTTGAGTAATGATGGCGGAACTCATTCCAAGCTTCAACATTGCTGAACGCTGTGAGCTAATATGGCCCTTAAGGACTCGGGAGACTCTGATTGCTCTCTGAGCCTCGGTCAGGTCTCTCGAGCACTTTATTCGAGTTGTCGGGACAGGTGCCAATATAAAGTATCATAACTGGCACATTAAATATTAGCTCAATGAGTAAAGTAGCATGACAGGGGAAATGAGCCATTTATTTCAAACATGCTTGAGTTGGTTGCATTGACATAACAAGTGAAGGCAAGCCGAAATTTCTGTTAAACAGCCTTCACAATTGGTGCCCAAGGCTTTAAAACAACAATCGAGCAACGTGCCAATTAACATTATAAATCTTGCACTTACCGTCAACTTGCTCCATTATAAACTTCTACGTTCCAATTTATAATGGGAAACTGCCTCTGCAAAGCACAATGGGCCCTCCCTCAAAACAGTGCCACCACTGGCACAAGGGTGAATTACAGCAAGACAGCTTTACACAGCCACAAAAAGTATCAGAGGAATTTGCGATGGGAAATATTACCAGGAAGTATACTTTGACTCAAGATTTGGCATGTGTTGCAGATGATATTTGGGGGCAGCACGGTAGCACAGTTGTTAGCACTGCAGCCTCACAGCGCCAGTGACCCAGGTTTCAATTCCGGCCTTGGGTCACTGTGTGCGAAGTCTGCACGTTCTCCCCGTGTCTGCGTGGGTTTCCACCGGGTGCTCCGGTTTCCTCCCACAGTCCAACGATGTGCAGGTTAGGTGGATTAGTCATATCTTTTTATTAAAACAGTAAAAAATATATACAAGGCCAAACGGTCCAAACACTCATTTTGTGTTGGAGAAACAGGGTACCCATCCCTCAGCACCAATGTACGGGGAGGGGGGGTGGATACTCTGATTATTAAAATAATTCACAACACATTTCTACAAAAAACAAATGGTGCAAGCACTAAACGTTGCGCTGGAGAGACCAACTACCCTCGCCTCTGTACCAATAGACGGGAAAGGAAGGGGGGGGGGGAGAGAGGGGAAAGGAGGGTGGTGGGGAGGGAGTGAGTCGGTGTTGGTGGAGGGGGAGGGGGGCAAATAGGACACTGCCTGAACTATCTACAGAGGCAGAAAAACAAAAGAACCTTCAATTATGATGTGCCAGATTCTGGGAGTTCCCCAGAGGGGGTGAGGGGCGACACAGTGTCAGGCACGAGTGAGACCCCCACCCCGCTACAGAGCGTCTCGTGCACCCTGCGCTCCCGACACTGGGCGGCTGACAGCCTTCGGACAGTCGCCCTCCAGGCCGGAATCCTCCACCACACTGAGTGCGGCGGGCGACACGGGCCCACCAACCAACCCAGGGCCTGCCTTGATCCCGCCACCAGG
Organism: Scyliorhinus torazame; assembly: GCF_047496885.1. Lineage (NCBI taxonomy): Eukaryota > Metazoa > Chordata > Chondrichthyes > Carcharhiniformes > Scyliorhinidae > Scyliorhinus > Scyliorhinus torazame. Next base: position 172,863,044 of record NC_092723.1, on the reverse strand, counting down.
ATCATCGACAGGCGGGATTTCCTCAGGCTCCTCCCGGGATCCCGGGCCAGTGGGAGGCGGTAGTGCAGATGCCTGCTCCGCCCCCGCCGCCTGGTCACCGGACTCTGGAAACAGGTCCAGGATGGTGACAGAGGTGCCCAAAGACATGGGTTGGGACAGAGAATCTTCCAAACCATAACCCGCTAAGAACATAAGAAGCAGGGGGTTATCGCTGACCCCCTCCCCTGAGAAATTAAACAAGTCCGGAGTGCTAAATTGCCACTTAGTGTCCAAGGATGTACAGGTTAGGTTACGGGGTAGGGCGGGGTAGTGGGCCTAGGGGGTATGCTTTTTCAGAGGATCGGTGCAGATTCAATGGGCCAAATGGCCTACTTCTGCACTGTAGCAATTCTATGACTCTATTTTCTCATCAAATATTAAACTAAAATAAAGACACAAAGAGGTGGTACAGCCCCCTGCCCTCCGCCCCAACATTGATCCTACTTGGTGCCTTGCACAACTAAGGTGCTGAACTTCACTCTTGGAAATCTTAAAGACATACCTATATCCTATTACCGTGAAATACAGCCTTTTAATCTTAGAGCATCAACTCATTGCAATGCAGGGTGCATTAATAGTTAAAAGGAAGTTTTGTAACTTGAGATCAAGTATGCAATAGCGATTACCACGAAACCACAGCTTGCAACGAGCCATCAATTGGAAACACACGGTACTGCCATCAGTCGGTGCCACACATTACAGTCTAAAGTATGAATCTCTGGAGACCCATAGGCTTCAGAAACCCGTGCTATTGTGGGCCTCGCGTTTTATACTCCTGGCTCCAATTAAATATGACACCACAAAAATAAATTCCCTCTTCCCTTTTATCTGTGAGAATCAGGGGTCCAGCAAGGGATTGGCTGGGAAAGTGGTAAACAAACCAGGGCTGAGCTGAATGCAAACGCCAAGGGTGAGTCTCAGTATCCGAGAGCATTTCACTGCTTTTTCCGTCTCTTACCTTTTCGTACCAAAGAGCACTCCCATAAACTGGACCTCTCTCCCTACAAGACATGGGGCTGAATTTTGTGCTCGGACTTTGGCTTTGACGACAGGCCAAACAGCTGGGGACTATCCCACCTTGGCTATGTCGCCCCTTCACAATCCTCTGGCCGTCGGGCCATGAGCGGCCTGCATCGGGGCTCCTGTTTTTTAAGGGCAGGGATCCTCCAAAGAGTAGCCAATTAATTGGACGGTCAGCAGCTCTCCTGTCCCAGCAGTGCCTCCGGTGGACCAGCCCAGGAAAGCAAGACCAGAGCAGGTCCCAGAACCCAGGTGGGTAGGGAGTGGCTTTCTGGGGTCATGGGGAGACAGGCTTCAGGGTGGGTGGATGAGTTTGAGGGGTGGGGGGGTGGGCCTGTGGTCATCGGTGAGGACAGGTGTGCATTTTCTTGTGTGGCAGCCCTCACTACTAGGGGTGACCTCCGTGGGCCACAGGGTCAGTGGCAGGAACCATACACCGAAGCCGTGGAGAGTGACCCTTAACTGGTAACTCACGGGCCTCAATTGGCCTCTGAGCTAAAACGCTGTCCCTGAACCTTCCTGCCACTAAGTAAATGGGACGTAGTCGGGACAACACTGGGCAATCCAGCCCCCACCTTCCCTCCTGATTCTACATCCTCATCCTCGCCTCCCAACCCACTCCCTATGCCAGATTAGATTCTGCATGAAGTGCGCCCAATATTTAGATAATTCCAGTGAGCCCAGTGTGTAGAACGGAAATCTTTGTTACTGAATATGGATTACAGGGTCAGAGATCATCTCCTTTACTTTGACAAAGCAGTAGAATAAACCCTCTGTCAAACTCTGACTCTGTCTATAAACTACCAAATAGATTGATATTAACAATACGTTGATAAGTAAACAGTAGCAAAGACAGATTGCATAAAGTAATACACAAACCATAGCTATTGCTCACTTTATTATAAAATAAAGTCATATTTCTGTCACAAAACTCAACAGTAACACTGGCCTGATCATAACTGTACATAATTGTTTGCTGGCAGCCTTACATGGAGCCAGCTGTCCCCCTCATGGCTTTGAAAGGGACTGCTGCGTTGAAGCTAGTGTGCTCTAGATGTACAGTGCAACTGAAGAGAAAGAGTAGCATTGAGATGGTAAAACAAAAACAAAATACTGCGGGTGCTGGAAATCTGAAATAAAAACAGAGAATGCTGGGAAAACTCCCGCCGGCCGGGTAACATCTAGGGAGTGAGAAACAGACATTTCGAGTCGCTATGGCTCCTGTTCAGAGTCTTCACCTTCTGAAGAAGGAGAGTCATACGGGCTCGAAATATTGGGGTGAATTCTCCGTTCCGCCGGCTGTGCAACCCCGCCCGCGGTTTTTCCCGACGGTGTGGGGTGCCTACAATGGGAAATCCCAGTGGTGGGAATGGAGATTCCCGCCTCCAGCGATGGTGCGCCGCCGAGAGACACGTGACTGGGGAAGCGTAGAAATCACCCCATCAGCTCTGTTTCTCTTTCTCCACAGGTGCTGTCTGGCCTGCTGAGGTTTTGCAGCATTTTCTGTTTTTACTTCAGATGGCACTTTTCCAGAACCTCCGGAGACCCCCAAATCCTTCACAGCCAATTAGGCTTTTATGAAGTGCAGTCGCTCTCAGAAACCATGAAGAACTCCAAAACTTTGAAGCCATGCGCACAGATAGAGGAAAGCAAAATGTATATCCTTCACAAGGCTGTGAGACATCTATGCTGTAACAAACACAAAAGGATGGTTGCTGTTTGAGAATGCCTCTGGAACCCGCTCAAGTTAGTATGTGAGCTGCAAATGCACCAATAGTTGCACAGAGGTCAAAGACCATTCTGGGCAGTGTGGTGATCTTTGTGAGGGTTTCCAGGATGAAAGGCGCAGTGACCACAAAGATACACAAAGCTCTCTTGAAGAACTAAACTCATTTTATTAACACTACTGAATTTCAGTTCGACATTTATTCTGAATAGCAAACATACATGTAAGAATTAGACTACACTCACTAACACTATTTCTATCTACTAATTAACTATTATATCTTAACTCATTCTGCAATACACTATGAATCTTGGGCGGGATTCTGTGATCCTGAGGCTAAGTGTTGAAGCCGTCGGAAACGCCCTCGACAACACAGCCTGAGGATCCTACAGGGGCCCAGCACAGCACTGGAGCGGTTCACACCATTCCAGCTGCTGATCCCGGCGTCAAATGGGCGCCGCGGGATCCGCGCATGCGCAGTGGCACCAGCGCCAACGCGCACATGCGCAGTGGCTTCCTTCAACCCGCCGGGCCGAACGCAACATGGCGCAGGACTACAGGGGCCGGCGCGAAAGAAGGGAGGCCGGCCCGCCGATCGGTGGGCCCCGACCACGGGCCAGGCCACATTGGAGGCCACCCTCGGAATCGGACCCCCCCCCCCCCACACAGGCCGCGCCCCGACCCTTCCGCGCCGAGTTCCCACCGACTGAGAGCAGGTGTGGACGGCGCCAGCGGGACTTGCCGTTTTTAACGACGGCCGCTCGGCCTATCCCAGGCCGAGAATCGGCAGGCCGGCCGCATAGGGCGGCCTCCGACCGGCGTCACGCCAACCACGCCGCCGCCAATGGCACCGATTCTCTGCTCTGTGGAGAATCGCGGGCCGGCGGCGTGGCGCGATTCGGGCCGGCCGCGGGGATTCTCCGGCCCGGCCCCGGGTTGCGAGAATCCCGCCCCTTATCTTTGTCAGCTCCAGTCTAATCTCCTCCCCTTAGCTGAAGAGCCAGTCCAATTTATAGTACTATCCCTTCGCTCCCTCTAGTGGCGAGGCTTAACATAACATTAACTCTTCACATGCCGTACATTTGTATAATGTCACAGGCAGAACAATGGTTTTACAATTATCTGGGGTGAGCACATTAAAACTGCTCGCTGTTTCATTCCAACATACTGCTGTCAGTCCTCATGGACATTGTCAGTTAATGTCTTTAACTGAACCTGATTAAAACCAGGTTAGAAATAAATGTCTCGGTGTTCGTCACAATCAGAGCCACACTTTTTGTGTAAGTGATCATTATGGCCATGAAGCCCTGTCATGAGCAGAAAGTTGAGGTCGTGAGGAGATATACGGCAGGTCAGGCAGCAGCAGTGGAAAGAGAAACATGAAACTATTTTGTCCAAAGACGTGCAGGTTAGGTGGATTGGCCATGATAAATTGCCCTCAGTGACCAAAAAGGTTAGAAGGGGTTATTGGGTTACGGGGATAGGGTGGAAGTGAGGGCTTAAGTGGGTCGGTGCAGACTCGATGGGCTGAATGGCCTCCTTCTGCACTGTATGTTCTATGTTTCTACGTTAAACCAGAGCTTACCTTTTCAGATCGGGGACCTTTCCCAGAACTGAGGAAATAGGGAAACGAGATAGAGTCCAGGAAAGTGAAGGGATGGGGGAAGGGACATGAAGAGCAAAATGGAAGGGTGGAGGGTGGGAGAGAATACTGACAAAATAGTTTCATGTTGCGAAAGGCAAAGAGAGTGATGATGGTTGTAATAAATGGGTGTTCTGGTTCACAAACAGGGCAACAATGCTGGAAGTGGTGTAACGCTATTTTATTAACTGTTCAACTATGCCAACATACTGTAAACGAGGGTATAAGCAATACCAGCTTAACTGTGGACCCTCTCCTATCACTAGCTATGGTGAGGCACTCAGCACATGGTGAATGTCTGTGATGCAGACTGTGAGCTCTGTGCTCTGAGCTGGCTGCTGCTAGAATGAGCAGGAGCTCTCCTGTCCCCTGTCTTTATAGTGCTTGTGCTCTCACTGGTGATTGGCTGCGGTGTTCTGTGTGCTGGTTGGTCCTACTGCATGTCCATCCGTGTGTGTATGTGATTGCACCATAATGTACTGATGTATATTATGACAATAAAGGGACAAAAGATTTGGCCAGAGAGTGGGTGACAGAATAATGAACAGCTGTCTCCAAAGGCAAAAAATGTGAAAAACAATATTGAGACTGAAACAGGTGTTGCACATTCTCCCTGTGTCTGCGTGGGGCTCGGCTCCATAACCCAGAAAGCTGTGGTCATCCCGTGGGCTGCACGGTAGCACAGTGGTTAGCACAGTTGGTCACAGCTCCAGGGTCCCAGACAGATCTCAGTCTGAAATTGGTGACCGCAACATTGAATCCAGATGACTAAAGAGCCAAGTTGAAAGGTGAGGTGCTGACCCCTGAGCTTGCGCCGAACTTTATCGGAGCATTGCAGCAGGCTGGGGACACAGATGTCAGTGTGAAAGCAAGGTGGAGAATTAAAATGGCTGCCAACCTGCGCTTTGCCACAGGGGGCTGGCTGAGGTGGAGACATTGCCGCTTTTGAGAGAAAAATGTGGATGGGTATTTGAAGCTGAGGGAGATACAGGGCCCGGGGGGGGGGAGCGGTGCAGTGGGATTTGGTTTGGAATGTTTTCGCAAAGAGGCAACACAGATAGGATGGACCGAATAGCCCGCTTCAGTGCTGTAACTGTTCACTCAGCTAATATTCGGAATGGGGACAGAAGGGAGAGGGAGTAACATAATAGAGAAATAACATTTTAAAAATGACCACTATGATTCACTGCACAGAACTGCTGATCAAGTTCCTTCTTTTGTTGGAAGTGCATGTCTTATGGATTTGAGGACATATGATGTAATTTGGGACATGGTCATTTATTACATCAGAACAAGGGAAATTATAAACAAGTTATTTTCGGGCAGGTTTGTAATGTTGCAATTGTGGTAAAAGTGTGAAGTCGCCATACTCCCTTGTCACCACGCCTCAGGTGAAGGGGGCAAGTTTGAGAAGGCCCCCTTCTCAACCTTGCCGGTACGGGAACCTTGCCGTATCTCTGCCGGTACGGGAAATAACCCGGACTGTGGGCCCCGTTCTGCATCACAAACCAGCTGTCTAGCCCACTGAGCTAAACCCACCCCCAATTTTTAGAGTGGTTAAACTCCACTATGTTTATTCTAATCAATTACTAGTCTCCTCGTTTGAAGGAACTATTCCTTGCCAAGTCAGCAGTGCTCCTAGCGTACAGCCAAATAGCTGCAAGGGAGAAAGGCTGACTGCACGGGGGAGACATTGAAATCCAGAGAATCTGTACAGTGCAGAAGAAGGTCATTCAGCCCATCAAGTCTGCACCAACCCGCTGAAAAAGCACCCCATCTGGGCCCAAACTCCCGCCCTATCCCCATAGCCTACACATCTTTGGACTCTTAAATACAAATTTCACATGGCCAATCCACCTGACCCGCACATCTTTGGGCTTGGGTAGATTGAAGAATTTGTTAGTTGTTCCTCTTTCTCCTCTGCTGTGTGGAAATGCTCAGCATGGCTCAGAGGGCAGCACTCGCGGTTTTGAGGAAGACAATTGTGGGTTTAAATATCTGCCCGAGGGATTTGAGCACATCACCCAGGCTGCCACTCTGGTGAAGTACTGGGGTAGTTAGTGTTCACCGTCGAGGTGCCAGCTTTTGGATGAGATGTTAGACCCATGCCCCCCCTCTGCCCCCTTGCGGACGGTCCCAGAGGCACTGCTTGGAAAAGAGGAGAGCGTGTCCTTCCCGCTGCACAGACCAATACCTATCCAACAATCAACGCCACTCAAACCCATTACTTGGCTGTTATCATGTTGCTGTTTGTGAGCACTGACAATAATACCTGGTCTTGTGGCTTCTCTCCCACAGGAAAAAATTCCCTTCGCAGTGGTCGGCACTGACCAGGAACATCAAGTGAACGGGAAGAAGATTTTAGGCAGGAAAACAAAGTGGGGAATTATCGAAGGTAAAAAGAACAAGAGATTGTAATCTGTGGATATTGATGGTGGCAAAACCCAATTTAATTCTGAGTTTAAACAGTGTAATGTTACCAAATATAAAGTAATTAGTAACCTCAGTGCGCAATTATGTATTCAGGAGCAATAACTACATTTGTCTGCTGGTTACATTTTTGTACCAGCCAATAACTTAAGAAGAAATTGTGGCCAACATTATTCAGCAGTGTGTGATCATCACACTGGCCACACCTGGTTTGTTGCTGGAAGCTCTGCTTTGCAGGTGAAACTTGAAAAGCCATTTGGAGCGCACAGCAAACATTCCCTTTTAACTGGCTCGCCGACTTTTTTCCATTTCAATTCCCACGAAAGGCATGTTACCTAAAGGCTTTTCACAGATCTCAGAGTAATTACCCTGTACAGTAAAAGGCTTTCAATGCGAGGGACTCTGCAGAAACTAAAATCTTTGGTTTATCCATCCTGAGTATTTACCACGAGCAATATTTATTCAAATCCCAGCGCCTGCATTCCCATGTGTTAAGGAACTCATTCCTGTCGTGTTGGGTGTTCTGGTCTACAAACAGGTCAACACGGCTGGAGATGGTGTAACTCTATTTTATTAACAACTCAACTGTAATAACATACTGTAAGCTTGGGTACGTGCATTACCAGCTTATCCGTGGACCCTGTCCTATCACTATCTAGGTGAGGCACTCAGCACATGGTGAATGTCTGAGAGGCAGGCTGTGAGCTCTGTGCTCTGAGCTGGCTGCTGCTAGAATGAGCGGGAACTCTGGTGTCCCCTGTCTTTATTGTGCGGTGCTCTCACTGGTGATGGGCTGCAATGTTGTGTATGCTGGTTGGTCCTACTGTATGTCCATCAGTGTGTCAGTGTGTGTGTGATTGCACCATGATATGCTGATGTATATCACGACAATTCCGGTCATTCTTAAATAAATTTAAATAAAATTGTTTTATTCCAATTAAGGGGCAATTTAATGTGGCCAATCCACCTACCCTGCACATCTTTGGGTTGTATGGGTGAGACCCACGCAGACACGGGGAGAATGTGCAAACTCCACAAAGACAGTGACCCGGGGCCAGGATTGAACCCGAGTCCTCGGCGCCATGAGGCAGCAGTACTAACCGCTGTTCCACCGTGCTGTCCTGAAGGCAAAATAATTTAATGCGAATTAATATCACACAATGTAATTTCTACATTAACATGTTCACAAAAACTTCATGTGCATTCATCATTCAAGCTACAACACCACCTATAGATCGCTATTGCTTTAGTTTCAAACATTCTTTATTAGTCTCTATAGTGTTCGGATACCGGACCAGGCCCCAACATTTGTTAACACACAGGACAAGAACAACAAGCTATTTTCTTTTTTTAATTTGTTAAATACTGAGGAAAGGATACTTCACCCCAGGTGTGATGACTCGGACCAATAGGTATATTTTATGTAAAACAAACTTTAATTCAAATTCAGAATTAACCACATTCCTATCAAAGAAGTAGCTTTAGAATTAACAGGTAAACAATTTTTAAATACAAGAAAAATCTGAAACTTACTGTCCATAACCACTACTCTCTCAAATTAAGCAACACAATACAGATCAAATGACACATATAAATAAAGTTAACAAAACAGGTTTACTTGCCTAGCTGTGCAGCCCTTTGGAGAGAGTTCCTTCCAAGATCAGATTCAGTACACTTCTGCTCAACCTAACAGCATTTGGCAAAACTGCTGTTCAACTTAAAAGTCTATATCAAACTGAAAAACTACACACAGACCTGGCTCCTTCCATTAATTACATCATCTGTGTCCCACTAGGATGTCACATGGCCTGCTTAACCATGACTTAGTAGCACTCCCTCATAAATTATCTACGTTCCAGGGAGTCTCCAGCAATCATAACAATATTCCATTAGACCTTTATCTGTAATCAAGTAAGTGGTTGGAATGAATTATGGCCCTACCTTTTGTGACTCCTTAATTACAGCTTTAGCAGACATACTGCCGGTGTGTATTTTAAACCAGGGTTTTTACTAACATGACTGCAACAGAATATACAATATTATTTCTACATTCATCATAATAAGCAACAGACCTCTTAACCTGTTTCCTTCAACCAGCTATTATATATGAATAGAACTTGAGCACTTTTCACATAATGTTCACAGTGAAATAGCTTCAAACAGCCAAGATTTCCGTCCAATATGATAAACCTCCTTACAGTGTGAAAAGGAACGGTTGGAACTTTCTGGAAAATGGGAGGAATATACTCCAGGTCAATTAGCAGGTAAAGGTTGAGGTCAGGTGACTGTGTCAGATGGTTCTTTACAGAAGTTTTGATGATAAATAATCTGCGGTTCCAAACTTTTAATGGTTTGTACGGAAGAGTGCAACACAGAAGGCTACCATTTGGCCCATTGAGTCTATGCCAGCTCTTTCAGAAGAGCAATCTGTTTGGTCCCACTCCCCCACATATCCAGCAATGACATACTAGGCCAACGTCCCAATTCAGAACGTTGTTTAATATGACTCAGTGTATGATGTCCAATGACCCCCGGGGCGGGCGATTCAGAGGCTAAGTGCCTGAAAATTGCGGTCCGGATCGAGCCAGCAAGACCAGCCGGAATCACACTGATTTTCGCCGAACATGACACTCATTTTTTTTCGGAGAATTCCGCTCTATATTACAGAATCGCCATCGAATCAAAGATTAGAAGCCCATTCAGCACAGCGTGCCTGTGCTGGCTCTTTGAACGAGCTAACCAAGCTAGTTCCACCTCCCCACACTTTTTTCCCATAGCCTTAAAAATGCCCAGAGAGGAAAAGTAGCCCAAGGAATTCTCTCCTGTTTGATTGAGAGCAAGGATGGTCAGATTAGGATGTCCATATATGGAGCCAGTTGTCAATGCTTAGCTCAGGTTTGAATACCACCATAGGGTGACACAGTAGTTAGTACTGCTGCCTCACAGCATCAGGGTTCAATTCCGACCTCAGGTGACTGCGTGGAGTTTGCACTTTCTCCCCGTGTCTGCGTGGGTTTCCTCCGCGTGCTCCGATTTCCTTCCTCACTCCAAAGATGTGTAGTTTAGGGGGATTGGCCAGGCTAAATTGCTCCTTTGTCCAAAGATCTGCAGGTTAGGTAGCTTTATGGGGAGTGGACCTGGGTCAGGTGCTCTTTTGGAGGATGGGCCGAATGGCTTCCTCCTGCAATTTGGGGGTGGTTTGGATCCTGTGGTTTGACACAATGGTCGACGCTCAAGGCGAAAAGGTTATTTGTTAAGATTGCTCGGAATGTCTTTTCAGAAACAGACTGAAGAATGCAGCCTGGCCATATGGTGTGACCATCGCCAGTCACATACGATTGGATAATCCGATTTGACCCAGTGCGAAACCTGTGCCAACATTCACCATGCTGAGCTAAATGGAAGACTTACATTTATATAGCATCTTTCACGATTTCGGGACATACCAAAGCACTTTAACAGCCAAAGATGTACTTTAAAAAAAAAATTTAGAGTACCCAATTATTTCTTTGCCAATTAAGGAGCAATTTAGCGTGGCCAATCCACCTAACCAGCACATCTTTGGGTTGTGGGGGTGAAACCCTCGCAGACACGGGGAGAATGTGCAAATTCCACGCGGACAGTGATCCAGGGTCGGGATTCGAACTCGGGTCCTCAGCGCCGCAGTCCCAGTGCTAACCACTGCGCCACCGTGTTGCCCTAAAAGATGTACTTCTGAAGTATCACCACGGCTATAATCTGCTGCAAACTCTGTCCAAAAAGAAAACAAAGTTACAGTAAGACTTTTAAACCAGGTAGTGAGCCTTTCCCTAAATAAATCTACACGTTCCACCAATTAACTTAATTTGCAAAATCAAAACCTTCTATGCTCAAGATCAGTGATGGGCGACCTAGGCTGGTGAGTGGGCTCCTTCATCTCAGTGGGTCGCAAGATTGAAATCGACTTGTTCACTAACCATGGCCCTGAAACAAGAATAAATACATTTCGTACACGGTGAATATTTCATAACAAGTTATAGAAAATTGTTAATCATTCAGATAGTAACTTAAAGTTAATCATTAACTTCAAGTGGTAAAAACAAAAGCAATATTGACAGGTGATTGGACGCCGGGGGAGCGCACGGCTGTGACAGTCAATGTTGTGAGCAATCCGCATGGGCCTCACTTCACTTGCCCTTGCTACATATCACTTCAGTCATACCGCTGCTGAGAAACCCGTGGGCGGGGGGGATGTGCTGCCGGAGGGAACAGAGAATCCCAACGGCTGGAGAATTCCGGTCAAAATGTCGCGTGGGCCGCACTCAGAGCCCGGGTCGGCCGCATGTGGTCCCTGAGCTACGGGTTTCCCACCACTGCTCAAGATGCTTCAGTTACAACAGTTTAAACTGGTCTTTACTCACTAAATATCCACCTGGGAGAGATTACCATTAAAAGCAACAGGAAAACTAAAAGGGATGAGAGACCTAAACGGTTTAAAGTGAAGGTCTCACATTTCTTATTGACAGTGAAATGTTATTACTGTGCAGTATTTTTGAAATGTGTTCAAACCCCTGCCAATTTTTTAAAAGTTGCTTAACGGGTGGCTAATATTAACCAAACACATAGTACATACAGCAAGGAAATATCCAGCCTCTCTCATCTCCTCTTGTGTTATGATTGAGCACTGTGGAAAATGTTGGAGTTATTCTGAAAAGGAACACTGACATATTTGTTCCCTCTTTTGTCGTGCACTGTTCAAGGGCTCTCTCTCTCTCTCTCTCTCTCTATCTCTCTCTCTGCCTCTCTCTTTCTCTCTTTCTGGTTCTCTCTCCACTGATTTGCTTACGCAGGGTTACGTGGTTAGGGTGGGCTAGTGGGCCTAGGTTAGGGTACCCTTTCAGAGGTATGAAACCCTTTCGATGGGCTGAATGGCCTCCATCTGCACTCTAGGGATTCTCTGGATTCAGACATTGTCTTCGTTTCTCACAGAACATTTGCAGTTGTGGTCAGCAATATTTAGCAGACACGGTGGGGAAGTATTAACTGATGCGTCATAACACCAGAACAAAACCTTATTCGCGAACCAGTCTGTAAAATGAAGACCGTGGACAGGTTTAATAATGCTCTCTGCCTTGCTATGTTTGGGACGAGTACTGAGCTATTTGTCTACGCCATTTAAGTTGCAAGCCTTTATTTCATTTCCGTGATGTTGGAAGTATTTTGTGTGAGCCCTGGTTATAATCAGCTGTCACGTTCCTGATTGTCAAGAATTGTCTTTGCAATACTGTGGTACTGCACCTTGGCTGTTTTAAGAGACTGCAGATTAATTCCACTGATTTGAAAGGTGTGATCATTATTTTGTTCCTCCCCTCCCCCACACCACCCCCACGGAATTGGCCAGGCAAAACCCATCAAACAATACCTGCTGAACACCAATACCACGCCATCTGGGCCTTGAGGCAAATAAGAGCACATCACCTGGTGCTTCCCTGTCTCCAGGGAGACTAATAACTGATGAAAACATTGATTGATACCTTGAACAAAAAGACAACCTCATAAAATGCTCTAATTTTGCATTCACACTGAGTATGCGTGTGGGCAATTGTGGAACCTGTGCCCCAGTGTTCTGATTGTTCCTCTTGTCAGTTTTGGAATCGAGAAATGTTTTAATATAATGTGTTGCACAGGTTTAAAATGGATCAGGTTGACAGACGGCAGCCAAGGAGGTGACCGATCAACACCAATTTATTCCAGATTTGCAGTTTTGGAGCCCGTACTGGAAAAGATATTTTATTAAAAGTAAATATAGTTTGCGAGCTTTGACACGCACTGTACAGCAGAAAGCAAGTAGAACCTATGGCTTGGGCACACTCAGATCCACAACCACTTAAGGGATAATTTAAAAAAAAAAAAAAAATTTACAGTACCCAATTTATTTTTTCCAATTAAGGGGCAATTTCGCATGGCCAATCCACCTACCCTGCACATCTTTGGGTTGTGGGGGCAAAACCCACGCAAACACGGGGAGAATGTGCAAACTCCACAAGGACAATGACCCAGAGCCGGGATCGAACCTGGGACCTTGGCGACGTGAGACTGCAGTGCTACCACTGCGCCACCGTGCTGCCCCACTTAAGGGATAATCTACTACTACTGGAGTACGTTGCAAGATCCGAGCATCTTGTTATACTGCCCTCTCTGCTGTCCTCTCTGTTGGCGAGGTGTAAATAAAGTTAGTTTGTGAACGCTGACTGCAGCTGTGCATGTCTGTCTTATTCAGTGTATTACACGGCCAGCATCGATCGCACGGGGGTCCCTGAATCCTCTCGATCTGTCAATCCAATGCAGAAAGGCAGGAATTAAATGCAGGACTAGGTTAGCAAGTGGAATGCTGGGCTCTGAAGGACATGAATTTGATTCTAGTTAAGCTGAACCTCCTGACTGCCATCTATAAATAATAAATTCAACATTTGGTGATAAGTTTAGAAACGTACTCTTTTTTTTTTCTTACATTATTGTCTCCCCTCAACTGGACCTGGAGCGTTACTGTGCTCCTGCAGTCTGGATATGATCGACCTTCCCACAGGATTAGCACTTTGACTGGGAATGTCGGCTACCACAGCAATGGAAGCATCTAAAATGTTGGCTCTGGGACTGTGAACTTCTCTGCTGTGGCCTGGATCTCACTGAAATCTGATGGAATTCCCCTGTTGGTTCTTGCCATTTGCAATTGTCGCTCTGCCATTTCCACCATCACAGGCCTTCTTCCACTTCAGTTTATTACCTTTACTCAAAAGTTTGGCCCACATTGCACTGCCCTTTAGATCACCTAGGGACATGTCTCCAAGGTCGCTTTTCATGTTTGCGCCACAATGACGAGAGAGTTTCTTTAATTTGAGAATGTAATCTGCCACATTCTCACTTGGCGATGTATCCTTTCATGGAATGTAACACTCAATGTAATCTGTCACACTATATCTGTGTACAGAATAGCATTAATTTCAAAATAGTTCATAGTTCCTGGGTCTTGTGGGCAACATTGGCACCAGTGACACCACCTCAAAAGCATCTACCATCACCATGGTAGGGTTTACTTTATCCTTAATCTCCTATTTGATTTATTCTAAGACAAATGTTTCGCTCCGTGTCCCCTCCTCGACACCATCTTTCTGCTGTGGATTCCATTGAGTAAGATTTGGGTGTAATTCTTCCGAAAGGGAACAAAGTCCCCGAGCGAGCGCGTTTAGCGTGTTTCCCAGCCCTCGCAATCCCGAGAAACACATGGCTATTCAACACGACTCACATTGAATCAGGGGCCTGAACAGCGAACACACAGTTTTGTACAGTGGGGAGCTCTGCTTGCCAGAACATTGCAGCGAGAGATCGAGATGGCGTCCCGATCTCCGAGGCCCCCCAAATAATCCCCGACCTCCCCCCAAGCCCGAACGCTATATGGGATGGTCCCCGGCCACACCACCGCACCCCCCCCCCCCCCCCACATCAGGCAGCCCCAGCCCGATTGCGCATGTGCAAATAATGCCAGCTTGGCACCTTGGCAGTGCCAGACTGGCAGTGCCCATGTCAGGCTGGAACTGTCAGGATACTCGGATGGCACTAGCATTGCCAGAGCGCCACCCTGCCCAAAGGGCATGCATCTGGGAACCTCCGATCCCTTGGGAGGCCTCCACGAGCGCCGTTCCGTCTGGTCCCCATTTGTGGGAACCAGTACCAAACGGCACTCGCCTGAGGTCCCTGAAAGCCTCAGGTACCCTGGGAATTTGTGCATTAGTGTGAGGATTAGGGCAGCACCGTGGCACAGTGGGTTAGCCCTGCAGCCTCACGGCGCCGAGGTCCCAGGTTCGATCCTGGCTCTGGGTCACTGTCCGTGTGGAGTTTGCATATTCTCCCCGTGTCTGCGTGGGTTTTGCCCACACAACCCAAAAATGTGCAGAGTAGGTGGATTGGCCACGCTAAATTGCCCCTTAATTGGAAAAAATAATTGGGTAATCTAAATTTATTTAAAAAAAATTAGAGTGAGGATTACTGCCTCGCTCTAATATGCATATTTGCACATCACAACGTCTCGCGAGATTGCATTGGGAGCAGGGTAGATCTTGGGTGTCTCCTGGCTTTCAACCACCACGCTGTGCCACGGCGATCTGCTTTTCCAGTTGCAGCATGGCCGGCCATAGGATCGCACCCTAACACATGCTCTGTGTTACATGCCGCCATTGCTAAACAGCCTATATTTACACCTCTACAACAGAGAGGACAGCTGAGAGACGTGTCCAACCAAATGCTCAGATCGTGCAATATCCTGCATACATATCAATAAAACCAGTTGGAAAAGGTCTTACAGGCCTGAAGTTTTGAATCACATGAGCAACCAGCTCACACGAGAACAATCTGGAACAGGTTTGTGTCTAAAGGAGGCAAATTGAAGAATCAAACAAAACTACAGACCCTCTCAAGAATAATTCACTTAAAGAGCAAAAGGAGGATTTTAACTCCCTCCACTGGGAAGTGCAGGATTGGAGTTCAAATCAAAGCTGTACGAGTTTCCAATGGCTTTCTATCCCATCGCCACCTTCCCACTTTTGGATAAATAAGTGACTGAGGTATCTGCCTGACTCGGGCTTTGTGAATACATTCAACCAGGGGCCTATATCATAGACAGAATCCCAAAGGCACCCTGCATGGACACTTCACTCAATGGAACATTGGCGAAGACATACTCTTTTTTTTTTATATATAAATTTAGAGTATTTCTTTTCTCCCAATTAAGGGGCAATTTAGCCTGGCCAATCCACCTAACCTGCACATCTTTGGGTTGTGGGGGTGAAACCCACGCAGACACAGGGAGAACGTGCAAACTCCACACGGACAGTGACCCAGGACCGGGATTCGAACCCGGGTCCTCAGCGCCGCAGTCCCAGTGCTGGCCAAGGCACACTCTCCGGTGGGAGGTGGTGCGCCATTCGCTGGTGGAGGGATTCTCTGCTCCTGCCGCTGTCAATGGGAATTTCCATTGAAGCCGTCCGCGAGCGGGGATACACTGCCAGTGCGACCAGTGAATCCCTGCGCCAGCGAGTGGCTGGAGAATTCCGGTCAGTATAAAACAGCACCTTTTTGTCAATGGTTCATTTGAAATACAGCCCGGTAGGTCTGACATGGTGATTCAGAATATTAGAATACTGATAAGATTCTGAAGGTTTAGTAAATGCCAATAATTATCCTTTTTCTTGCTCTGGGATCATATTCTCACCATGCCACTGTGAGGTGAGGAAAATAAATATTTATTTTTAAATAAATAATGTAGAAAACTTCCAGGATTGATGCCCACCAGAAGGCCCTGTGGCACAGCGGGTGACAACCCTACCTCTGGGCCTGAAGCTCTGGGTTCAAGGCCCACCCAGTGCCTGATGGTCACGGCTCAGATCATGGCCAAACAGGTTGGTGATCAGCCTGTAAATACCTCCAACCTGCCTGATGGCAGGTGGTAAGAGTGAGAGAGATTCCTGGTCAGCCACACAGCAGAAGGTGGCGGTAAACCACTGCAGTACTTTGCCAAATGTAACCATGTACCGATGGTCACCAACACCCTCTTACAGCATGGTGCCTGAAGGAGGAGGAGATTAATACCAAATAAGATGTAAAACTCCAAGGAGAGACCTCTATGTGAGCAATTAATGTTTTCCTTTCCAAAAAGTGGGCAAAAGTCAGGCCCAAACTAGCCTGCTAATGTTGTAGATCTGGATTCTGAATGTGTCAGATAGGTTAGAAATGAGCAATAGAGGATTGATACAATTCAAAGTCGAAAGTGGACGCCTTAGGGCACCGTCCTGACGTCACTCCACATGTGCTTGATGGCCTGTACAGCTGAGTGGTTGGTGGGATCTGTCATTCAGGGGCCGCGAAATGAAGCCTTAAGTGAATGCTGGTCGGGCAAGTTATGTCCCTGATTGAGAAAAGCCATTGTTATGGTTCCTGTTGGCATACACTCAGAGAATTACAGGAATGCTACCTCTGTGACACAGATAAGTGAAAACAAGTTCTCAAAATATCGTTCAGCAATTAGTTGAGAATAAGCCAAGCGGTGTGCTTACACTCCCCCACCCCTTACATGCGCACCATGCATCCCCACACACAGACCCACACACGGTGAAACTCTTAGTTATAATGCTGTCAACTTCTATCATGCATCACTGTTGCCGCTGCAAATGTCTGGTGCCTTTTTAAAGTCTGTGACACAAGAAAATTGCAAGTTGCTCCTTATGTGCCTGCTGTGGGCTGGCGTATTGCTGTGAAAATACTTTTATCAGGGACCATAATGCACAATGAGCAATGAGGTTGCCAGCGTGTAACTAATCTGCTGCCAGATTATTTTCTTCTTCCTGCCTAATTCTCAAGTTTCTTGTTCAAACTGTAAATAGTGAGAACACAGCGCCTCTCTCCCAAAGGGAGAGTCAGGATCGCTGTTGTTTTCTCTGTTGTACGGGAGAAATTTAAACTCAAACCTACAAACAAAATGGAAATCTCTGTGTTGCGGTTTAAAGTTTGTTACCATCGACAGCAGGGGGGACATCTTGGAAAGTCATTTCATGGGAGGTTCTAATATGAGTCATGATGATAATTATGCTGATTTGATCTCTTTGCCTCTTCCAGTTGAAAACGACGCACATTGTGAATTTGCAAATCTACGGGATCTACTGATCAGGTAAGAGCAGCCTCGCGTTCTTTAAGCCAAACCATTGCGTATGTGGCAGCTGTGTCGGTGCGGGTGAAATTTCACCTCCCATCTTCCATCCCCTCAAAATGAATATTCTCAACAAGTCAGATTCCCAGTCACCTGGCCACATCGCCACCTGTGTGGGGAACATATGGATGGAGAGGAAGAAGCAAGCTGTGAAAAATATAAAGAGCAAAAGCGTTCACTTTTCAGAGAGAGTGCAGGTAACAACACCCCCGGCGGTGATCACAACTAGTCAGGAGAGAGACTGCAGCTGAACGTCAACATGTTCCTCGCTGCAATGCAACAGATTTGCTGCCATTGCATGAGCGGCGCAGGTAAAACAGTTATGTACCTTATAATAATAATAATCTTTATTGTCACAAGTAGGCTTACATGAACACTGCAATGAAGTTACTGTGAAAAGCCCCTAGTTGTCACACTCCGACGCCTGTTCGGGTACACAGAGG
Organism: Scyliorhinus torazame; assembly: GCF_047496885.1. Taxonomy (NCBI): domain Eukaryota; kingdom Metazoa; phylum Chordata; class Chondrichthyes; order Carcharhiniformes; family Scyliorhinidae; genus Scyliorhinus; species Scyliorhinus torazame. The sequence continues at coordinate 172,845,009 of NC_092723.1, read as the reverse complement.
GAGAATTCAGAAGGTCCAATTCACCTAACATGCACGCCTTTCGGGACTTGTGGGAGGAAACCGCAGCACCCGGAGGAAACCCACACAGACACGGGGAGAATGTGCAGACTCCGCACATACAGTGACCCAAGCTGGGAATTGAACCTGGGACCTTGGAGCTGTGAAGTGACAGTGCTACCCACTGTGCTACCGTGCTGCCCACCTTATTGGTAACAAATGATGCAAACTTCACAAGTATACAAGCTCAGCTGTTGTAAATGGGGTCTGATGGCCAGGTGTACTGTGCAGAGAGGAGCAAGGGAAGTGGAGGATAATTGAAAAGGGCGCGGAGATGTAATTTAATCCCCAGGGAGTGTTTTGAGGCAGTGGTGGCAGCTTGGCATTGGCTGGTGGCGGGATGTTCTGGTCCTGCTGCTGTCAACAGGTCTTCCATAGTTTGTGCCCCCAGTGGCGGGAGGTCGCCGCCGGCGGGAGTGGAGGATCCCGCTGGTGGGAATTGCTGGAAACCTTCGGCCCATGTTAAAGTCATGCATTTAGCCCCTGTTAAACTTTCTTACAAAATACTTTGACAAAAGTTGTTCTGAAATTTTAGGCTCTCTCTGGGGATTAGTTGGCAGTTGTATGGGAGGCGGGGGGCATAAATTGGATGTATTGGTAGTTGTGCCATGTCTGCTGCCTACCTGCCCCCCCCCAGAGGTATTTTACCCAGAGCGGGGGGCAGGTGTCCGCTGTCCACTAACCCTGGGCCCACTCAGGCCCTTAGGTGGCCAGTTCATGGCCAATCCCACCACTGCTGGGATTTGCCTTGTAGCTGGGTGGCTGCCGCCAAGTGTCCAGGCCATCAAGTTTCACCTGACAGCACGTGGCCATGCCAGGGAATGGTGCCTCTTATTCAGGCACCCTGTACCCATCGGAGGCCCATCCTGATGTACGCACCCCCATCTCCATGTTTGCCCTCCCCTACCTCCTATTCAATCCTGGCATCTGCAGCCCCATGCCAGGGCCTGCCACCCAGACCCTGGAATTACCTGGAAGTCCAGGCTGCATGGCTCTTCTTTCGGGACCGCCTGTAGTCTCAACAGTGGCCACCACTGCTGGTGGGGCTGTTGGGACAAGAGAGCTGCTGGCCATTTGAAAGGGGTAACTAAAGTCCCAACATCATAAAATGCCAATGGGGCACAAGCAGAAGCAGGCTCACTCCCAACATTTTACATTTGCTGGGGAGCAAGAGCACCGCTTCCCATGGTTTCAATGCAACAGTTTCTCTATTGTACAGATGGAAGTGCTGGGAGATACAAAGTTGAGGTGCGATAGCACCAGCGCTGGTGGGATGATGCAATTACAGCATGAGAAGCACAGCAAGCTTCTATTGTCAATGTCAAGAATGTTGGCACCACTTTGTCGGCCATTCAATTGCACTGCGTTAGCAAGTGAGTTGAAGGTTGGTCGGGACTTAAAACAGAGTTTAACGCCAAGAGTCTATTTTACAATAAAGTCTGTTTACTCAGCAAACAGAGTCTGTGTTGACACAGGAAGTTATAACGGGGAGGTTGACACTGGAAGTGCAGGCAGGAGGCCCTGAACTTGCTCAGAGCTTCTACTGTAGCTCCAGCAGGGAAGGGGCATTGGTGACTGATAATAAGCATTTTCCCCATTACCCTGGACTTTCGTCTGACCTCCTTGCTGAGCTACAGCAGGAGAAATAAAGAACCCCTGTATGATTTCAGAGCCAGGTTTCTTCAACTGTTATAGATTTACTGACCGCTTTATAGCACTTGTCTCGGATGCAACTTGTCGTGTTCTTCACCGAGGGAAACCTTTCATCCCTACTCACGGTACAATTTAATTTGGCCTCTAACTCCCATGGTGGCCTTGCAGTTACTTTTCTTCCCTCCTTCTTTTCCAAAACCTTCCTTCCTTTTCTTACACGATTATGAAAGGTGTCTTTTCTCCTTTAGCATCCCAGTGAGTTCATAGTTGTTTGGTGTGGTTTGTGTTACCTCACATGGATACAGTGCTGTGAGGGGTGACACTGACGGGGCACACGAGGGGTAGACTTTAAATAATGTTGTATTTATGCAGCACCTTCCCTGACCTCGGAGCTCCCCAAGAACACCTTGCGGCCAGTCAAGGACAGATTTTGTTCCAGATTTAGACAGGTGCTGATATCTCCAGCAGCTGAAATAAAACATGCTCTACCCCTCGATGATCATACTTGTGAAGCAGCAGTTCCAGGCTGCAGTGCCTGGGCAGTAGGCAGTGCCAGGCCCCAGTGCCTGGGCAGTAGGCAGTGCCAGGCCCCAGTGCCTGGGCAGTAGGCAATGCCAGGCCCCAGTACCTGGGCAGTAGGCAGTGCCAGGTCCCAGTGCCTGGGCAGTAGGCAGTGCCAGGGCGTGGTGCCAAGGGCAGTGCCCAGGCAGTGCAAGGGTGGGCGAGCAGGGCATTGCGTGCAGTGGGGGAGGGGTTCCCCGGGGTTTTCCTGTTTTTATTATTTTTTTAAATCGGGTGCCCTTTAAAAGCAGCGTCCCCGTTCTCTTAAAAACCAAAGTTGCGGGCCGGGGGCAGTTTTGATCAGATCCCGCTCTCCCACCACGGCATTGTAGGATCTGCCGCTTCCATCCATTTTCTCAAAGTGTTCGGAAATAGGGCGAGGAAAGCTGCCCTCTACCTGCCCTGCCCGAGGCAACACTTTAGGAAAAAAATGAAAAGTTTCCGCCATGGTGTCATCATTCTCCAGCCGTACGGAAAGTTTTTCAATTGTTTTGGTCCTTTTTGTTGTACCTCCTTGAAGCAGCTTTTATATGATTCTATCTTAATTGCTTTCAAATGTATCTATCGAACGTCAAGGCAAACTTAGTTTTGCTGTGAATGTGCATTAATGTGGATATAGCAGCACGTCTTATATTGTTCGAATTAAGACCAGTGCTCCTTTTCCACAGATTCTAATAAAGGAAAACTTATTGTAAGTGATGAAAGTCCAAACAGATGGACTTGATCTCTCTTAAAGGAGCTTTTCTGGATCTTGTCACTGATATTTGAAGTACTTTCCGCTCCTATTGCAATTTTTGTCCTGGGGATATCAAATTTCCTTTGCCCACGGCTGTCCATTAATTACTTTGATTGTTTCTGTCACGGTAACGTAAATCTTATTTCAGAAAGTCCAACATTGCATGGCGCAAACTCTTCCATAATTTAATATTGGACACCTAATTCATTAAAAAATAAATTGAATTCATTTGATACCCTGCCACAAGACACAAGGCCCTGTACGCCTCAGTAAACTGAAGTAACCATTCATCACTCATCTAATTAAATCCATTAATTACCAGTTGGTCAATGGAAGTGAATTTGCATCTAAAGCCTCCACAGACATGCACACATAAGGCGCAGTGAAGTACTCTGTACATGTACAGTAGTCAAGTGAAGAAAGATGCTAACAAGGCCTGATTCACAACCAGCTATTATTAATGTCAAGCAGAAGACTGCAACATAAGCAAGGGTCTTAATCCTCTAACCATCTTGCGGTATAATTTCTTATTATTACACTCCGAACTGCCAGTAAGAATTAATTAAGTTACTAGGCGTGTTATCACAACAAAGGCGCCATCACAAAGCTGTTACCAAATACATTAGAAATACTAAGTTTAATTCCATTGTTTTCAGACGTAACCATTGAAATGTGCCACTGCCACTGGAATGTGAACCATTCAAGCAGTGAGGCTGATGAACGATTGCCTTTGGCATTTTCTTGTCTGCAAGCTCTTTTGTAGTGGTGTGTAGTTCCGCCTCCGGGACACTGGAGCCCACGAGCTACACTTTGGCGTTCACAGGGTTAAATTCGGTGTCGGTATTTTTAGAGCAGGTTTGCTTTCTTTTTGTGAGTCTCCAGCTCTGCTGTCAGGAGAGGCTGATACAAATTTAACTGTGTTAATACCCCAAGGCCAACTCACGGGGTCTGGCCTTCTGGAAGCTTAACAGCCGAAGACTCCATTGATAGAATCACATGGGGCGGGATTCTCCAGCGGTTAACGCTGGACTCGGGAAACGCGATTGGGCGGAGAATGGGTTCCAACGTCAAAATCACGGCGGACACCGATTTGACAGCAAATCACAATTCTCCATCACCTCGACAGCGGCGTCAATGCGTTCCAGAACACACGCACAGTAAACGCTGTTGGCAAATCATTACCAGGCCCGACCCGGGGCCTCCAATGGGTCGAGTTCCCGACGGCGCGGTTCACTTGTGCTTTTAAAAATCGTGAAACCGGCGTGGCGGCTGCTGAGGGAGAGAGAGGGGGTACGGAAAGTGTCCAACATCGCCATTGTTGCTGACAATTGTGCCCCTAGCTTCTGCCAGGGCTGGGGGGAGTAGCAGGGGTTGGCCAGGAGGTGGGCTGTGGGGTCAGGATGGATGGGCATGGAACACCATTGCCGCAGCCGGCAAGGCAGTCGTGCAGCTGCGCACTGCCGCTGACTGCCGATTGTGGACTTAGGGCCACGGGTCGTATCGGTGTCCCCCCAGGCCACCCCCCTAGGTGCCCTCTCGCCACAGCCGACCCGTCAGCCGTATGGGCGCGCTCCAGTGCAGCCAGTGCCATCTTGTTGGCTGGGATGTTGTATGTGGGGAGTGAGGTGTGTATATGTGTCTGCAACTTGTCGGTCTCCTGAGTGTCAATCGTGAATCCGGCGAGTCCTGCACCGTTTCTCATGGGAACAGATTGGGTTCCACTTGCCGCCAGTGCTAGCCCCTCCACAGTCGCTGAATCGGTCCAGGTGCACCACCAGTTTTGCTGTCGTGAAAGTCCACAAATCCCTGCCCCGGCGCCAACACTTAGTCTCAGAAACGGAAAATCACGCCGAGAGAGTTTCAATACTGAAATACACGTCCCAAACCATCTGTGTTGTTGCTCATCCTCCACAGGAACAGAAGCCCACCTTTCACGTGTTCACTCTGTTCCCATGTTTGTTTACTCCCCTTTATCTTTAACCACTTTCGATGTTGACACTGGCAGCAATTCTCCCATCGGGAGACTAAGTCCCGACGCCGGAGTGAAAACCGGAGTGTTTCACTCCGGCGTCGGAGGCCATTCCCAGCCCCCTATTCTCCCGCCCCCGGGGGGGCTAGGAGCGGCGCCGCGTCATTTACCCGCGCCGGGCCTTGGCACTGCATAAAAGCGGTGCCGCGTAAATGACGCGACCGGCGCCGCGTAAATGACGTCACCAGAGCATGCGCGGCCGCCCCGCAAGAAGATGGCGGATCGATCTTGCGGGGCAGCGGAGGAAAGGAGGTCCTCCTTCAGAGAGGCCGGCCCGCCGATCGGTGGGCACCGATCGTGGGCCAGACCCCTTTTGAGCCCCCCCCCCCCCCCGGTGCAGGAACCCCCCCTCACCCCCCCCACAGGCTGCCCCCCCCCCAGTGTTCCCGCGCTGTTCCCGCCGGCAGCGACCAGGTGTGGATGGCGCCGGCGGGACCACCTGTCGTGTTGGGCGGGCCACTCGGCCCATCCAGGCCGGAGAATCGCCGCCCACCCATTACCAACAGCAAGCACCGATTCTCCCAGCGGCCAGCCGTGATTCGCGCCACGCCGGTTTGGGGGGAGGGGTGGGGGAATCGCGTGCAGGCGTCGGGGCGGCATGGCGGGACTTGTGCGGCGCCCGGGCGATTCTCCCACCCGGCGTGGGGGGGGGGGGGGGGGGGGGGAGAATTCCGCCCACTATCTCTGCTTGACTGATTAATTCTGTATTGAGTTTCACACCCTCCACGGAAAAAGATTGCCAAATATATCTCTTAATATTCAATCCATGGCACTTGTCCTTTGTCACGACAACCCGGACTATTGTGCGGTCAATTCCAGCCCCACTTGACCAGGAACATAGAACATAGAACATAGAAAATACAGCACAGAACAGGCCCTTCGGCCCACGATGTTGTGCCGAACCTTTGTCCTAGATTAATCATAGATTATCATTGAATCTACAGTGCAGAAGGAGGCCATTCGGCCCCACTGAGTCTGCACCAGCTCTTGGAAAGAGCACCCTACCCAAACTCAACACCTCCACCCAACACCAAGGGCAATTTGGACATTAAGGGCAATTTATCATTGGCCAATTCACCTAACCCGCACATCTTTGGACTGTGGGAGGAAACCGGAGCACCCGGAGGAAACCCACGCAGACACGGGGAGGACGTGCAGACTCCGCACAGACAATGACCCAAGCCGAAATCGAACCTGGGACCATGGATCTGTGAAGCAATTGTGCTATCCACAATGCTACCGTGCTGCCCTTAAGAACAAATAAATCTACACTATATCATTTTCCCGTAATCCATGTACCTATCCAACAGCTGCTTGAAGGTCACTAATGTTTCCGACTCAACTACTTCCACAGGCAGTGCATTCCATGCCCCCACTACTCTCTGGGTAAAGAACCTACCTCTGATATCCCTCCTATATCTTCCACCTTTCACCTTAAATTTATGTCCCCTTGTAATGGTGTGTTCCACCTGGGGAAAAAGTCTCTGACTGTCTACTCTATCTATTCCCCTGATCATCTTATAAACCTCTATCAAGTCGCCCCTCATCCTTCTCCGCTCTAATGAGAAAAGGCCTAGCACCCTCAACCTTTCCTCGTAAGACCTACTCTCCATTCCAGGCAACATCCTGGTAAATCTTCTTTGCACCTTTTCCAGAGCTTCCACATCCTTCCTAAAATGAGGCGACCAGAACTGTACACAGTACTCCAAATGTGGCCTTACCAAAGTTTTGTACAGCTGCATCATCACCTCACGGCTCTTAAATTCAATCCCTCTGTTAATGAACGCGAGCACACCATAGGCCTTCTTAACAGCTCTATCCACTTGAGTGGCAACTTTCAAAGATGTATGAACATAGACCCCAAGGTCTCTCTGCTCCTCCACAATGCCAAGAACTCTACCGTTAACCCTGTATTCCGCATTCATATTTGTCCTTCCAAAATGGACAACCTCACACTTTTCAGGGTTAAACTCCATCTGCCACTTCTCAGCCCAGCTCTGCATCCTATCTATGTCTCTTTGCAGCCGACAACAGCCCTCCTTACTATCCACAACTCCACCAATCTTCGTATCGTCTGCAAATTTACTGACCCACCCTTCAACTCCCTCATCCAAGTCATTAATGAAAATCACAAACAGCAGAGGACCCAGAACTGATCCCTGCGGTACACCACTGGTAACTGGGATCCAGGCTGAATATTTGCCATCCACCACCACTCTCTGACTTCTATCGGTTAGCCAGTTCGTTATCCAACTGGCCAAATTTCCCACTATCCCATGCCTCCTTACTTTGTGCATAAGCCTACCATGGGGAACTTTATCAAATGCCTTACTAAAATCCATGTACACTACATCCACTGCTTTACCTTCATCCACATGCTTGGTCACCTCCTCAAAGAATTCAATAAGATTTGTAAGGCAAGACCTACCCCTCACAAATCCGTGCTGACTATCCCTAATCAAGCAGTGTCTTTCCAGATGCTCAGAAATCCTATCCTTCAGTACCCTTTCCATTACTTTGCCTACCACCGAAGTAAGACTAACTGGCCTGTAATTCCCAGGGTTATCCCTAGTTCCTTTTTTGAACAGGGGCACGACATTCGCCACTCTCCAATCCCCTGGTACCACCCCTGTTGACAGTGAGGACGAAAAGATAATTGCCAACGGCTCTGCAATTTCATCTCTTGCTTCCCATAGAATCCTTGGATATAACCCGTCAGGCCCGGGGGACTTGTCTATCCTCAAGTTTTTCAAAATGCCCAACACATCTTCCTTCCTAACAAGTATTTCATCGAGCTTACCAATCTGTTTCACACTGTCCTCTCCAACAATATCGCCCCTCTCATTTGTAAATACAGAAGAAAAGTACTCATTCAAGACCTCGCCTATCTCTTCAGACTCAATACACAATCTCCCGCTACTGTCCTTGATCGGACCTACCCTCGCTCTAGTCATTCTCATATTTCTCACATATGTGTAAAAGGCCTTGGGGTTTTCCTTGATCCTACCCGCCAAAGATTGTTCATGCCCTCTCTTAGCTCTCCTAATCCCTTTCTTCAGTTCCCTCCTGGCTATCTTGTATCCCTCCAATGCCCTGTCTGAACCTTGTTTCCTCAGCCTTACATAAGTCACCTTTTTCCTCTTAACAAGGCATTCAACCTCTCTTGTCAACCATGGTTCCCTCACTCGACCATCTCTTCCCTGCCTGACAGGGACATACATATCAAGGACACGTAGCACCTGTTCCTTGAACAAGTTCCACATTTCACTTGTGTCCTTCCCTGCCAGCCTATGTTCCCAACTTATGCACTTCAATTCTTGTCTGACAACATCGTATTTACCCTTCCCCCAATTGTAAACCTTGCCCTGTTGCACGTACCTATCCCTCTCCATTACTAAAGTGAAAGTCACAGAATTGTGGTCACTATCTCCAAAATGTTCCCCCACTAACAAATCGATCACTTGCCCTGGTTCATTACCCAGTACTAAATCCAATATTGCCCCTCCTCTGGTCGGACAATCTACATACTGTGTTAGAAAAGCTTCCTGGACACACTGCACAAACACCACCCCATCCAAACTATTTGATCTAAAGAGTTTCCACTCAATATTTGGGAAGTTAAAGTCGCCCATGACTACCACCCTATGACTTCTGCACCTTTCCAAAATCTGTTTCCCAATCTGTTCCTCCACATCTCTGCTACTATTGGGGGGCCTATAGAAAACTCCTAACAAGGTGACTGCTCCTTTCCTATTTCTGACTTCAACCCATACTACCTCAATAGGGTGATACTCCTCGAACTGCCTTTCTGCAGCTGTTATACTATCTCGAATTAATAATGCCACCCCCCCACCTCTTTTACCACCCTCCCTAATCTTATTGAAACATCTATAACCAGGGACCTCCAACAACCATTTCTGCCCCTCTTCTATCCAAGTTTCCGTGATGGCCACTTGTCAACCATACAGGGGAAATTAGATTTTATTTAAAATACCCATACCCTTGGTTGAGCCCAAATAAGCTAAAGTCGGCAGGGTTGTAATGTTAACACAAACTATGTTTTATTATGTAGTGTTAAAATTAAACTGACAGAATATAACTGACCAAATCCCTTCCCCAAACCCCTTTTCCTAACTATCCCACTCTCTCTATACACACACAGAAATAAACAACAGAGGGGAAAGGGTGGTTGACAAATATTAATAAAAATGAAAGGATAAAGGATCTCTGCACTGGGACGACTTCCGGTTAATGTCTTTCTCAAGTTCAGGCTTTTGTTTTGATACTTCTTCCTTCTAGGCTTGAGATGGTTTTCTCTGCCAAGGTTTTCTATTTTCTCTGCAGTTTCAGCCCATTTTAAGTTCACAGCAAAGATGTGCCAGACACTCAATGGTTTTAGAACTATAAAGCAATAAGCAATACTTTCGCTTCAGCAAGCAAGAGAGAGAGCGTGTTCCTCTTCCAAGGTCTAATCACTTCACCCAAGTTCTCTCAGAAAGCATCACACAGGAACAATCACTGACTGTTGTCAGGCAGAACACTGTCTCTGGCTAACCCACCGTTGCCAGTTAGTCAAATGAACTGACTTCCTCCAAAACTGATTCCTAAGATTAACTCAGCGCTGAAGAGTCTCGCCTCTCCTCTCGAAACATAAAACCTGGGACCACAATGTCCGGACAAGCAGGCTGCTTCTGTCTGAATCTTCTCCTTAAAGACACAACCCGATTATGGAACTCCATCATTTTAAGCATCTCCTATCAAGTCACCAAATAGGAATTCTTCAGCCTCCCAGCTGCATGTTTCTCGCCGTCAGAAGGCGGTGCGACGTTCGCTGGGGACGAGATTCTCTGCTCCAGCTGCTGTCAATGGTATTTCCCATTGAAGCCACCATGCGGTGCTGGGAAGCCCGTGGGCAGGGGTGCACTGTCGCCGTGACCAGCGAATCCCACCGGCAGCGGACGGCCAGATAATTCTGACCCACAATTCTAAGCAGCACAGCACGGGAAAGATATTGCGGTAATGGAGAGGGGCACAGGACAGACTCACTGGGAAGCTGCCTGGATGAATAAATAAAAATATGAAAAGGCATGAAAGATTGGGATTGTCTTCATTAAATTGGATGAGATTATGGGTTGAATTATGTGTTACTGCCAGCAGAGGCTCGCTCCTGGTGTCCACTGGCACTAGGCATGCTGTGCCAGGGTAGGATTCCTTCCTCTTCCATGCATATTTATGTATGGAGGAGAGCTTGCGGAATTCTGTCAGAATCCTGGCATCAGACTGCCGCTGAAAATGCTTTCTGGCACTTAGCTGCTTTTCATATGGTGAGGAGCTGTCAATCATAGCAAGAGTGTTTCTAAACATCGTGGTTAGCAACAAAGCAGGGTAATGGAAATGCATTCAAGTGTGAAGGGATAGATAGATGGACAATATATCAAGCAGCTGTCTATGGAATAATAAAACTCAATCATTGGATAATTTGCATTTCAAAGGCTGTCAAGGGATTTCAAACCATTAGAAATGTACTTGGCTGTTGAGGAAACCTCTGGCACTTGTGACAGCTGTTGCTTTAAACACTTTTGTCTGAGGCAGCAGGTGTTGGAAAAGGGTAAGTGAAAAAGCAGTGATTTTTCACTCTACTGCCTGGACTGCTCCAGCTTTCAGGCAGGGGTGACTGATGGGGGTGTGATGGGGGTGGAGGTTCTCTGTTGGGGCATTCTGATGGTGGTGGTCTCTGTTGGGTGGATCTGATGTGGGACATGGGGATGATCAGACAGGGGAGGCAGGATTTGGGTTGTGAGGGGGAGGGGAGCCTTCAGATGGACTTTGGGGGCACCTCCATTATGCACTGACCCCCGTTGAACCATCGCGGGGTCTTCTGCGTCAGGGCCATGCTTGAAAATACCTTCACCAACTCACGCCCGGGTGAATCCTGACTGAGACTACTGGAGCAGCATGGGGGCCGAGAGGATCGAGCTTCCAGCCTGTTAATCAGATGCAAATGGGTGAAAATGACCTATTTGAGTCCTCCTGGTGGCGTGGGGCGTGTAGCTCGCTGCTGCCGCTGGCGGGGAACGGGAGCGTCGGAACGGCCGCGAATCCTGTTTTTCAGCCGCCGCTCGAATCTCGGCCGGATCGGGAAAACCCGTCAGCGACAGCAGGCAACGGAGAATCCATCCCATAATTACTACTTCAACCACAATAATACAGCTCAAATTTACTGATATTGAATTCCATCAACTTTATTTTTGCCCATTTCATCATCACTGTGATTCTTATTTAGGTTTCATCACATTCGGGCGCTGTTCCCTCCAGTCCTATATCCAAATTGGTGATGTATGCACTGAGCAGGGAGTCCCAGAACAGAATGAGTTCACTTCCAACCACAACAACGAGCAATTATCCTTAACTGTTGCCACTTCTGACCTGCTTTTAAACCCGGTTTTGCACTGTGCCTCAATCCCGTATCCTCAATCTTCTCTCATCGTCTCCTATGAGACTCCAGGGGCTGGTTTAGCACACTGGGCTGAATAGCTGGCTTTTAAAGCAGACCAAGCAGGCCAGCAGCACGGTTCAATTCCCGTACGCAGCCTCCCCGAACAGGCGCCGGAATGTGGCGACTAGGGGCTTTTCACAGTAACTTCATTGAAGCCTACTTGTGACAATCAGCGACTTTCATTTCATTTCGTATGTGATACCCTGCCAAAGACTTTCGGAAAGTCTCTGATTCCCCCGCCCACTATATCATTCACCGCCTCCAACAGCCTGATCAGGTTTTCCATGAACAATTCCCCCCTTATTTTTCTTTATTCTTTAGTGGGACGTGGACATCACTAACCAGGCCAGCGCCTGTCGTCCATCACTAATTGACCCTGATGGTCAGTCATCTTCCCGAATACACCTGAATGGCTTTATTGGCTATTTCAGGGGGCAGTTAAGAGTCACCCACATTGCTGGGGGTTTGGACTTGCATGTGGGGCAGATCAGGTAAGGTGGATGATTCCTCTCCCTGAAGGAGACATTAGATTATGAAGTTCCTTTTGGCAGTTTCACATCATTTTCTCTGCATTTGTAGATTTTGCCTTTAAATAAAGAATCCTAAATTTCCAGTGATTGATGGTCCTGTGAGCAAAGGTACTGAAGGGCTGTTTTTTCTTGGTGGGAGGAAGAGGGGAAATGTAATTATTCATAAACTATTCAAGCATTAGCCAATTAAACCGTTATAGTTTGTTCTAGTCTCGTGTTTTTTTCCAATTAAGGGACAATTTTAGCGTGGCCAATCCACCTAACCTGCACATCTTTGGGTTTTGGGGGTGAGAGCCATGCAGACGCGGGGAGAATGTGCAAACTCCACACAGACAGTGACCTGGGGCCGGGATCGAACCCGGGTCCTCGGTGCTGTGAGGCAGCAGTGCTAACCACTGCGCCACCGTGCCATCCTTAGTCTAGTGATAATATGCACATCAACCAACCACAGAACAAAGTGGGAAACCAAATCAAAATTATCTTAAATGTCCGGACTTCACAGAATCATTACGGCACAGAAGGAGGCAATTCGGCCCATTACATCAGCACCGGCTCTGTAAACAAGCATCGTGATGTAGTGCCGTTCCCCCGCTTTTTCCCCGTAACCCTGCACATTGTTTCTGTTCAAATAATCATCTGATGTCCTCTTGAATACCTCGACTGAACCTGCCTTCACCACAATTCCAGGAAGTGAATTCCAGACCCCAATCATTTGCTGTGTGAGAAAGTTTCTTCTTTTATATGCCTGTATTTTCTACCTGACACCTGTCATAAGCACTTTATTTTCTTCATCTTAATTTCTATCTCCATTTTCGACATGGGAGCTCTGGCTTAGTTTGCCCTACATTTGCCGTTTGAGAGAGCTTCTAAACTTCCAGATTAAAAGTTTTATTTCGCTTCTGGCCACTGTCGGCACAGTAGTTAAATGAATGTGGAATTAACGGTACGAGGAAACCCAAACCATTCATTCAATCACTCATTGGATTGAAACTACTTCTGCATTTTGATCATGCTGTCAACTCTTGATGCATGGGCCCCCACAGTTACAGAACACTGTTGTTGGGTATAAATAAATAAGACACGCTGACCTTATTCGCTCCTGCAGTGTGAAGACATTCAGACTGTGCCAATTTCTAAGCCGATTAAATACATTAATAAACAGTCAATCTTCTCCCAGTGAGCCAGAGTGCATGTTCTGACAGCGATGTTCTACTGTGCAATGGCCATTGTATTGCAATACAGTTAATCTTCCAATTGCTTCAATGATAAACATCTCTTCCTGGAACTCCGTGTCTGCTTCATTCCCATTCTAACCACATGCAGAGTTCTTTTTGACTGTCTCATTTCTCTATCTGTAACTGCTATTTCACAATGTTTTTAATGTGCTGTCTGTATAGCTCCGACTGATATTTTGCATAAACCCCGTTTTTTCATTGTCCGTAATGCCATTCGCATGTATTTTAACTTGCGGCCCCACAAAGATCTCTTATTCGGGAGGAAACTGGATTACGTCAAACTGAACCTGATTTAAAAAAAATTACATTTAATCAATTTGAGACTTGGCCGATATTTAACAAATCCTCATTTTTGTTTTGTGCGATGATTTTTAATGCCATGTTGCACCTGACCCATCGGCCCAAGATCAAAAATACCTTCCCGTCAAATACTCCTTTCACTTCTGAAAGCTTAAAGTATGGGAAATATTATCTGGCACAGATTTGAAATGCTTCTCAATAACCCGTGAGTCTTTACACCGGAGATTAACCTGCAAGCTAACAACTGACTCCCAATCATCCACACTTCCAAATATTGCACAGCTTCCTGACAGGCTCACATATAAAGGATGACACCGTCTCTCAGAAAGGTTAATTGTCTGAGACGGCAAGGCTTCAGGGCGAAGGTTCAGATTGTTCAGAATAGGTTAGAGGATGGCGTACGCAATTTCTAGTAGACAAGGCCTTTCTTTGTGTTCACACTGTGTGTAGTTCCTTGATACAACAGGACGATTGACATTTACGCTCACCTCCTTCACTGCCTGTATTTTTATCTGTATTTAAAATTCTTATGACCTGCTGCCCAAGTATAGGTCACTCCACGTTCAACAGCAGAGCATCCTGATTAGTCCAGTCTCAATGTGCTTGAGCCTTACTTTTTTTTAGGAATTGTGGTGATTTCTGCTTTTTCATCTGGATCCTCCTCTCAGCAATCCCCCAAGATGGGAAGTAGGGAGTCACAAGGATGCCAGATGTTGGAATACATTAGGTGTGTTGAATGTGTTCTAAGATGAAGCCATCAGTTCAGATCTCTGAAACCTTCCCTCAGGAATCCCTCTCCATATTAGCTGAAGATCTTTGCCCAAGGGAGTTGGCCGATAGTTTATGGTTTATCACCTGAGTCGGCGGCCCCATAGCTACATTGCAAGCTTGAAGCATTCCCAACTTGGGTTGAGAATCCATGAGCTGGCCCCCATGTTATCAGAGTTACGCTCCCTTGAATTAGGATTAAATTATTCGGCTATCACATTGTCCACTTTGATTTTTGGGCGTCACGGTAGCGCAGTGGTTAGCACTGTTGCTTCACAGCGCCAGGCTCCCAGGTTCGATTCCCACTTGGGTCACTGTCTGTGCAGAGTCTGCACGTTCTTCCCGTGTCTGCGTGGGTTTCCTCCGGGTGCTCCGGTTCCCTCCCATGGTCCCAAAAGACGTGCTTGATGGGTAAATTGGACATTCTGAATTCTCCCTCTGTGTACCCGAACAGGCGCCAGAATGTGGCAACTAGAGGATTTTCACAGTAACTTCATTGCAGTGTTTTTTTAAAAAATCTTTTTATTCTCATTTTCAGCAATAAACAACCAAAGAAAAAACAAACAACAAGTACAGTAACAATCCCCCACACACAAACCGCACCCCGTTCAATATATAGACCAGAACAGGTAAAAAAACAAATTAACAATCAATCTGTAAACAGTGCAACCAAAAACAACAATACCGCCGACCCCCTCTCCCTAATGTTCAATGGCAACCAATTCTCGGAAATGCATAATAAACAGCCCCCCCCCCCCCATGAATTGGGAAACCTATACTTCGTCTTCTTTAGCTGAGACTTCGCCTTCCCGAGAGTCAAAGAAATTCAAGTAGGTCTCTCTCCGCCAAGGGTGTCACAGGATGGAAAAGCTGACCTCCACCCAAACAGGACCCGCCTCCGGGCAATCAGCGAGGCAAAGGCTAACATCGGCCCCGGCACCTGCCCGCCACCTGAGCCATTCTGCCCCCCCCCCCGAAAAAAGCCGCTAGAGGCCCTGGTTCTAAGTTCATGAGCACTACCCCCGAGATGACACTGAAAACCTCCCCCGAACAAACCCCTCTCTCACCACCACCTCCCCCTCCGATCCGTCATCATAACTCCAGGCCCTGCCCACTGGGCTTGGCCCGCCCCGACCCATTGTTACCAAGACATTGAATGTCTTGTCAAGAGGAAGAAGGGGGCTTATGTAAGAATGAGAAAACAAGGTTCAGTTAGGGCACTTGAGGGATACAAGGCAGCTAGAAAGGAGCTCAAGAAAGGGCTTAGGAGAGCTAGGAGGGGGCATGAGACGTCCTTGGCGGGTAGGATCAAGGAAAACCCCCAAGGCTTTTTACACTTGTGTGAGGAATAAAAGAATGACCAAGGTGAAGTTAGGGCCGGTCAAGGACAGTAGTGGGAACGTGTGCATGGAGTCTGAAGATATAGGAGAGGCCCTAAATGAATACTTTTCTTCAGTGTTCACAAAGGAGAAGGGGGCCATGTTGTTGAGGAGGATAGTGCTATACAGGCTGGTAGGCTGGAGGAGGTAGATATTCGGAAGGAAGATGTGTTAGAAATGTTGAGAATCCTGAGGATAGATAAGTCCCCAGGGCCTGATAGGATACATCCTAGGCTTCTTTGGGAGGCGAGGGATGAGATTGCAGAGCCTTTGACCTTTATGTCCTCACTGTCTACAGGGATAGTGCCAGAAGACTGGAGAGAGGCGAATGTTGTCCCCTTGTTCAAGAAAGGGAATAGGTATAACCCTGGGAATTATAGGCCGGTTAGTCTCACTTCGGTCATAGGTAAATTATTGGAAAGGGTCCTGAGGGATAGGATTTATGATCATTTGGAAAGATACCAGCTTAATCCAGGATAGTCAGCACGGATTTGTGAGGGGTAAGTCTTGCCTCACAAGTTTTGATTGTATTCTTTGAGGAGGTAACTAAGTACCTAGATGAAGGTAGAGAAGTTGATGTTGTATACATGGATTTTAGTAAGGCGTTTGACAAGGTGCCCCATGGTCGGCTCATGCAGAAAGTAAGGAGGCATGGCATAGAGGGAAATTTGGCCGAGGATCAGTAACTGGCTATCACATAGAAGACAGAGGGTGGTGGTAGATGGTAAATTTTCATTCTGGAGACCAGTCACCAGCAGTGTACCACAGGGATCAGTGCTGGGTCCTCTGCTATTTGTGATTTTTATCAATGACTTGAATGATGGAGTTGAAGGTTGGGTTAGTAAATTTGCTGATGATACCACGATTGGTGGAGTAGTGGATAATGTGGAGGGATGTTGTAGGCTGCAAAGAGACATTGATAGGATGCAGAGCTCGGCTGAAAAGTGGCAGATGGAGTTTAACCCTGATAAGTGTGAGGTGATTCATTTTGATAGGACAAATTTGAATGCGGATTACAGGATTAACAGCAGGGTTCTGAAGAATGTGGAGGAGCAGAGAGATCTCGGAATTCATGTCCATAGATCTCTGAAAGTTGCCACCCAAGTGGATAGAGCCGTGAAGAAAGCCTATAGTGTGTTAGCATTTATTAACAGGGGGATTGAGTTTAAGAGCCGTGAGGTTATGCTGCAACTTGGGGCAGCACGGTAGCCTTGTGGATAGCACAATTGCTTCACAGCTCCAGGGTCCCAGGTTCGATTCCAGCTTGGGTCACTGTCTGTGCGGAGTCTGCGCATCCTCCCCGTGTGTGCGTGGGTTTCCTCCGGGTGCTCCGGTTTCCTCCCACAGTCCAAAGATGTGCAGGTTAGGTGGATTGGCCATGATAAATTGCCCTTAGTGTCCAAAAATTGCCCTTAGTGTTGGGTGGGGTTACTGGGTTATGGGGATAGGATGGCGATGTTGACCTTGGGTAGGGTGATCTTTCCAAGAGCCGGTGCAGACTCGATGGGCCGAATGGCCTCCTTCTGCACTGTAAATTCTGTCTGTCTGTAAACTGTACAAGACCTTGGTTAGACCACATTTGGAGTATTGTGTACAGTTCTGGTACGCGACTCCTGACGGCTTTAGCATACATGTCGAGTCATGCCAGATTCATCAGTCGCATTCACAAGACAGCCCCGAACGTCACCCAAGCACAACGCAATGCCATCCACGCTCCCAAGACCAACCGCAGCATCGTCATCAAACCAGCAAAGGAGGGGCCACTGTCATACTGAACAGAACGGACTACTGCAAAGAAGTATACCGACAACTGAACAACCAAGAACACTACAGACAGTTACCCGCAGATCCGACCAAGGAACACATCCGCCAACTTAACAGACTGATCAAGATCTTGGATCCAGACCTTCAGAGCACCCTACGTGCTCTCATCCCACGTACTCCACGCATTGGAGATCTCTACTGCCTCCCGAAAATACACAAGGCTAACACACTAGGCCGCCCTATCGTTTCAGGCAATGGGACCCTGTGTGAGAACCTCTCTGGCTACATCGAGGGCATCTTGAAACCCATCGTACAAGGTACGCCCAGCTTCTGTCGTGACACGACGGACTTCCTACAGAAACTCAGCACCCATGGACCAGTTGAACCAGGAACATTCCTCGTCACAATGGACGTCGCGGCACTCTACACCAGCATCCCCCATGACGACGGCATTGCTGCAACAGCCTCAGTACTCAACACCGACAACTGCCAATCTCCAAACGCAATTCTGCAACTCATCCGCTTCATTCTGGATCACAACGTCTTCACCTTCGACAACAAGTTCTTCATCCAGACGCACGGAACAGCCATGGGGACCACATTCGCACCCCAATACGCCAACATCTTCATGCACAAGTTTGAACAAGACCTACTCACCGCACAGGACCTTCAACCAACGTTATACACCAGATACATCAATGACATTTTTTTACTTTGGACCCACGGCGAAGAATCACTGAAACGACTACACGATGACATCAATAAGTTCCATCCAACCATCAGACTCACCATGGACTACTCTCCAAAATCAGTCGCATTCTTGGACACATTCGTCTCCATCAAGGACGGTCACCTCAGCACTTCGCTTTACCGCAAGCCCACGGATAACCTCACGATGCTCCATTTCTCCAGCTTCCACCCTAAACACATTAAAGAAGCCATCCCCTAGGGACAAGCACTCCGTATACACAGGATCTACTCAGACGAGGAGGAGCGTAACAGACATCTACAGACATTGAAAGATGCCCTCGTACGAACGGGATATGGCGCTCGACTCATCGATAGACAGTTCCAACTCGCCACAGCAAATAAACGCACCAACCTCCTCAGAAGACAAACACGGGACACAACCGACAGAATACCCTTTGTCGTCCAGTACTTTCCCGGAGCGGAGAAACTACGACATCTTCACAGCTTTCCAACACGTCATCGATGAAGATTGAACATCTTGCCAAGGTCATCCCCACACCCCCACTACTTGCCTTCAAACAACCGCGCAACCTCAAACGAACCATTGTTTGCAGCAAACTACCCAGCCCTCAGAACAGTGACCACAACACCACACAACCCTGTCATGGCAATCTCTGCAAGACGTGCCAGATCATCGAAATGGATACCACCATTACACGTCAGAACACCACTCACCAGGTACGCGGTACATACTCGTGCGACTCGGCCAACGTTGTCTACCTCATACGCTGCAGGAAAGGATATCCCACAGCGTGGTACATTGGCGAGACCATGCAGACGCTGCGACAACGAATGAACGGACATCGCGCGACAATCACCAGGCAGGAATGTTCCCTTCCAGTCGGGGAACACTTCAGCAGTCAAGGGCATTCAGCCTCTGATCTCCAGGTAAGCGTTCTCCAAGGAGGCCTTCAGGACGCGCGACAACGCAGAATCGCCGAGCAGAAGCTTATAGCCAAGTTCCGCACACATGAGTGCGGCCTCAACCGGGACCTGGGATTCATGTCGCATTACATTCATCCCCCACCATCTGGCCTGCGAAATCCTACCAACTGTCCTGGCTTGACACAATTCACACCTCTTTAACCTGGGGTTACCCCTTCTCTGGATCTGTAAAGATTTAATCACCTGCTAATGCTCGTATTCCAAGCATTGTCTGGCATCTTTGAATTTGTCTATATATGTGTTTCTGGAACAGACCTCTTCATTCACCTGAGGAAGGAGCAGCGCTCCAAAAGCTAGTGACATCGAAACAAACCTGTTGGACATTAACCTGGTGTTGTAAGACTTCTTACTGTGCTCACCCCAGTCCAACGCCGGCATCTCCACATTATCAAAATGAAAATCGCTTATTGTCACAAGTAGGCTTCAAATGAAAAGCCCCTAGTCGCCACATTCCAGCGCTTGTTTGGGGAGGCTGGTACGGGAATTGAACCCGCGCTGCTGGCCTTGTTCTGCTTTACAAGCCAGCTGTTTAGCCCACTGTGCTAAACCAGATATGACAATCTTGCGTTGATGGCCGTGTGTCCACTCTAACAAAATCTTTCATACTGTTCAATTTCCTCCATTAGATCAGGGAAAGATACTTTTTTAAAAAATTACTCATTTTAAATGATAGATTTTTGAAATTGGTGTGAGGCCTGCAGCATCGGAAACCGTTTAAAAAAAAAAAACTTTTTTCCAATTAAGGGGCAATTTAGCGTGTCACATCTTTTTGGGCTGAGGGGACACGGGGAGAATGTGCAAACTCCACACGGACAGTGACCCGGGGCCGGGTTCGAACCCGGGTCCGCGGCGCCCGTGAGGCTGCAGTGCTAACCACTGCGCCACCTGTCCCACCCGAGGGAAAAGATAATTAATCAGTTCCTCCTTTTCTCATTGGTATCACCTTGCAGCTCTGCATCACCCTTGTGAATCTTTTTTGGAACCTTTTGCTGACTCTATAATCCTGTCTGCAATATGGCGCCCAGAACGGCACGCATGGAGGAGCAGTAAAGGAAATTTAGTTTGCCCGCTACAAATCAAGTTAGGCAGGGAATAAATCCTTATGAAACCTCACATAGGCTAAGAAGTACTCAAACTCAAAAGCACAACTTCAGTGATTTGTGTGTTGAATGACAAGCTCTTGCTTGAGAACCAATATAACCTAATCCTGTCTGTCAGAGAGAAAAATTGATTTCCATCTTTTTAGTCAGCTCGGAACACAACTTGGCCAATAAACCAGAATGAGAGCGTAGACGTGTCAGGGAACATTGGGAGTAGCCAGAGTAAATTGGTGTCACAGGCAATGAATTGCAGGTGTTATTCGATTAAAAAGCTGATTTCTAAACTCGAACTTGCACAGCGGGTTATGAAATGTGTAAGTGTGGGACTTGATATAGTTGCCTGTGTGATTCACCACCAGCTACCCTCCCCATCCCATGCGTATCACCATCTGGTACTAATAACTCGTTTATCACTTTTGTTACTGAACAGAAAGAAAGAATTTCCAAAAACATATAAAAGCTGGAATTCAGTCGAAACCTTATCTACAACAAACATGCATCGTCTTACCTCGAGCCACACACAGGGAATATAGCCCAGCGCTCACATTATGGTCCAACTTGTCGGATATCCCAGCATCAAATTTATGGCGTCAGACATTGCTGTACTGCCGGGGAAACTGTTCAGAAATAGAGAAGCTCGCATTCTTTGGGTTTTACAGCAAATGATCAACACTTTGGATATTTACTTTGCAGGCTTAGCACTCAAGTTCTGTGCTTCGCTTCGAACACGGCACGATCTTCCTCACAACATACCGTGTGCTTGTGTGTGCGATGTGTGTATTTGTGTGCGATGTGTGTATTTGTGTGTGTGTGTGGTGTGTGTATTTGTGTGTGTATGTGTGGTGTGTGTATTTGTGTGTGCTGTGTGTATTTGTGTGTGTGGTGTGTGTATTTGTGTGTGCTGTGTGTATTTGTGTGTGTGTGTGTGGTGTGTGTATTTGTGTGTGTATGTGTGTGTGTGGTGTGTGTATTTGTGTGTGCTGTGTGTGGTGTGTGTATTTGTGTGTGCTGTGTGTATTTGTGTCTGCGTGTGGTGTGTGTGTATGTGTGTGTGGTGTGTGTATTTGTGTGTGCTGTGTGTATGTGTGTGGTGTGTGTATTTGTATGTGCGTGTGCGATGTGGCTGGTTTAGCACAGTGGGCTAAGACAGCTGGCTTGTAATGCAGATCAAGACTAGCAGCACGGGTTCAATTCCCATACCGGCCTCCCCGAATAGGCACCAGAATGTGGCAACTACGGGCTTTTCACAGTAATTTCATTGAAGCCTACTTGTGACAATAAGTGATTATTATATGGGCCTGGTTTAGCATAGGGCTAAATTGCTGGCTTTGAAAGCAGACCAAGGCAGGCCAGCAGCACGGTTCAATTCCCGCACCAGCCTCTCCGAACAGGCGCCGGAATGTGGCGACTAGGGGCTTTTCACAGTAACTTCATTTGAAGCCTACTTGTGACAATAAGCGATTTTCATTTTCATATTTGTGTGTGATGTATGTGTATTTGTGTGTGTGTGTATTTGTGTGTGTGTGTGATGTGTGTATTTGTGTGTGTGTGTGTGATGTGATGTGTGTATTTGTGTGTGTGATGTGTGTATTTGTGTGTGTGTGTGTATTTGTGTGTGTGATGTGAGTATTTGTGTGTGTGTGATGTGCCTATTTGTGTGTGTGTGATGTGTGTATTTGTGTGTGTGATGTGTATATTTGTGTGTGTGTGTGATGTGTGTATTTGTGTCTGTGGTGTGTGTGTGCAAAATAAGTCGTTTGATATGCAATTCCCAGAACTCAATCCAGCGACTTAATGAAGGCACAGAGCGCAAATAAATAGAGGAATACAAAATATTCAGTTAAAATACTGAGTGTGAAAGTCAAGACGAAGCAGAGTTTTGTTTTTTAGGAATGTCTTCTTTGGTTGAGTTAAGTGTTTCGGTCAGATTACTCTATCGCCTCCTTGTAGATTTATTCATAGTTCAGACCTATAGCGCGTCAATCCAGTCACTCTCCTCTGGGATGTTCAGTCTAAGAGGGAAGGATTCTCCAATGGGGTTTAACCACAATGCAGCAATGGGGATTCTGTCTGATCGCTTTGTCACTTCTGAAGGAGAACTGACAACACGTTTTCCTTTGCTAAAAGCCCTGCACCTAAGTCCTTTAGAAACCCATTGCTCCATTGCACTGTTCAAAGCACAGGTAAGAGCATTAACGTTTACAGTTCACCAACGATAACACGATCTGAAGTTCTGCAAGAATGTTTTGAGTGTGATACAAAATCGAATCAATTTGAAGATGGAACATTAAAAAAAAATGATATTTCTACTCTTATGTGATTTTTAAAAAATAAGCGATTAAACTGGAACAAGGGGGCAGAGGTTGCTTTTCTACTGAAGCAATCAGGGTTGGGTGAGGTGGGGGTTGTTCATGAACTGACTAAGCAATTAGCCCGTGGCTGTCAGACCGGGTTATCCATCAACGATAACCACTAAAACATTCACCGGACTCTGATAGCTATCTGAGCTGGAGCGAAGTGACTTCCTAACCAGATCAGACCCACTACGTTCACCATATTCAGCTTTCGATTTTCAGGCAAAATGCATTTTTTCGCAAGGGCGAAAGTTGCATTCTGAGAACGGTGGGGTGGACTCAAGATTGAGTCTGCAAGGCCTGGGATGTTCAAGCAAAATGCAGAGCTTTACTTAGAAGATGTTAACACGGCAGGCTGCAGTGACAGACTGCCCATTTGCCCACGCAAACGGCCATTGGCATCATCTCCACTGGCATCATGCAATCGATTTCTGATCAGCAGCAAGGTTGCTGAGGAAATGTTAAAAACACGAGGAATACACAACAAATAGGGCTCTCGATGGACTTTTAATTGGCCGGAGTTTTCCCCATTCCTCGATAACACAACTGTCAAGAAATTCTCCACAATTTAAGAGAAAAAAATCCATCCATGGCCACGCGCCTCCCTACCCTACAATCTCCTCCAAGTCAAACCAAATTAAGGTGCACGCCACATCGCCAACTCCGCATTTGCTTGCTCACAATAACAAACATTTCTTGCTGACGCCTGTGAAAGCTGCTTAAGTGGATTGAAATACAACTCGCAGATCAAAATGTCCTCAAAGCCTGGGGTAGAGGTTTGTCACCAGCTGTGGTACAGAAATGGTCAGGGTCTCTTCAGTTTTAGTGGCTTCGCTGAAGCTGAGATTAACGCAATATTAATGTGCTTCGGGGTTCAATTTGCTGCAAAACCTGGGTTGCTTTAGAATGGAAAATGCAGTAACTTACGGAGTTTCCTACTGTTTCTTAGTCGCTGACTGGTATTTTTTTTTAAACTTGCTCCTTATCAGGTCTCACCTCCAGGATCTGAAAGACGTCACACACAAGATCCATTACGAGACCTACAGAGTGCGACGATTAAATGAAAGCAATGGCATTGTCAAGGGCTTGCCGAAGGAAAACTACGTAGCCACCAAAGTCGAACTGGAGAACAATCTCTGAGACCCTGCCTCGCCGACCAAGAATAAACTTTGCATTCACCATCTCCTCTGCATTGTACAGCTTTCGTATTTCAGATAGAACTGGAGAGAGAGAAAAAAAGTGTTTTCTGTATTAAAGGAAGGCTATGGGGAATGAGAATTTCTATGTAGATCTTTTAATGGGGTCGGGGAGGGGTTGGGGGGGATGGTTGAAGAAAGAGTATTGTAATTCAGATATGTGGTTACATATCATCTTGGTATTTCTGCATTCCACTCTTGTCAATAGCGAGGTTGAGCTTAAAACATAAGGCTGGTGTACCTAGCAGCGGACCAGTCTATATATTTGCTCCCATGTTCTTTGTTCAGCTACAGTATTGCACAATGGATTTTTGTAGCTCTTGGTGGGTGCACTCTTGTTAGGCCAGTGTCATACACAGTGGTTGCTAACCTAAAGGAGAGACCCGTGCCCTTGTGTGTCATTGTAATCTGCCAGCTTTGACCCATTTTACACCCCCCCCCCCCCTCCCCACCCTCTGTCCCCTTCTCTCTCTCCCCCAACCCCTGTTACTCTGTCACGCAATCGATCTCGCGAAACGGGTCTTCCCAAAGCGCAATTGTCACAGACGACCTGTTGTAACGACGAGCTGGACTGCTCCGTTTGCGACGGATTGCCCAATGAAACAGTGACTGACTTGTCCTTAAAATGAAGCACAAAATAGTCCACAACCCATTGACAGACCCATCAGTGTCGAGCACATTATGGAAAGACACTTGTTTAAGCCATACCCACAATGGATTACATGGTATTTGAGCTTTCTGCCACCATAGTCCTATTAAATGGCAATAACTCCCATTTTTGTGATTTTCAGTGTGTCTAACAGTCAAAGGGACTCCTATTAGACTGAAAGGCTACCTGGCCATAGTGGAACCACCTGAGGCCTGGGCCTCCATGGACTAGCTCACATGGGCAATCTCAGGGATGGGCAACAAATGCTGGGTTACCAGTGGCAACCACATCCCATGAAAGAATAAAGAAAAACAGAAAGTTTTGGAATGTTTTGTGAACACTCATAACCACCTGGTCACAATGTCTAGCTGTTGGCAGATGATTATGGATTTTATTTACACTTAGAACCATAGTGCAGTAGGGGCCATTCGGCCAATCTTGTCCATGTTGACTCAAAGACACCCAGATGTCCTTTCTAATCCCATTTTCCTGCACCCAGTCCATAGCCCTGCAGTTTACAGCACCCACGGTGACGGTCCAGGTACTTTTTAAAAGGGTTTAGTGTCTCTGCCTCCACCACCAACTCGGGCAGCGAATGCCAGGCACGCTCACTTCTCGGGGCGGTTCGCTCCAATTCATCTGTTGGACACAGCGGGATTGCCGGATAAAATTCATAATCTAAAAAAGGATGGAGATTTCGAGACAGGAACAATTGCAGCAATCCGTTAGGGAAGTTTCATCAAACTGATTCAGTGAATCCTAACAGCAAAGATTGCAGTCTGAGGGGCTTTGAGCGCACAAAATGTAAAAAGTGTAATTTTTTTCAGCTAATTATTTTTCTACACCTGCATTTGAACAGGTGTTTTTACATTCCTGATGGGAGTTCATCACGGGGGGGAAAAAACATTCCATAAAATGCCACAGTTGGAGTAATAACTGGACTGGAGTTTCATCTCCACTGCTGTGTCAATTCATAGACAAGGCCAACTCAATTCAGTCAATGTTAAAATGGAAATATTGCCCCAAGTTCAGTTGAGTGATTGCTTTTTAAAGAAAATTGCCCCTACATCTGTCAATGCGCTTGAAAAGCAACCCCACGTCTTTTAACACAAGCAGACCATATCATCTCGGTGGATTGCTGGTTACATTTTACAAGGGAAGCTGGTTAATTCTAAAATGACCCATAATTGTCAGATCGGGTAGAAAGGAAGTCCAACTTTAATGAGAGCTTTGCAAAGTGACATTCATTGAATAGATGAACTATGAGGTCAAGGATCATGCCCTCTGTCCCACACAGCTTTATATTTCTGTGCATTCCTGTCCACCTTTTGTGCGCTTTTTAAAGTAATTGATGTTTTATTTGGTTCTGGTGGGGAACCATCTTTGTAAACCAGAAGAAATATAGGTGGGGGAGATGAAGGAAAATATGGGAAAATGAAACGGTGAAAATACGTTGAATTCATTGAAGGTAGACCCTCAGCTTCCTCGGGAATTGATTTGTACAAAAACATGTTCCACATAATAATCTTTATTAGTGTCACAAGTAGGCTTACATTAACACTGCAATGAAGTTACTGTGAAAATCAACTCCGGCGCCTGTTCAGGTATACTGAGGGAGAATTCAGAATGTCCAATTCACCGAACAAGCACGTCTTTCGGGACTTTGTGGGGAGGAAACCGGAGCGCCCGGAGGAAACCCACGCAGGCACGGGGAGAACGTGCAGGCTCCGCACAGACAGTGACCCAAGCCGGGAATCGAACCTGGGACTCTGGTGCCGTGTGGCAACAATGCTGTTGACGAGACAAAATTCTGTCGAGATTTAACCTTTCTGCTTGAACAGCCTCCTTTCTCTTGATGGACTTCCTACCCCCTGAGCTGACACCATCCCATTCTACTGATTGGATCTGACCTCACTCGCTAAGCACCCCCCCCCCCCGGAAAAAAATCAAAGTGGGGGGGGGGGCAACATTTTGAAGAGCATTGTGACATGCCTACACAGAACTAATTACATTTTTCGGATTATCGAAAGCAATGGCCTTGGATAGGTTATGAGCATTATGTAGCATTCCATCAACACATTGTGAGATGGGATAGCTTTGCAAAGCATCTAGCCTTGTGCTGAAGTTAGCCTTGTTGAGCATAAACCAGAGATCCACTGAATGGTGAGCATTGTGTAGTCTGGAGCTGTTTCTGGTTGACTGAGTGATGGAAACCTCGAGCTGCGTCCGTGAACCGTCTCAAGCCCTTCATCAGCTGTGATCCGCAGGTAAACTCTGCTTTTAGTTAGTTCCTCGGACCGGCAACATTGACATCTACAGGACGTTTTACTTCATTGCAGAGTATCTTATTGAAGTTGGGCAAGGTACAACAAAGCATATGTTCGCATTGGGCCCCACAGCCCCAACTTGTGAATTCAAACGTGGACAAACGCACCTTACAATGTGGTCTAAATAAATACCGGGGGGGGGGGGGGGGGAACCAACCCACACCGCTTTGTCTTTTCACGTCACAATCAAATGAAATGGGAATCAAATTGGAAGAAAATTTGGAGTTGTTACTGCCTTTTAGACAATTGAAATATTGTTTGTTAGGAAGTTATTCGATTGTTTTAAAATCACCAAGTTACAGTGTTGGGGGGGGGGGGGGGGGGGAATTTCTTCCTTCAACAAGATTGACCTAAATTTAAGGCCATGTGGTCATTGACTTAATTGGAGATTCGTTTGTATCTTTTTTAGTGTTTATTTTAATTAAAGCTTTCCAAGTTTTACGGTGGGGGTTGTGCCCTAAGTGTCAACAAGAGTCATTTGAAATGTGCATTTTTAAAACAAGAACTGTTGGTTCAGACAAACCCAACAGGGTACTTTATTGTTTATCAGATGTATTATTTGCCAATTAATGTTAACGTAATGTTTATAATAAATCTGCTTTTCCTTTGCGGACACTGCCCAAACGCCCGGCACCCGGTTTAAACCTGCAGAAAGTGG
This sequence comes from Scyliorhinus torazame, assembly GCF_047496885.1. NCBI lineage: Eukaryota > Metazoa > Chordata > Chondrichthyes > Carcharhiniformes > Scyliorhinidae > Scyliorhinus > Scyliorhinus torazame. Next base: position 172,817,522 of record NC_092723.1, on the reverse strand, counting down.
GAGTGCGCCTCAAGATTGTCTTGTTAAATCCAGACTTTTGGCTGTAACTCAGCTTCTAAACCGTCTCCACCTTGTGGTTAAATCCCTGTTTGCACATACAGTAATCTTTCACTTACACTCCATATTTATCAAAATTTAAGCTTTCTCTTACATTTTATGGGGGGGGGGGGTCAGAAAAAAAATAGATTTTATATGTTCATTTTATGATCAAAATAAAATTCTGTCTGCTAGTTAGCTGGTGTTTATTCTTTCATCAATCTCAGAATCTGACAATGTTGCTCTCCCCCAATAGAAGAATTTCCTCACTTTCACCGGCCCCCCGCCCCGGGCCCCCCGGGCCCGCATGACCGCTCTCGGTGCAGAAGCCTAGGCAGCAGGCTGTTCGTCTCCGGGGGGCATCGCAGCTGAACCAGATCCTCTCCCCATTGTGCCAAACTTGTGGTCGTATTTTGCAGCTCCGTTAACTGGGTAGCCATCAGGAGAAACGGGTTCCAACCAACCATTTTCTCTGAATAACATTTTGCCTGCAAATGGCATTTCTGGTGGAAAATGCTTTTGCAGGAAATGGGGCGAACTGGGTCACCTCAAAGGGCGAATAGCAATTCTGTGGCAAAGCACAATGAGCTGTGGGCTCCCAATTGAGGGAGGGAGCAAATTACGCCGAGACACGGCGAATAAATTCTGCTGAATTCGGAGGCTGATACTTTCAGTAAAATAATTAGCGCGTTTTTATTTGCCCAAGACTCGGTTGTTAAGAGAAGCATTTAAAAAAAAGAAAGCAATTAGCCAATTGGATGGCACAGTGGTCTGCACTGCTGCCTCACAGCTCTAGGGTCCTGGGTTCAATTCCAGCCTCGGATGACGAGTCTGCACATTCTCCTCGTGTCTGTGTGGGTTTCCTCCGGGTGCTTCGGTTTCCTCCCACAGTCCAAAGATGTGCAGGTTAGGTGGATTGGCCATGTGTTATGGGCCAGAGGTTAGAGAACCCAAAGTGTATCATGGAGTTCACCTGACCCACAACTTTTACTAGATTGTGGGGGAGCACACAGTCCACTCTCCAGGTGTGGTGCAGCTGAGCTTTACAGTACTTATAAATTAAAACAATATTTATTTATGAAACCAGTTAACACTTTATAAACCCACAGTAAACATCTTAACAACTATCAACACCAATAAATCCCCACGGAATACAGTACTCGAGAGATAACCCTTAATAAATTTCCAAACAACATCCGGAAGACAAAATACCCTTTTTAACACAGAGATCAGGTTTATAATCACTATTGAGAGCAGTCAGCACTTTGAAATCACCCAATTGATTTGGAGACAGTCTTTAGTTTGCAGAGAGAGATCCTTATGCAGCTCCTTGCTTTGCCTGCAGCTATCCAGCTCTCAAAACGAAACTAACCACACCCTGTAACAAACAGCCTAAAACAAAAGTCAAGCAGACAGACAGCCCAGCCCCACCCCCTCTCTGACATCACTGCAGTTCTCTAATAAACACCTATTTCTTAAAGGTACGCCCAGTACAGCTATTCGATAAACCCCCATTTCTTAAAAGGTACTCTCACATGACACCTCCCCTCAAGAAAAAAAAAACCCCATCAACTTCAAGATGGTTTCATTTTTCACCTTTTCACTTTCTTTTAAGAAATATGGACAATGATTATACGTTTTTTAAAACAAAACAAAACACGCAAACATTTAATAATAACAGTCCATTTTTGTTCTTCTTTCTCTAACTGGAATTCTTCTCGATTGGCAGTCTCTTTGGACAAGAAGGTCTTTGCATGATGCATCCATTTCTCTGTGCCTCGGCATTTGAAAAAATGAAATGAAATGAAATGAAATGTCAGATACTTTAGTTCAATCTGATCACAGAGTCCCTTGTAATTCTCCAACACAGGAGCATTGGTTATCACAGCTTTCAGGCAGTCAATTGCCTGTTGAAACTCCGCTGTCCGCTGAAATATTCGACGTTTCTTCAGCAAGTCCATCAGTGGAGCAACCAAGCTACAAAAATTTGGCACAAATGTTCGATCAAATCCACTCATGCCAAGAAATCGCATTATTTCCCTTTGTGTCAAGGGTATTGGAAACTCCCCGATAACTTTTGGTTTCACATCCCGTGGGGCCATTCGACCCTGTCCAATTGGATGGCCAAGGAAAGTGACTTGGGCTTTTCCAAATTCACTTTTGGCTAGGTTTACCACCAAACCCGCCTCCTGAAGTCGATCAAATAACTCAATCAGATGTTTTAAATGTTCATCCCATGTCTGGCTGAAAATTACCAGATCGTCGATGTATAACGCACAATTGGGTAATCCTGAAACAAATTTGTTAGTTAACCGTTGAAATGTGGCTGGGGTGTTTTTCATGCCAAATGGTATAACATTGAATTGGTATATACCATCTGGAGTCACAAAAGCTGAAATCGCCTTCGCCCTGTCGGATAAACAAAGAACAAAGAACAAAGAAATGTACAGCACAGGAACAGGCCCTTCGGCCCTCCAAGCCCGTGCCGACCATGCTGCCCGACTAAACTACAATCTTCTACACTTCCTGGGTCCGTATCCCTCTATTCCCATCCTATTCATGTATTTGTCAAGATGCCCCTTAAATGTCACTATCGTCCCTGCTTCCACCACCTCCTCCGGTAGCGAGTTCCAGGCACCCACTACCCTCTGCGTAAAAAACTTGCCTCGTACATCTACTCTAAACCTTGCCCCTCTCACCTTAAACCTATGCCCCCTAGTAATTGACCCCTCTACCCTGGGGAAAAGCCTCTGACTATCCACTCTGTCTATGCCCCTCATAATTTTGTATACCTCTATCAGGTCTCCCCTCAACCTCCTTCCTTCCAGTGAGAACAAACCGAGTTTATTCAACCGCTCCTCATAGCTAATGCCCTCCATACCAGGCAACATTCTGGTAAATCTCTTCTGCACCCTCTCTAAAGCCTCCATATCCTTCTGGTAGTGTGGCGACCAGAATTGAACACTATACTCCAAGTGTGGCCTAACTAAGATTCTATACAGCTGCAACATGACTTGCCAATTCTTATACTCAATGCCCCGGCCAATGAAGGCAAGCATGCCGTATGCCTTCTTGACTACCTTCTCCACCTGTGTTGCCCCTTTCAATGACCTGTGGACCTGTACTCCTAGATCTCTCTGACTGTCAATACTCTTGACGGTTCTACCATTCACTGTATATTCCCTACCTGCATTAGACCTTCCAAAATGCATTACCTCACATTTGTCCGGATTAAACTCCACCTGCCATCTCTCCGCCCAAGTCTCCAAACAATCTAAATCCTGCTGTATCCTCCGACAGTCCTCATCGCTATCCGCAATTCCACCAACCTTTGTGTCGTCTGCAAACTCACTAATCAGACCAGTTACATTTTCCTCCAAATCATTTATATATACTACAAAGAGCAAAGGTCCCAGCACTGATCCCTGTGGAACACCACTGGTCACAGCCCTCCAATTAGAAAAGCATCCTTCCATTGCTACTCTCTGCCTTCTATGACCTAGCCAGTTCTGTATCTACCTTGCCAGCTCACCCCTGATCCCGTGTGACTTCACCTTTTGTACTAGTCTACCATGAGGGACCTTGTCAAAGGCCTTACTGAAGTCCATATAGACAACATCCACTGCCCTACCTGCATCAATCATCTTAGTGACCTCCTCGAAAAACTCTATCAAGTTAATGAGACACGACCTTCCCTTCACAAAACCGTGCTGCCTCTCACTAATACGTCCATTTTCTTCCAAATGGGAGTAGATCCTGTCTCGAAGAATTCTCTCCAGTAATTTCCCTACCACTGAAGTAAAGCTCACCGGCCTGTAGTTCCCGGGATTATCCTTGCTACCCTTCTTAAACAGAGGAACAACATTGGCTATTCTCCAGTCCTCCGGGACATCCCCTGAAGACAGCGAGGATCCAAAGATTTCTGTCAAGGCCTCACCAATTTCCTCTCCAGCCTCCTTTAGTATCCTGGGGTAGATCCCATCAGGCCCTGGGGACTTATCTACCTTAATATTTTTTAAGACACCCAATACCTCGTCTTTTTGGATCTCAATGTGACCCAGGCTATCTACACACCCTTCTCCAGACTCAACATCTACCAATTTCTTCTCTTTGGTGAATACTGATGCAAAGTATTCATTTAGTACCTCGCCCATTTCCTCTGGCTCCACACATAGATTCCCTTGCCTATCCTTCAGTGGGCCAACCCTTTCCCTGGCTACCCTCTTGCTTTTTATGTACGTGTAAAAAGCCTTGGGATTTTCCTTAACCCTATTTGCCAATGACTTTTCGTGACCCCTTCTAGCCCTCCTGACTCCTTGCTTAAGTTCCTTCCTACTTTCCTTATATTCCACGCAGGCTTCGTCTGTTCCCAGCCTTTTAGCCCTGACAAATGCCTCATTTTTCTTTTTGACGAGGCCTACAATATTGCTCGTCATCCAAGGTTCCCGAAAATTGCCGTATTTATCATGCCAGGTACCTGCCAGTAACCTTTAAGTAAATCAATTTGGAAATAAAAGTTGATTGTCCCACTTTTTCAATGCAATCCTCCAAACGTGGAATAGGATAAGAGTCCGTTCTTGTAACTGCATTAACCTTTCTCTTGTCCACACACAACTGTTGGGTACCGTCTGGTTTAGGCACCATCACTATGGGTGAGCTCCATTGGCTGCAACCCACTTCAATTATGCAATTTTTAAGCATACTCTCAATTTCTTTGTTAACCTGTGCTGATTTTAAAGGCTTAAGTCTATATGGATGTTGTTTGATTGGAACAGTAATCCCACATCTGCATCATGTATAACCATTTTAGTACTTCCCAATTTATCTCCACAAACCTGCCCATGTGATATCAATAACTCTTTCAAGTCAGTCCGTTTTTCCTCTGGAAGGTAACTCAACAATCTATCCCAATTTGGTTCTCCACTTTGAGTTAGAATCATTAAAACCTCCTCCTTTTTCTCTCCTTCCCTTTCAAAGTACCTTTTAAGCATATTCACATGATACACTCGGTGAGGTTTCCTTCTATCCGCCGTTCTTACCACATAATTCACCTCACTTAATTTCCTTTCAATCTGATAAGGTCCACAAAACCTTGCTTTTAAAGGTTCACCTACCACTGGTAACAATACTAAAACTTTATCTCCACAGGCAAAACTACAAACTTTGGATTTCTTGTCCACTACCCGTTCCATCACATTTTGTGCACCTTTTAAATGCTGTCTAGCCAATTCACCTGCTCTATTTAATCATTCCCTAAAATTTGACATGTAATCCAATAATGTAAATTCCAACTGCTCACTCACCAATTTTTCCTTAATCAATTTAAGTGGTCCTCTTACCTCATGACCAAAAATTAGTTCAGAAGGACTGAATTTGGTTGATTCATTGGGTGCATCCCTAATTGTAAACAGGACGAATGGAATTCCTTTATCCCAAACCTCTGGATAATCGTCACAATAAGCCCTCAATATTGTCTTTAATGTCTGATGCCACCTTTCTAATGCTCCCTGCGATTCTGGATGGTACGCAGTTGATTTAAATTGTTTTATTCCTAAGCTATCCATAACTTCGTTGAATAACTTTGAGGTAAAATTTGATCCTTGATCTGATTGTATTTCTGTGGGTAGTCCATATCTAGTAAAGAATTTAAGTAACTCCTCCACAATCTTTTTAGCTGTAATATTACGTACTGGAATGGTCTCTGGAAACCTAGTAGACACATCCATTATAGTCAAAAGATATTGATTCCCACTTTTTGTTTTAGGAAGCAGTCCTACGCAATCAATTAGGACCCTTGTAAACGATTCCTCAAATGCTGGAATGGGTATTAAGGGCGCTGGTTTTATCACTGCTTGAGGTTTCTCTATCACTTGACATGTGTGATATGATCGACAAAATTTAACTACGTCTTTATGTAGTCCAGGCCAATAAAAATGTTTTTGGATTTTAGCTTGAGTTTTCCTTACTCCCAAATGACCTCCCACTGGTACCGCATGTGCTACTCGCAACACCTCCTTTCTATACCCGACCGGCAATACTACTTGATGAACTTCTGCCCATTTTTCATCCGCCTGCATATGTACAGGTCTCCATTTTCTCATCAAGACATCACTTTTATGGTAATAACACTCTGGTATACACTCAGATTCCTCTTCTGTGTATGCTTTCTGATACATCCATTTTATTTCTATATCTTTCTGTTGTAACTCCGCCAATTTTCCTGAACTAAAAATATCCGCCTTTTCCTCCACCTATTCTTTTCCAACCATCTGATCAAAAATTGTTTCTGATAATTGCACTTCACCTTTATCTTCACTCTCTGATTTCTGCTCTTGTCTTAACCTGACTTTGCGACCTTGTTACTACCCAATCCAGAAAAACCCCAGATACTCGTCCTTCAACACTTCAGTTGTCTGATTTTCCACTGGCTTATCAACCACAGTAGGCATCACACCCACCTGCAATCCAGCGATATCATTACCCAAGATAAACTGTATTCCTGGACAAGATAGTTTCTCTATTACTCCTACTACCACTTTCACCACTCTTCACTGGACTTTCCAACCTTACCTTATATAATGGAACACTACTCTCACCCTGAATTCCACATATTACCACCTTTTCTGGCAACATTCTTCCCAAACTACATAACTCCTCATCTCTTACCATCAAAGATTGACTAGCTCCCGTATCTCTTAAAATTGTGACTTCTTTACCTGCTCCTCCTGATACACATGAGTAAACTTTACCCACACAAGTAAATTCTTTAAAGAGATCTGGCACCTTCTTATCAATCACCTCTTGATCAGGCTGTCCAATCTTTTGCACCTCATTCGCTTCACTTGAACTTTCCTTTACCACTTCAACAAACCCCACTATCTTATCCTGTTTTACCACATCAGCCTTCCCAGTGCATTTCTTCCACCAACAACACTGTGACTTTACGTGGCCTAGTTTATTACAGTGAAAACATTTGAAACTTTTCATGTCTCTTCCACCCTCCTGGATTTCCTTTTTAGTCTGAGGTCCACTCTCTTTATTATCTCCCATCAGATCTCCTTTACCTCTACCACTTGAGTATTTCTCATGTCCCCAGTTTCTATCCCTCACAGGCTGAAACTGATGTCGGAAACCAAGCTTTGATTTATGAACTAATTCATAATCATCTACCATTTCTGCTGCTAATCTCGCAGTTTTAACCCTCTGCTCTTCCACATGAGTTCTCACTACATCAGGTATTGAATTTTTAAACTCCTCCAAAAGTATAATTTCTCTGAGAGCTTCATACATTTGGTCTATTTTCAAAGCCCTTATCCACCTATCAAAATTACTCTGTTTGAGCCTTTCAAACTCCATGTATGTTTAACCAAATTCTTTCCTTAAATTTCTAAACCTTTGTCTGCAAGCTTCAGGCATTAGCTCATATGCACTTAAGATGGATTTCGTCACCTCCTCATACGTTCCAAATACCTCCTCCGGTAGTGATGCAAACACTGCACTAGCTCTACCTACCAGCTTTGTTTGAATCAGTAATACCCACATCTCCTGTGGCATTTCATTTGTTTAGCTACCTTCTCAAATGAAATGAAAAAGGCTTCTACCTCCTTCTCATCAAGTCTTGGCAAAGTTTGGACAAATTTAAATAGATCCCCACCAAGCCTTCGACTATGACGCTCTTTCTCACTACCCTCATCACTATCATCCAACTGTACGTTTCCCTTTACATCCGCCAATTTTAACTGACTGTCATGTTTCATGGCCATTTTCTGAAGTTCAAACTCCCTCTCTTTATCTTTTTCCCTGATCTGTATCTCCCTTTCTTTTTCTTTCGCTAGAGCTATTCTTTCTTTTCTCCTTTCTTCTCTTTCCTTTTCTTTTTCTGCTCTCTCTCTCTTTCTTTTTCCTCTCTCTCTCTTTCTTTTTCCTCTCTCTCACTCTCGTATGCCAGCCGCTTTAATTCTTTCTCATGTTCCATTTGTTTAATTTGCAACTGAATTTTTGCCATTTCCAATGAGTCAAACTCTATCTTAGGCAACTTTAAATGCTTAACCACCACCATAATTACCTAATCTTTTCGCATTTTGTCAGGTAATGTTAACTGCAATGTTCTTGTCAAATCTAACAGTCTGCTTTACGTTTCTGTCCGTAAAGTACTATGTGTGACATTCTCCACCCCCAAAAACTTCTGAGCCCCTGAAAGAGCCATTGTTCACAACACTCTCCCCACTTAAACTAAAATACCACACCGGAAAATAAACAATCCTTCACTGTCTTTAAGTTCACAAAAGCCAATCCAATAGATAGACTTTCATCCCCCTCGAGCCCCCAATTGTTATGGGCGAGGCTTTTCAGAACCCCAAAATGTATCATGGATTTGTTGCTTTTCCTAGCACACGGCTTTTTCCCTAGGTGTGGGATTACAATTCTGGACACGTGGGTTTTTAAACACAAAACACTGTTTATTCCATGAACTCAACTTAACATCTTAAATAAACATTGGATCTCTTAACACCCCTTACTTCAAAGATAACTCAGAAAATATTGCAACAGTAAATAATTCCTTAAAATGTTCCTTCAAACTTCCAAGAGACTTAACACCTTTAAACAAAATCACATCAGGTTAAAGGTTTTACTATTATGAGGTTAAATCACCCAAATGATCCCGAGATGGTCTTTTATGGCAGACATTACAGCTCACTGCCCACACAGACACACACCCAGCTCTTTTCCTCCAAACTGGCTTTCTCCCTTCACGCAACTCACAGCAAACCAGAACGTCTCAAGCTGCTGTCTCAAGCTGGCTTTCCCCTTTTAATCAGCTCACAGCAAAACAGCCAGGCACTTTTAAACTGCTCTCAGCAAAACCAGCCAGGCACTTTTTAGCTGCTCTCAGCAAAACAGCCAGACACTTTTCCAAACTGAAACTTCAAAATACATGACCTGAGCTCAGCCCCACCCACTCTCTGACATCACTGTGTTCTTAAAGGTACATTGCTTAAACATCCATGTCTTAAAGGTACTCTCACATGACAAGCCCCTTTAGCTTGCCCATCACTACCTCCTTAGTGATAACAATCCTCTCAAGGTCCTCACCTGTCATAGCTTGACATGGTATTATGAAATATGAAATATGGTTCCCTTGCACTTACAAAAGCCATTTCCCATTTTTGCAGAATGCTGGCTGAGGCGAGAGATAGCCGGCGTGCAGCTCGCCAGCTATACTGCTGGCGTTTCTCGCCAGATAATCCAGCACTTGGTGCAAATAAAATCTGCGGCGTGGCCCATGCTGTCGCACTGGCAAGGCAACGCTGGGAATCCTGAGTTCGGGGCGCAATTTCTAAAGGGCGCCCCAATCTCCGATAAAAGGCAAAGAACCTGGCGGCACGGTGGCGCAGTGGTTAGCACTGCTGCCTCATGGCGCTGAGAACCCGGGTTCGACTCCGGCTCCGGGTCGCTGTCCGTGTGGAGTTTGCACATTCTTCCCCCGCCTGCGGGGGTCTCCCCCCCCACAACTCAAAAAGATGTGCAGGGTAGGTGAATTGGCCGCGCTAAAAGGCCCTTAATTGGAAAACAAATAATTGGGTACTCTAAATTTATTTTAAAAAGCCAAGAACTCCTACCCCACATACACGGAGACCTCTCCCCCCCATCCCTCCCTCCCACATACACAGGAGGAACCCATACCACCCCAACAGAGCATCGCAGAGGGCCTCCCTTGGCACTGGGAGCAATAGAATTGTGAGATGCCGCCGGCGAGATTCACGTTATTTGGGTCTTGCGATATTTTGCGCTCACATTGCAGTTTGGGCGCAAAACTTCCTTAAGTCAGTGATCGAAGTGCAATATGGAGGAAACCTTGGGTGAAATTATTTGCAATGTTTTGCTCGCCCACATGGGGGAGCCGTGTCTCTCCCCACTGAAACAAGGTCGAATCACTTCCCCTTCGCTACCATCGCGATCCGTAATGATTTACACCACGTCAAACAGGTGGACTGTTGTGCCCACGATGTAAAGACAAATTTAAATCAGCTTTGTAAAAATCCCACTTCACAATACAGGACTAAACGGGAAACAAAACTCGTGGATGCTAAGAATGTTTTGTTTTGGATTAGCTTTGCATTTGCTGTCTTCCAGAAAAGCCCGGCTTGTGGGATTCTGCTTCATCGTCACTCTGACAGGATTTCTGTCTGTCGCTTCAACTGTTCCGATGAAAGATGATCGACCTGGAATGTCAGCTCTGTTCCCTTCTCCACAGATGCTGCCTGACTTGAGTGTTACCAGCGTTTTCTGATTTTCTTTTACTTTATGTAAAAAGTCTGGTTACTGGGTAACATTAAGATTAGAAACAACAAGTATGGCCGGAGCAGTGGTTAGCACTGCTGCCTCCTCACGGCGCAGAGGACCCGGGTTCGATCCCAACCCCGGGCCACTGTCTGTGGAGTTTGCGCATTCTCCCTGTGTCTGGGTGGGTCCCACTCCCACAATCTAAAGATGTACAGGGTAGGTCGACTGGCCACGCTAAATTGCCACTTAATTGGAAAAAATAATAATTGGATACTCTAAATTTATTTTTAAAAAGCAACAAGTAGAATAGGGGATCATTTTCTCACTGTGAGTTACGCTCATTGTAGGTCCATCGAGGTATCGGCACGAGAGTTTCCTACCTCCAACTCACTTGGGCTGTTCCATTGGAGCAGTGACTGGTGTAAATCTGGCTAAAAATGGGTGCAACCTACCCTGCTGCAATGGAAATGAGGGTGCAGCCTTTAAAAAACTGATAGCTGGGGGTGCAGGGGCACTGCTCACTCTCTGCACTGGCTCATATTGCTCCTGAGGTGTTTTAATAACGCATTTTGAGAACATCTAATTCAAGAGAGTTTGGCATAGGAAGCCAAACAAGGAAATGGGATGGGGCACACAGGCATCAAAGAGGACGCCCTCACCTTCCCAGAATCAGGCCACCTTGAGCGATCAGGAGGCGCAGGCTGCTGGGTATCTGGCGCTGGGTACCTTGTCCACACCCGCCAGCCTCCCAACCCCCTCAGCTGTGTCCAGCTCTGCCTTATGAAACTCGGGCTGCACCTTGCAAGTGGGAAGAGCAGGAAATTCAGTGCGCGGGGGCCGCTGGCCCTCACGATCATAGATTTAGACGAGGTCACTCAGGTCTTGGTGGTTTGTGGGAAAGGTCGAACATTACAAGGCGTTTTGGGTTCTTTCGGGAAGCAGAGTGGCACAAGTGGGTTTCTGCCTCATTTTCCAATGTAATTGTCGCCTGAAGCATAGATGGCCTAAGAATGAGGCGGAAGCAGGTTGCGCTGCTGTGCGACCAACCCACACACTAACCGAGGGGTCTGAAGACAAATGGAAGGATGGTCTTCAGGTCCTCAATAACGTACTCAACGTTATGTGCCTGCTCTAGTCGCCCCTCTATCCCCCTCAGGAGTGGGGTTAGAGGCTGTAGAGAGTGGAATTGGTAGCGGTTCCTATTGTCCTCCTGGCTCCACATTGCAGGGGAAGATTTTAATATCGTAAAAGGGGCCATAGGTCATTTTTACACTTTCCCTGATCGGCCATTCGATTGAAAGTGGAAGTTTACCCCTCTCCAGCCCACATTGTTAAAGGGAGAGATAAATTACTTCAGATTGGAGATGGATGTACCAAATTTCCTGAGGCACGTTGAAAGAACTAACACCATCTCTGATACTGAATCGTTTTGATGAAAAAAGTGATCGACCTGAAATGTGAGCTCTGTTGCTCTCCCCACAGATGCTTCCAGAACTAATGGCCGGGATCTTCCGCGACACGTTGTGCGGAATACGGCAGGCCAGCCCAAAGTCCGCACGATCCCGATGGCGGGCGGGGCTGGAAATCCCAACCAATAAGTCTGTCCAGCAATTTCTGTTATTATTTCACACCATCTCATTTTCCTCTACACCGGAATCTGGCTAAATCCAGAAGACATGATTTTATATTTGCTTTCATTTCACTGTGCCGGTACTTTTATTCTTTAATAAGTTATTAGCATTTAATAAGACCTGAATGGATAAATTAAACTACAGCTCCTGGGACCCAGGTTCAATCCAGCCTTGGGTCACTGCCTGTGCGGAGTCTGCACGCTCTCCCTGTGTGTGCGTGGGTTTCCTCCGGCTGCTCCGGTTTCCTCCCACAAGTCCCGAAAGATGTGCTTGTTAGGTGAATTGGACATTCTAAATTCTCTCTCAGAGTACCCGAACAGGCACCGGAATGTGGCGACTAGGGGATTTTCACAGTAACTTCATTGCAGTGTTAACGTAAGCCTACTTGTGATACTAAAAAAGATTAACAATCTTCAACCTTTAATTTAGAAAGAGTGGAATTTCAGCCTTCAGAAGCGGAGGACATTTATAGGTTCAGTAGTAATTTTCTTTCTTCGCAGAGACACCATCGGCTGGACCCAGGGTGATATGGAGGCGGTGAATCTCTCAGGTCTTCACAAAATAAGGCCAGAGGTGGAGGATACAGAAGGTGTGTGTAAAATGGTGAAAGCCCCCATGAAGATGTCCTGGACCAGAATTGGCTCTTCATCGAAAGTGATGGGGGAGAATCTCTTGCAGTACTGAGTAATTTCCTGGAGGTTAAGGTATTAGAGAATGAATTACAGGAAGATCTTCAAGCGTAGAAGATGATGCTGTCTTGTCTTCATATCCTCCGTATTTCTTCCCATTGCCCCTAGTGGAGTAACCTCACACAGAGAGAAGTGAGGCTGTCTTACCACTGCCTACTGAAAATAGATGGTGCTGAGTAGGAAAAATGGCTAACATTGTGCCATGGGGCATGATGGCAAAAGAGGCTAACATTCATGTGTGTGGAAAGTGCAGCTCAGCAACATTGGTTTAGTGGGAACAGACCAAACAGCTGGACCTGTCACTGATAACAGTTAGTGTTGAAACAGGGAAAGCAAGGCTCTCTCAAGGACGAATGATGCCTATGTGCTACAGGATTGTTTATGAGAATGAACGATAAACTAAGAACTAAAACGTTTTAAAAAGCAGGGGATTCTGAGATTTCTGCAGCAATAGCCCTAGGATCAACATTCGCAAAACAAGACCCTGAGTTTGGAAACTCTGAGCCATGCACATCCTCCAGAATGGACGGGCCAGCTCTGTCTATGTGGTAGTATTTTGAGTTCAAGTTGTGAGCCTTGCAACTTACGTAACTGTTCAAATAAGCCACTTTTTTCACAGTAACTTCATTGCAGTGTTAAATAGCACAGTGGTTAGCGCTGATGCTTCGCAGCGCCAGGGTCCCGGGTTCGATTCCCGGCTTGGGTCACTGTCTGTGCGGAGTCTGCACGTTCTTCCCGTGTCTGCGTGGGTTTCCTCCGGGTGCTCCAGTTTCCTCCCACAGGTCCCGAAAGACGTGCTTGTTGGGTGAATTGGACATTCTGAATTCTCCCTCTGTGTACCCGAACAGGCGCCAGAATGTGGCAACTCGGGGTTTTTCACAGTAACTTCATTGCAGTGTTAATGTAAGCCTACTTGTGACACTAATAAAGATTATTATTATGTAAGCCTACTTGTGACACCAAAGATTATTATTACAACTAAAGTCTGAGTGAGTTAAATAAAGCTGTGTTAAATCAGGCTTGTGTTGAGTGCTGATTTGTTTGTTTCATCAGTTGAATCCAGTAGAGGGCAGTAATACTGGCCCTCCCGAAATATCATTGGGAAATCATCTCCTGGTTGTGTTTCCTATGATCGTCTAAGTTCATTTAAATCTGATCTTCAATGCTTTTATAGTCTTTGCTGCTACAGCTGTGATTGTCTTCCCAAGAGCTGAAGATCATGGGCTGGATTCTCCATCGTCGGGATTCTCCGTTTTGCCGGCGCCCGGGGGTTTCCCGACGGTGGTGGGGTTGCCCCACAATGGGAACCCCATTGACCGGCTGGCGAAACGGAGCATCCCGCTGGCGTGCTGGACCAGAAATCAGGCGCGGCGGGATGGAGAAGCCATACCTATTTCTCTTGTGAAACGTCTTCCCAGATTCCTTCAAGATCTTCAAAGTGTCCTGAGTTCTTCTTGTCTAGTCCCAGAGAATCTGATGTTCCATTCTCTTAGGTCTTCTCTTTTGGATCAGTCTTTCATTAAAAGGTCTTCCTTGTCCTTACAGTCGACTCATTCTGTTGACAACAATGATACTAAAGTGTCCTATTCTGCAGAAGATAATGTCCTTCCAGATACAGAGGAAACTTCTCATGTCTCCAAGATGTCTTCATTAGACATAGACATTCGCTCAGAAACTGACTGTCATTTTGGACGGGTTTGATGGGGTGTTTCCCGCTGGCTTTTGGGCGAGAACCAGACCTAGATTCATCAACACTTAATCATTTTTTGGGGCCTTGGGGAATTTCCCTGGTCCAGCCCACACGAACAATTTGGTTCACCAGTGGGGAGCTGAACTCGCCAGCTGAACTCAGAGATCGGGGCGTCATTCCGTGTGGGTTCCCCAATCTCTAAATGAACTTGAGGGTCCACCACACCGCTCACCCAAGGACAATGCCACCCCCCGCAGAAATGAGCATTACACCCCACCCCATCAAGTGAAGCCCCCCTTTCAGGTCCTCCCCATCCCCCTTTTCAGGTCTTCCTCTTCACCCATCCCAAACATTACGAAGCCTCTCAATACCCCTCCTTCATCCCCTGTTCATACCTCCCTTTCATGGGCATGGCCCCCCTCAGGCCCCAACCCTTGGCAGTGCCAGCCTGGCATCCTGGCAGTGCCCCTGGAATCCTGTCAGTGTCAACCGACCACCTGGCAGTGCCAAGTTAGCACTGCCCGGATGTCAGCGGAAGTGCCAAGGCACTGCCCTGTCACTGACCACCCGAGAGGCTTCAATGGCCTCCAACACTGCCAGAGCGGCCATCATGCCTGGTCTCGGCCTGTGGAGACCAATACTAATCAGCACCTTGCTGGTGTGGCTGGGGATTTCCAGATGCCAGGAGAATGTGACCTCAAATCATGCCAACAGCAAAACACTGTTTTTTATTCTATAGATTCCAACATTTTCCCAATGCCAAATGTTAAGCTAACTGGCCTGTAGTTTCCTGCTTTCTGTCTGCCCCATTTCATGAATAGAGGAGCTACATTCACTTTTCCCAATCTGATGAGACCTTTCCTGAAGGAATTTTAGTGAATTAAAACCAACACATCTACTCTCTTTGCAGTTGCTTCTTTACGACCCGAGAATTAAGCCCATCAGGACCTGGGGACTTGTCAGTTTTTAGTTCTAATCATTTTCTCTGTACCATTCCCTGGTGATTGTAATGGTTTTCAGTTCCTCCCTCCTTTTCACTTCTTGATTCAAAATTATTTCTGTGATGTTATTTGAATCCTTCACAGTGAAAACAGACACAACATTTCTGTTTAATTCATCCGCCATTTCCTAATTTTCCATTGTTAATTTCCCATTCTCACTCTCTAGAGGGCCAACTTTGCTAACTCTTTTCCTTTTAAACTCTGACGATCTGTTTTTATATTAATAGCTAGCTTTCTCTCGTACTTTAATTTCTCCCTCTTTATTATTCTTTGAGTCATTCTTTGCTGGTTTTTTTATATACTGTCCAATCTTCTGACCTGCCTCTGATCTTCATGGAACTATATCCTTTTTCTTTCAGTTTGATACTATCTTTATTTCCTTAGCTATCCATAGATTGTGTGTCCTTACCCTAGACTCTTTATTTATCACTGAAATGTATCTTTGCTCAGTGTTATGAAATATCTCACCATTGCATCTCTACTGATCTATCGCTTAACCAAATTCCCCAGTTTACTTTAGCCAGATATGTCTTCATACCTTTATAAGTGGCCTTTTTAAAGTTTAAAACACTAGTCTTAGACCCACTCATTTCTCCCTCAAGCTGCTTACAAAATTCAATAATGTTATGATCACTGCTATCTAGGGTTATGTTTACAATAAGGTCATTAATTAATTCTGTCATTGCAGAATACTAGACCTGGTTTAATCCAGAAGACAAAGGGTTGTCCAAACAGCACATTTTTTGATCTTTGTTTGGTTATTAGGCCCAGAAATAAGAAATGGTATCTCCCCCAAACATGACCAAACAGAAAGCAATGTTTTTCTGCTCTTGTGAGGGCGACCTGGAGATGAACTGATTCAACATTGAATTATATGTACAATTACTGTAACTTAATGAACATAGCACTCCTCCCCCCCCCCCCACATGACTCATAGGTCCTCAATTGTTTCACCAATCAGGATGTTCAAAGTAAATGAGTAGATAGGGAAAAAACATTTGCTAAAGTCAGTAACCAGGGCCAGAGAATCAAGCTAATTGGCAAAAGGACCAAAGACAACATAAGGAGACACTTTTTCTGACACAGCAAGTTGCCATGTCGAATACAATGGATGGTGGGCACAGATTCATTGATCATTTTCAAGACAGTTAGATAACCATTTGGAGGGAAAATAACGTATGACTACGGGGAAAGAGGGATGAATTGGAGAGCTCTTCCAAAGGACCAACTGTCGTGTTTTTCTTCTCCTTGAGCTTACTTGTTAAGATAAACATCAAGGGATCAACCACACGCAAAGGGATTGGTTAACACCAAAATACATAGGTTCTTTTATTGAAGATTTGAGAAGCCGGTAGCAGTAGTGCACAGTTTGAGAACTTGTGTACATGTCTGAATTGGTAGGTTCCTCAGAACAAATAGTGACGAAAACTGAGTCACGTGACACACTGTCGCTCGAGCAATGTACACAGAAAACACAATCACATCCAACTGAAGGTGTAGCACAACACCAACAAGGTGTGGTGGGCTGAATGGCCTCCTATGATTCCAGGAATAAAATGGCAGCGAGTTGTTGGTTTCTTGCATAGTGTGGATTTGTTTCAAACAAAAAATATATATTTTTCCTAGCTACAGAGTTTCAGTGTTACAGGTGTGCCTGTCACTCTGATAGTGCTTGAAGCATGTTCTCGTGCCTCAGATCCTCTGTGTTCATTCCATCCATGGACTCAACGACTCCCTGGAACATCAGGTAGCTGGAGTTGCTGTGGATCAGCGGCTTGTTGGGATTGGACTGCACCTGCTCTAGTTTCAGGGAGGTGAACGGATTCGCCCCATAGTCAATGATTCTGGTCTCGAGCTCTTGCAGGATCTCAAGGGAATACTTCAATTCCTGGTCACTGCAAACAAAGAAGGTTAACAGTTTAACGTGGAAACACAATGGAAGCAAACAACATTCAGGATTGCAGTGGTTAGCATTGTAGCATGTGATATTCTTCAGAGAGAAGCCATTCCTCAAGCTGAACAGCCAATATAATCCTTTCATTGGGCCAGGGATTAGGTGTAGATATATCCCTAACAAAGCCATTAAAGCAACTAACATATCTGCATTATCAAGATAGTGGGCAGCACAGTAGCATAGTACTTAGCACTGTAGGTTCACAGCGCCAGGGTCCCAGGTTCAATTCCCTGCTGGGTCACTTTCTGTGCAGAGTCTGCGTGGATTTCCTCCGGGTGCTCCGGTTTCCTCCCATAGTCCAAAGACGTGCAGGTGAATTGGCCGTGCTAAATTGCCCTTAGTGTCCAAAAAGGTTAGGAGGGGTTATTGGGTTAGGGGGATATGGTGGAAGTGAGAGCTTAAGTGGGTCGGTGCAGACTCGATGGGCCGAATGGCCTCCTTCTGCACTGTATGTTCTAAGATCAGCAATCACTCAACAAAAAAAATTGCATTTATATAGTGCCTTTAACATATCCCAAGGCACTCCCTGAAGGAGTGATTGTCAAACAAAATAGCGCACACCTGTCCTCCACCCCAAAGAACTTGCTCATTCTCCCATCGTCATGTAAGCCCGGTGTACCATCTTAAACTGAATTAAGCTGAACCTGGCACATGATGAGGAACAATTCACCGTGCCCAGAGCATCAGCCCACAGGCCCTCATCTAGCTCCTCCTCCCACTTGCCCTTCAGTTCCTCCACTGAGGCTTCCTCCGCCTCCTGCAGCTCCTGGTAGATGTCTGACACCTTCCCCTCTCCTAGGGGCAGCACGGTAGCATTGTGGATAGCACAATTGCTTCACAGCTCCAGGGTCCCAGGTTCGATTCCGGCTTGGGTCACTGTCTGTGCGGAGTCTGCACATCTTCCCCGTGTGTGTGTGGGTTTCCTCCGGGTGCTCTGGTTTCCTCCCACAGTCCAAAGATGTGCAGGTTAGGTGGATTGGCCATGATAAATTGCCCTTAGTGTTGGGTGGGGTTACTTGGTTATGGGGATAGGGTGGAGGTGTTGACCTTGGGTAGGGTGCTCTTTCCAAGAGCCGGTGCAGACTCGATGGGCCGAATGGCCTCCTTCTGCACTGTAAATTCTATGATAAAATCTATGATATGACACTGAACCACATCAGGAGATATTAGGGCATGTGATGAAAAGATTGGTCTAGCCAGTAGCTTCTAAGGAGTGTCTTGAAGGAGAGTTGGAGAGGTTTAGAAATGGAATTCTAGAGTTGACGGCTGAGGCAGGTTGGAGCAATTATACCAGGGATGGATAAAAGGCAAAATTGGAGGAACTCGGGTTTCTCAGACGCTTGTAGGGCTGGAGGAGATTACCGAAATGACCATCTGCTTCTGCCCCAAACCAATCCTGCGGCAACACTGCAAAAAAAGGGAACATATTTTTCGATGGGGCTAATGATGGGGAAGGGCGGAGTCTGCTAATATTGCAGATCCAGTGACCAAGGTGAGGAACACAGCTGATGTAAAACCAAAGGTGGGAGGCACTTTGATTCGAACAAACAAAAGTCTTCTCACAAATGGCAGGACTAATCCGATTATTGTCGTTTTCAAGCTGCGGACTGCAATTGACTGGAGTTTCAAAGCCGGTGGGTGGCATTCTCTGGTCCGCCAGCCAGGCTTTCATGCGCGGCGTGCAGACCAATAGGATTCCCCATTGTGGCAGTCAGGAAACCTGCGGGCGTGGGTGCGCTGCCGGTGGAGCGGAGGATCCCGCTGACGGAGAATTCCGCCGTGTCCTTTGAGACTGCCACTAACTGAAACAGAAACCAAGTTCATTTATCTGAGAGGGGTTTGTTAGTTGGACTTCCTGGTTGCGACATCACACTTCTGAGAAATCAGTCTCTGGTACATTGCTCGAGAAGTGAACACTAATTGGCAATAATAAACAAGACTGGGAAAGCGGATTTCAGCCTGTGGTGGCCGCAACAGGGACAGGGGGAATTGACATTCAGAATTGAGTGAAGGAGGTACCACAGAAGTGCGCCTTGTTGGTGACAATAATAATCATTTGGATGGAGTAAAGCTGGTGTCGGAGGCTATTTGATGGTCAGATTCTGCATGATAAGGAGTGGTCAAACTCTACCAGAGTACACAATTGTGGAAGACTTTGGAACTACCATGTATGTGTCAAGAGTGCTGTCTAGTAGGGCAGCCCCAGTGGCGCAGTGGTTAGTGCTGCTGCTTCACGGCGCCGATGTCCCAGGTTCAATCCCGGCTCTGGGTCACTGACCGTGTGGAGTTTGCACATTCTCCCCATGTTTGCGTAGGTTTCATCCCCACAACCCAAAGCTGTGCATGCTAGGTGGATTGGCCATGCTAAATTGCCCCTTAATTGGAAGAATTAATTGGGTACTCTAAATTTAAAAAAAAAATTTTTTTTTTAAATTTAACAAAAGAATGCTGCCTAAGAAATCCGAGATGCCTTTCTCTGCTGTGCCAGCTATTTAATGCACAATTTATAGTTTCTACTGAATAGAATTTGCCCGTGTAGCTCTCTCCCAGCTTACAGAATTGCAAGCACATTTATACATTGACAATCACGTAGGCAGAACATTGTTTAAATGATATGTTTCACGGGAAGGGTATCTCCTAGCTCCGGCACTATCTATTCTCCACAGTTCTTCCCAGAGGCCGCACCTAATCCCTGTTTTCGATGTCTGCTCCTTCTGGAATAAACAGCAGTTGTTCCTGCTACAATAAACATCCTCCGCCTTGTGTTGAGATGTTTTCCTAACACAGGTTTGTAAAAAGTACAAGGCTCGTCTGAGAAAATCATTCTACTGACATGAACCTGGTGTGTAGTTGACTGCTTCAGTACACATGCAGCTCGTGGCGTCTTTTACTCCAACCTCCTTGTAATAGATTCATACTAGTTTCATTAGAGCCTTTTGTAAATGCATTTAATAAATTCATATTAGTTTAATTCGTTTTTAATTCCAAATTACTTTTTAATTGCTAACGTCTATTGGGTCCTGTTTACTTCATGTTGGTTTGCCCTTGATTGTTACAGTAAAGGTTTTAAAAAGTGAAATCTTGGTTTTTCCATTGGGTCGTTTAGGAGTTTGATTCTTTCACATCACTGGTCTCCACGGGGGTTGTAATATGATGAACGGGTGGCAGGGTGGTTAGCACTGTTGCTTCACAGCACCAGGGTCCCAGGTTCGATTCTTGCTTGGGTCACTGTCTGCACGTTCTCCCCCTGTCTGCGTGGGTTTCCTCCGGGTGCTCCATTTTCCTCCTACAGTCCAAAGATGTGCAGGTTCGGTGGACTGTCCATGCTAAATTGCCCTTAGTGTCTAGAAAGGTTAGGTGGGGTTACGGAGTTACGGGGATGGGGTGGAGGTGTGGGTTTAAGTGGGGCGCTCTTGCCAAGGGCTGGTGCAGACTTGATGGGCCGAATGGCCTCCTTCTGCACTGTAAATTCTATGATTCTATGAGCATGGGGACCAAGAGACTATGTGGGTAAACTATCCTTGAAAAGCAATGAAATACATCTTTCGAATGGCAGGGAATCAGGGATTGATTTAAGAGGCACTGGAGTTTTAGCACTGAGGAAACCGAAAGCTGATAAGTTTTGTCTAAACATCCATGTCCACAGCTTGCGATAAATGGCTTTTTTCTCCACAACGAATGGGAAAGAAGGAAAGATCCAATTTTACAAATTCAGGTCACCAACCCTTCGAGTCGTCCTCCACAGGCCGGACGTAATTCCCATTTTGGGGGGGGGGGGGGGGGGGGGGGGGGGGCGAAGGCCAAAGATCAGAGGGCATAGAGTTCAAAGAGTCATCAGTCACAGAATCATACAGCACAGAAAAGGCCCTTCGGTCCATTGAGTCTGCGCCGATCAAAAACAACCACCTAACTATTCTAGTCCCATTTCCCAGCTCTTGGCCCATAGCCGTGTAAGGCTTGGGATCGCAAGTGCACACCTAAATACTTCTTAAATGTTATGAGGGTCTCCGCCTCCCCCACCCTTTCAGGCAACGAGTTCCAAAGTCCCACCACCCACTGGGTAAAAATGTTTTCCCTCACATCCCCTCTAAACCTCTGACCTTAAATCTATGCCTCTTGCTCATTGATCCCTCCACCGAGGGAGAAAGGTTCTTCATGTCGACTCCATACGCGCCCCTCATAATTTTATACATCTCAATCATGTCCTCTGCTACAAGGAAAACAATCCAAGTCTACCAATCTCTCTTCATGACTGAAACTCTCCAGGCCAGGCAGCATCTTGGTAAGAGAGATTGGCGACAGAATCAAAAGTGACAATAGTGGTTAGCATCTGGAATGCGCCGGACGGAAAGGGGGAGGGGGGCCGATTCAATCATGGCTTTCAAGCAGCAATGGCGTAAGCACCTGAAGGGAAATCAGGTGCTGGAGAAAGGGTAAGCGAGCAGTAAGAGCGAAGCTGTTCTCGCAGAGAGGCGACAGGGGCCTGATGGACTGAATTGCCTGCTTCGGTGCTCTGAGCATTCTATTATTGTGTACCAGGTTGCAGTGTTCAAACTAGGAGCAGGAGAACTTGCCTGTACATTGTGAAGAGAGATGGGATCTTGTAGTCTCTCAGCAGGAGAAGCGTTGGCAGCCAGCCCTCAGTCAGGCCCTGCGAAGCATGGAATCCTGGGTATGGAGAGGGAGAGGGCTCAGAATTAACCACAAGAGATCACTGCCTAGCAACGCATTCAGCCTGGCTCCTAAAAATGTTGAGCCATCAAATGCAAGGAATGGAATCCTTCATCGGCTTAGTGTATTGTCATCTCCTGCGCAATACTATAGATCAAAATCAGCCAACTATCATGGCTTCATTTCTTTATAACGACAGCCTTCTCCCTCCCGCTCTCATAATGGTTATTGCAGCATCTCCTGCACCCAGTCTGCAATAGGGATTTCTTCGCACATTCTTAGAGATTCTTTGCAGCATTCCCTCCTCTTTTTTTTTAATTTAAAAAACACTATTGCCCACGACATACTTTTATCAGAACAGATCTAAGGACGCCAATTTTCAAATGGAGCAATATTAAACAAAAGGTGCATGACAGGAATTCCCTGGCACATTCACCATGGCAACACTTCAACCAGTCGTCCTGCCAACCAATCATCACCCTTTTCTCATGCAATATAAATTGTTGCTCCCTTTGAAATCTGGTATTCTTGTGCCTGTAGGTCTTGATGAGTGCAAGATGAAAAACTTTGACAGCATGTCTCTTTTTTTCAGTAATACTCAAGCTCTCCACTAACAAGCGACTATCGACATACTTTGATTTCAGCCAGTTGGATCAGAGCATGGACTTACTTTCCTTTTGAGGAGAGTTATATTAGAACTGCTAAGTCACCACAGTTCACTTATAATTAGCATTTTTCCCTTCCATTTTATCTCCAGCTTTGGCGCCTTGATTGAAACATAAAAGATCCTGAGGGGGCTCGAGAGGGTACATGTGGAGAGGATGTTTGCTCTTGTGGGAGAATCTAGAATTAGCGGTCACTGTTTAAAAATAAAGGGTCACCCATTGAGGACAGAGATGAGGAGAAATCTTTTCACTCAGAGAGCCACAGAGGAGCTCCCTTCCTCAAAAGGCAGTGGAAGCAGAGTCTTTGAATATCTTTAAGGCAGAGCTAGGTAGATTCTTGACGAGCAAGGGGGTGAAAGGTTATCGGGGGTAGGCGGGAGTGTGGAGCTGGGATTAAAATTAAATAAGCCATGATCTTATTGTAATAAGTCTCACAACACCAGGTTGAAGTCCAACAGGACTTACCACCCACATCAACACTCATCCCACCCCTCTTCCATCCACAAGGGACTCAGGTGCAATGGGGGGAGGGGGGGGGGGGGGGGACAGGTAGAAAAGTGGAGTCGAGGCATTAATCAGCCATTATCGGACTGAACGATGGAGCTGGCTCAAGGGGCCGAATGGCCTATTCCAGCTACGACCTCTTATGTAACCACATCAACCTGCATTTATATAGCACCTTTAACGGTGCAAACCATCCCAAATTGTTTTACTGGAATGTCATCAAAGGTTGACACTGAAGGAATTGTTGCGTCAGGTGACCAAAAACGTGGTCAAAGAGGTAGAGTTTAAAGAAAGAAAATAAAGATTGCATTTGCATAGCACCTTTCATGATTCCAGGACATTGCAAATGCCTTGCATCCAATGAGGCATTTTTTTTTTTTTTTTAAATATATTTTATTGAAATTTTTTTCCAGACAACAATTTTTCCCCTCTTACAAAGCAAACGTAACAATAAAGAAATTTTTAACAATACACAAATAACAAAACCCCATTATCTTTTGACATAAACTAAACTAACCCCCCCCCCTCCCCTCCCCCCTGGGTTGCTGCTGCTGGTCATCTGTCTTCCCTCTAACGTTCCCCTAGGTAGTCGAGAAATGGCTGCCACCGCCTGGTGAACCCTTGAGCCGACCCTCTCAGGGCAAACTTTATCTGCTGCAATTTAATGAACCCCGCCATATCATTTACCCAGGCCTCCAGTCCGGGGGGTTTCGCCTCCTTCCACATGACTAGGATCCTGCGCCGGGCTACTAGGGACGCAAAGGCCACAACGTCGGCCTCTTTCGCCTCCTGCACTCCCGGCTCATCCGCAA